>NC_088389.1:34326893-34629924 GCF_037993035.2 Macaca fascicularis
TTGGAAGCCCATAGAGGGCTATGGTGAAAAAGGAAATATCCTCAGATGAAATCTGGAAAGAAGCTTTCTGAGAAACTGCTTAGTGTTCTGTTAATTCATCTCACAGAGTTACATCTGTATTTCGTGGATCTCTTTGCTAGCCTTATTTCTGTGGAATCTGAGAACAGATATTTCGGATCCCTTTGAAGACCATAGGGCCAAACGAAATATCCTCCGATAACAAAGAGAAAGAAGCTTTCTGAGAAACTTCTTTGTGTTCTGTGAAATCATCTCACAGAGTTACAGCTTTCCCCTCAAGAAGCCTTTCGCTAAGACAGTTCTTGTGGAATTGGCAAAGTGATATTTGGAAGCCCATAGAGGGCTAGGGTGAAAAAGGTAATATCCTCAGATGAAATCTGGAAAGAAGCTTTCTGAGAAACTGCTTAGTGTTCTGTTAATTCATCTCACAGAGTTACATCTGTATTTCGTGGATCTCTTTGCTAGCCTTATTTCTGTGGAATCTGAGAACAGATATTTCGGATCCCTTTGAAGACCATAGGGCCAAACGAAATATCCTCCGATAACAAAGAGAAAGAAGCTTTCTGAGAAACTTCTTTGTGTTCTGTGAAATCATCTCACAGAGTTACAGCTTTCCCCTCAAGAAGCCTTTCGCTAAGACAGTTCTTGTGGAATTGGCAAAGTGATATTTGGAAGCCCATAGAGGGCTAGGGTGAAAAAGGAAATATCCTCAGATGAAATCTGGAAAGAAGCTTTCTGAGAAACTGCTTAGTGTTCTGTTAATTCATCTCACAGAGTTACATCTGTATTTCGTCGATCTCTTTGCTAGCCTTATTTCTGAGGAATCTGAGAACAGATATTTCAGATCCCTTTGACGTCTATAGGGCCAAAGGATATATCCTCCGATAACAAAGAGAAAGAAGCTTTCTGGGAAACTTCTTTGTGTTCTGTGAAATCATCGCACAGCGTTACAGCTTTCCCCTCAAGAAGCCTTTAGCTCAGACAGTTCTTGTGGAATTGGCAAAGTGATATTTGGAAGCCCTTAGAGGGCTATGGTGAAAAAGGAAATATCCTCAGATGATATCTTTAAAGAAGCTTTCTGAGAAACTGCTTAGTGTTCTATTAATTCATCTCACAGAGTTATATCTGTATTTCGAGGATCTCTTTGCTAGCCTTATTTCTGTGGAATCTGAATACAGATATTTCGGATCCCTTTGAAGACCATTGGGCCAAAGGAAATATCGTCCGATAACAAAGAGAAAGAAGCTTTCTGAGAAACTTCTTTTTGTTCTGTGATATTATCTCACAGAGTTACAGCTTTCCCCTCAAGAAGCCTTTCGCTAAGACAGTTCTTGTGGAATTGGCAAAGTGATATTTGGAAGCCCATAGAGGGCTATGGTGAAAAAGGAAATATCCTCCGATGAAATCTGGAAAGAAGGTTTCTGAGAAACTGCTTAGTGCTCTGTTAATTCATCTCACAGAGTTACATCTGTATTTCGTGGATCTCTTTGCTAGCCTTATTTCTGTTTAATCTGAGAATAGATATTTCGGATCCCTTTGAAGACCATAGGGCCAAACGAAATATCCTCCGATAACAAAGAGAAAGAAGCTTTCTGAGAAACTTCTTTGGGTTCTGTGAAATCATCTCAGAGAGTTACAGTTTTCCCCTCAAGAAGCCTTTCGCTAAGACAGTTCTTGTGGAATTGGCAAAGTGATATTTGGAAGCCCCTAGAGGGCTATGGTGAAAAAGGAAATATCCTCAGATGAAATCTGGAAAGAAGCTTTCTGAGAATCTGCTTAGTGTTCTGTTAATTCATCTCACAGAGTTTCATCTGTATTTCGTGGATCTCTTTGCTAGCCTTATTTCTGAGGAATCTGAGAACAGATATTTCAGATCCCCTTGAAGACTATAGGGCCAAAGGAAATATCCTCTGATAACAAAGAGAAAGAAGCTTTCTGAGAAACTTTTTGTGTTCTGTGAAATCATCGCACAGCGTTACAGCTTTCCCCTCAAGAAGCCTTTAGCTAAGACAGTTCTTGTGGAATCGGCAAAGTGATATTTGGAAGCCCCTAGAGGGCTATGGTGAAAAAGGAAATATCGTGAGATGAAATCTGGAAAGAAGCTTTCTGAGAATCTGCTTAGTGTTCTGTTAATTCATCTAACAGAGTTACATCTGTATTTCGTGGATCTCTTTGCTAGCCTTATTTCTGTGGAATCTGAGAAGAGATATTTCGGATCCCTTTGAAGACTATAGGGCCAAATGAAATATCCTCCGATAACAAAGAGAAAGAAGCTTTCTGAGAAACTTCTTTGTGTTCTGTGAAATCATCTCACAGAGTTACAGCTTTCCCCTCAAGAAGCCTTTGGCTAAGACAGTTCTTGTGGAATTGTCAAAGTGATATTTGGAAGCCCATAGAGGGCTATGGTAAAAAGGAAATGTCCTCAGATGAAATCTGGAAAGAAGCTTTCGGAGAAACTGCTTAGTGTTCTCTTAATTCATCTCACAGAGTTACAACTGTATTTCGTGGATCTCTTTCCTAGCCTTATTTCTGTGGAATCTGAGAACAGATATTTCGCATCCCTTTGAAGACGATAGGGCCAAAGGAAATATCCTCCGATAACAAAGAGAAAGAAGCTTTCTGAGAAACTTCTTTGTGTTCTGTGAAATCTTCTCACAGAGTTACACCTTTCCTCTCAACAAGCCTTTCACTAAGACAGTTCTTGTGGAATTGGCACAGTGATATTTGGAAGCCAAGAGAGGGCTATGGTGAAAAAGGAAATATCCTCAGATGAAATCTGGAAAGAAGCTTTGGGAGAAACTGCTTAGTGTTCTGTTAATTCATCTCACCGAGTTACATCTGTATTTCGTGGATCTCTTTGCTAGCCTTATTTCTGTGGAATCTGAGAACAGATATTACGGATCCCTTTGAAGATCATAGGGCCAAAGGAAATACGTCCGATAACAAAGAGAAAGGAGCTTTCTGAGAAACTTCTTTGTGTTCTGTGAAATCATCTCACAGAGTTACAGCTTTCCCCTCAAGAAGCCTTTCGCTAAGACAGTTCTTGTGGAATTGGCAAAGTGATATTTGGAAGCCCATAGAGGGCTATGGTGAAAAAGGAAATATCCTCCGATGAAATCTGGAAAGAAGGTTTCTGAGAAACTGGTTGGTGTTCTCTTAATTCATCTCACAGAGTTACATCTGTATTTCCTGGATCTCTTTGCTAGCCTTATTTCTGTGGAATCTGAGAACAGATGTTTCGGATCCCTTTGAAGACCATAGGGCCAAACGAAATATCCTCCGATAACAAAGAGAAAGAATCTTTCTGAGAAACGACTTTGTGTTCTGGGAAATCATATCACAGAGTTACAGCTTTCTCCTCAAGAAGCCTTTACCTAAGGAAGTTCTTGTGGAATTGGCAAAGTGATATTTGGAAGCCCATAGAGGGCTATGGTGAAAAAGGAAATATCCTCAGATGAAATCTGGAAAGAAGCTTTCTGAGAAACTGCTTAGTGTTCTGTTAATTCATCTCACAGAGTTACATCTGTATTTCGTGGATCTCTTTGCTAGCCTTATTTCTGTGGAATCTGAGAACAGATA
Source organism: Macaca fascicularis (assembly GCF_037993035.2). Lineage (NCBI taxonomy): Eukaryota > Metazoa > Chordata > Mammalia > Primates > Cercopithecidae > Macaca > Macaca fascicularis. The sequence goes on from NC_088389.1 coordinate 34,330,491, forward strand.
TTTCGGATCCCTTTGAAGACCATAGGGCCAAACGAAATATCCTCCGATAACAAAGAGAAAGAAGCTTTCTGAGAAACTTCTTTGTGTTCTGTGAAATCATCTCACAGAGTTACAGCTTTCCCCTCAAGAAGCCTTTCGCTAAGACAGTTCTTGTGGAATTGGCAAAGTGATATTTGGAAGCCCATAGAGGGCTAGGGTGAAAAAGGTAATATCCTCAGATGAAATCTGGAAAGAAGCTTTCTGAGAAACTGCTTAGTGTTCTGTTAATTCATCTCACAGAGTTACATCTGTATTTCGTGGATCTCTTTGCTAGCCTTATTTCTGTGGAATCTGAGAACAGATATTTCGGATCCCTTTGAAGACCATAGGGCCAAACGAAATATCCTCCGATAACAAAGAGAAAGAAGCTTTCTGAGAAACTTCTTTGTGTTCTGTGAAATCATCTCACAGAGTTACAGCTTTCCCCTCAAGAAGCCTTTCGCTAAGACAGTTCTTGTGGAATTGGCAAAGTGATATTTGCAAGCCCATAGAGGGCTAGGGTGAAAAAGGAAATATCCTCAGATGAAATCTGGAAAGAAGCTTTCTGAGAAACTGCTTAGTGTTCTGTTAATTCATCTCACAGAGTTACATCTGTATTTCGTCGATCTCTTTGCTAGCCTTATTTCTGAGGAATCTGAGAACAGATATTTCAGATCCCTTTGACGTCTATAGGGCCAAAGGATATATCCTCCGATAACAAAGAGAAAGAAGCTTTCTGGGAAACTTCTTTGTGTTCTGTGAAATCATCGCACAGCGTTACAGCTTTCCCCTCAAGAAGCCTTTAGCTCAGACAGTTCTTGTGGAATTGGCAAAGTGATATTTGGAAGCCCTTAGAGGGCTATGGTGAAAAAGGAAATATCCTCAGATGATATCTTTAAAGAAGCTTTCTGAGAAACTGCTTAGTGTTCTATTAATTCATCTCACAGAGTTATATCTGTATTTCGAGGATCTCTTTGCTAGCCTTATTTCTGTGGAATCTGAATACAGATATTTCGGATCCCTTTGAAGACCATTGGGCCAAAGGAAATATCGTCCGATAACAAAGAGAAAGAAGCTTTCTGAGAAACTTCTTTTTGTTCTGTGAAATTATCTCACAGAGTTACAGCTTTCCCCTCAAGAAGCCTTTCGCTAAGACAGTTCTTGTGGAATTGGCAAAGTGATATTTGGAAGCCCATAGAGGGCTATGGTGAAAAAGGAAATATCCTCCGATGAAATCTGGAAAGAAGGTTTCTGAGAAACTGCTTAGTGCTCTGTTAATTCATCTCACAGAGTTACATCTGTATTTCGTGGATCTCTTTGCTAGCCTTATTTCTGTTTAATCTGAGAATAGATATTTCGGATCCCTTTGAAGACCATAGGGCCAAACGAAATATCCTCCGATAACAAAGAGAAAGAAGCTTTCTGAGAAACTTCTTTGGGTTCTGTGAAATCATCTCAGAGAGTTACAGTTTTCCCCTCAAGAAGCCTTTCGCTAAGACAGTTCTTGTGGAATTGGCAAAGTGATATTTGGAAGCCCCTAGAGGGCTATGGTGAAAAAGGAAATATCCTCAGATGAAATCTGGAAAGAAGCTTTCTGAGAATCTGCTTAGTGTTCTGTTAATTCATCTCACAGAGTTTCATCTGTATTTCATGGATCTCTTTGCTAGCCTTATTTCTGTGGAATCTGAGAACAGATATTTCGGATCCCTTTGAAGACTATAGGGCCAAAGGAAACATCCTCCGATAACAAAGAGAAAGAAGCTTTCTGAGAAACTTCTTTGGGTTCTGTGAAATCATCTCACAGAGTTACAGCTTTCTCCTCCAGAAGCCTTTCGCTAAGACAGTTCTTGTGGAATTGGCAAAGTGATATTTGGAAGCCCTTAGAGGGCTATGGTGAAAAAGGAAATATCCTCATGATATCTTTAAAGAAGCTTTCTGAGAAACTGCTTAGTGTTCTGTTAATTCATCTCACAGAGTTACATCTGTATTTCGAGGATCTCTTTGCTAGCCTTATTTCTGTGGAATCTGAGTACAGATATTTCGGATCCCTTTGAAGACCATAGGGACAAAGGAAATATCGTCCGATAACAAAGAGAAAGAAGCTTTCTGAGAAACTTCTTTGTGTTCTGTGAAATCATCTCACAGAGTTACAGCTTTCCCCTCAAGAAGACTTTCGCTAAGACAGTTCTTGTGGAATTGGCAAAGTGATATTTGGAAGCCCATAGAGGGCTATGGTGAAAAAGGAAATATCCTCCGATGAAATCTGGAAAGAAGGTTTCTGAGAAACTGCTTAGTGCTCTGTTAATTCATCTCACAGAGTTACATCTGTATTTCGTGGATCTCTTTGCTAGCCTTATTTCTGTGGAATCTGAGAACAGATATTTCGGATCCCTTTGAAGACCATAGGGCCAAACGAAATATCCTCCGATAACAAAGAGAAAGAAGCTTTCTGAGAAACTTCTTTGGGTTCTGTGAAATCATCTCACAGAGTTACACCTTTCCCCTCAAGAAGCCTTTCGCTAAGACAGTTCTTGTGGAATTGGCAAAGTGATATTTGGAAGCCCATAGAGGGCTATGGTAAAAAGGAAATGTCCTCAGATGAAATCTGGAAAGAAGCTTTCGGAGAAACTGCTTAGTGTTCTGTTAATTCATCTCACAGTGTTACAACTGTATTTCGTGGATCTCTTTGCTAGCCTTATTTCTGTGGAATCTGAGAACAGATATTTCGCATCCCTTTGAAGACGATAGAGCCAAAGGAAGTATCCTCCGATAAAAAAGAGAAAGAAGCTTTCTGAGAAACTTCTTTGTGTTCTGTGAAATCTTCTCACAGAGTTACACCTTTCCTCTCAACAAGCCTTTCACTAAGACAGTTCTTGTGGAATTGGCAAAGTGATATTTGGAAGCCAAGAGAGGGCTATGGTGAAAAAGGAAATATCCTCAGATGAAATCTGGAAAGAAGCTTTCGGAGAAACTGCTTAGTGTTCTGTTAATTCATCTCACCGAGTTACATCTGTATTTCGTGGATCTCTTTGCTAGCCTTATTTCTGTGGAATCTGAGAACAGATATTTCGGATCCCTTTGAAGACTATAGGGCCAAAGGAAATATCCACCGATAACAAAGAGAAAGAAGCTTTCTGAGAAACTTCTTTGTGTTCTGTGAAATCATCTCACAGAGTTACAGCTTTCTCCTCAAGAAGCCTTTCGCTAAGACAGTTCTTGTGGAATTGGCAAAGTGATATTTGGAAGCCCTTAGAGGGCTATGGTGAAAAAGGAAATATCCTCAGATGATATCTTTAAAGAAGCTTTCTGAGAAAGTGCTTAGTATTCTATTAATTCATCTCACAGAGTTACATCTGTATTTCGAGGATCTCTTTGCGAGCCTTATTTCTGTGGAATCTGAGTACAGATTTTTCGGATCCCTTTGAAGACCATAGGGCCAAAGGAAATATCGTCCGATAACAAAGAGAAAGAAGCTTTCTGAGAAACTTCTTTGTGTTCTGTGAAATCATTTCACAGAGTTACACCTTTCCCCTCAAGAAGCCTTTCGCTAAGACAGTTCTTGTGGAATTGGCAATGTGATATTTGGAAGCCCATACAGGGCTATGGTGAAAAAGGAAATATCCTCAGATGAAATCTGGAAAGAAGCTTTCTGAGAAACTGCTTAGTGTTCTGCTAATTCATCTCACATAGGTACATCTGTATTTCTTTGATCTCTTTGCTAGTCTTATTTCTGTGGAATCTGAGAACAGATATTTCGGATCCCTTTGAAGACCATAGGGCCAAACGAAATATACTCCGATAACAAAGAGAAAGAAGCTTTCTGAGAAACTTCTTTGTGTTCTGTGAAATCATCTCACAGAGTTACAGCTTTCTCCTAAAGAAGCCTTTCGCTAAGACAGTTCTTGTGGAATTGGCAAAGTGATATTTGGAAGCCCATTGAGGACTATGGTGAAAAAGGAAATATCCTCCGATGAAATCTGGAAAGAAGCTTTCTGAGAAACTGCTTAGTGCTCTGTAAATTCATGTCACCGAGTTACATCTGTATTTCTTTGATCTCTTTGCTAGCCTTATATCTGTGGAATCTGAGAACAGATATTTCGGACCCCTTTGCAGACTATAGGTCCAAAGTAAATATCCTCCGATAACAAAGAGAAAGAAGCTTTCTGAGAAACTTCTTTGTGTTCTCTGAAATCATCTCACAGAGTTACAGCTTTCCCCTCAAGAAGCCTTTCGCTAAGACAGTTCTTGTGGAATTGGCAAAGTGATATTGGGAACCCCTAGAGGGCTGTGGTGAAAAAGGAAATATCCTCAGATGATGTCTTTAAAGAAGGTTTCTGAGAAACTGCTTAGTGTTCTATTAATTCATCTCACAGAGTTACATCTGTATTTCGAGGATCTCTTTGCTAGCCTTATTTCTGTGGAATCTGAGTACAGATATTTCGGATCCCTTTGAAGATCATAGGGCCAAAGGAAATATCGTCCGATAACAAAGAGAAAGAAGCTTTCTGAGAAACTTCTTTGTGTTCTGTGAAATCGTCTCACAGAGTGACAGCTTTCCCCTCAAGAAGCCTTTCGCTAAGACAGTTCTTGTGGAATTGGCAAAGTGATATTTGGAAGCCCATAGAGGGCTATGGTGAAAAAGGAAATATCCTCCGATGAAATCTGGAAAGAAGGTTTCTGAGAAACTCTTTGGTGTTCTGTTAATTCATCTCACAGAGTTACATCTGTATTTCCTGGATCTCTTTGCTAGCCTTATTTCTGTGGAATCTGAGAAAAGATATTTCGGATCCCTTTGAAGACCATAGGGCCAAACGAAATATCCTCCGATAACAAAGAGAAAGAAGCTTTCTGAGAAACGTCCTTGTGTTCTGGGAAATCATCTCACAGAGTTACAGCTTTCTCCTCAAGAAGCCTTTCGCTAAGACAGTTCTTGTGGAATTGGCAAAGTGATATTTGGAAGCCCATAGAGGGGTATGGTGAAAAAGGAAATATCCTCAGATGAAATCTGGAAAGAAGCTTCCTGAGAAACTGCTTAGTGTTCTGTTAATACATCTCACAGAGTTACAACTGTATTTCGTGGATCTCTTTGGTAGCCTTATTTCTGTGGAATCTGAGAACAGATATTTCGGATCCCTTGGAAGCCTATAGGGCCAAAGGAAATATCCTTCGATAACAAAGAGAAAGAAGCTTTCTGAGAAACTTCTTTGTGTTCTGTGAAATCATCTCACCGAGTTAGAGCTTTCTACTCAAGAAGCCTTTCGCTAAGACAGTTCTTGTGGAATTGGCCAAGTGATATTTGGAAGCCCATAGAGGGCTATGGTGAAAAAGGAAATATCGTCAGATGAAATCTGGAAAGAAGCTTTCTGAGAATCTGCTTAGTGTTCTGTTAATTCATCTCACAGAGTTACATCTGTATTTCGTGGATCTCTTTGGTAGCCTTATTTCTGTGGATTCTGAGAACAGATAATTCGGATACCTTTGAAGACGATAGGGCCTACGGAAATATCCTCCATTCACAAAGAGAATGAAGCTTTCTGAGAAACTTCTTTGTGTTCTGTGAAATCTTCTCACAGAGTTACACCTTTCCTCTCAACAAGCCTTTCGCTAAGACAGTTCTTGTGGAATTGGCAAAGTGATATTTGGAAGCCCAGAGAGGGCTATGGTGAAAAAGGAAATATCCTCAGATGAAATCTGGAAAGATGCTTTCTGAGAATCTGCTTAGTGTTCTGTTAATTCATCTCACAGAGTTACATCTGTATTTCGTGTATCTCTTTGCTAGCCTTATTTCTGTGGAATCTGAGAACAGATATTTCGGATCCCTTTGAAGACTATAGGGCCAAAGGAAATATCCTCTGATAACAAAGAGAAAGAAGGTTTCTGAGAAACTTCTTTGTATTCTGTGAAATCATCTCACAGCGTTACAGCTTTCCACTCAAGAAGCCTTTAGCTAAGACAGTTCTTGTGGAATTGGCAAAGTGATATTCGGAAGCCCCTAGAGGGCTATGGTGAAAAAGGAAATATCGTCAGATGAAATCTGGAAAGAAGCTTTCTGAGAATCTGCTTAGTGTTCTGTTAATTCATCTCACAGAGTTACATCTGTATTTCGTGGATCTCTTTGCTAGCTTTATTTCTGGGGAATCTGAGAAGAGATATTTCGGATCCCTTTGAAGACTATAGGGCCAAAGGAAATATCCTCCGATAACAAAGAGAAAGAAGCTTTCTTAGAAACTTCTTTGTGTTCTGTGAAAACAGCTCACAGAGTTACAGCTTTCCCCTCAAGAAGCCTTTCACTAAGACAGTTCTTGTGGAATTGGGAAAGTGATATTTGGAAGTCCATAGAGGGCTATGGTAAAAAGGAGATGTCCTCAGATGAAATCTGGAAAGAAGCTTTCTGAGAAACTGCTTAGTGTTCTGTTAATTCATCTCACCGAGTTACATCTGTATTTCGTGGATCTCTTTGCTAGCCTTATTTCTGTGGAATCTGAGAACAGATATTTCGGATCCCTTTGAAGATTATAGGGCCAAAGGAAATATCCTCCGATAACAAAGACAAAGAAGCTTTCTGAAAAACTTCTTTGTGTTCTGTGAAATCATCTCACAGAGATACACCTTTCCCTTCAAGAAGCCTTTCGCTAAGACAGTTCTTGTGGAATTGGCAAAGTGATATTTGGAAGCCCATAGAGGGCTATGGTGAAAAAGGAAATATCCTCAGATGAAATCTGGAAAGAAGCTTTCTGAGAAACTGCTTAGTGTTCTGTAAATTCATGTCACAGAGTTACATCTGTATTTCTTTGATCTCTTTGCTAGCCTTATATCTGTGGAATCTGAGAACAGATATTTCGGACCCCTTTGCAGACTATAGGTCCAAAGTAAATATCCTCCGATAACAAAGAGAAAGAAGCTTTCTGAGAAACTTCTTTGTGTTCTGTGAAATCATCTCACAGAGTTACAGCTTTCCCCTCAAGAAGCCTTTCGCTAAGACAGTTCTTGTGGAATTGGCAAAGTGATATTGGGAACACCTAGAGGGCTGTGGTGAAAAAGGAAATATCCTCAGATGATGTCTTTAAAGAAGGTTTCTGAGAAACTGCTTAGTGTTCTATTAATTCATCTCACAGAGTTACATCTGTATTTCGAGGATCTCTTTGCTAGCCTTATTTCTGTGGAATCTGAGAACAGATATTTCGGATCTCTTTGAAGACTGTAGGGCCAAAGGAAATATCGTCCGATAACAAAGAGAAAGAAGCTTTCTGAGAAACTTCTTTGTGTTCTGTGAAATCATCTCACAGAGTTACAGCTTTCCCCTCAAGAAGCCTTTCGCTAAGACAGTTCTTGTGGAATTGGCAAAGTGATATTTGGAAGCCCATAGAGGGCTATGGTGAAAAAGGAAATATCCTCCGATGAAATCTGGAAAGAAGTTTTCTGAGAAACTCATTGGTGTTCTGTTAATTCATCTCACGGAGTTACATCTGTATTTCCTGGATCTCTTTGCTAGCCTTATTTCTGTGGAATCTGAGAAAAGATATTTCGGATCCCTTTGAAGACCATAGGGCCAAACGAAATATCCTCCGATAACAAAGAGAAAGAAGCTTTCTGAGAAATTTCTTTGTGTTCTGGGAAATCATCTCACAGAGTTACAGCTTTCTCCTCAAGAAGCCTTTCGCTAAGACAGTTCTTGTGGAATTGGCAAAGTGATATTTGGAAGCCCATAGAGGGCTGTGGTGAAAAAGGAAATATCCTCAGATGAAATCTGGAAAGAAGCTTTCTGAAAAACTGCTTAGTGTTCTGTTAATACATCTCACAGAGTTACAACTGTATTTCGTGGATCTCTTTGGTAGCCTTATTTCTGTGGAATCTGAGAACAGATATTTCGGATCCCTTGGAAGCCTATAGGGCCAAAGGAAATATCCTTCGATAACAAAGAGAAAGAAGCTTTCTGAGAAACTTCTTTGTGTTCTGTGAAATCATCTCACCGAGTTAGAGCTTTCTACTCAAGAAGCCTTTAGCTAAGACAGTTCTTGTGGAATTGGCGAAGTGATATTTGGAAGCCCATAGAGGGCTATGGTGAAAAAGGAAATATCGTCAGATGAAATCTGGAAAGAAGCTTTCTGAGAATCTGCTTAGTGTTCTGTTAATTCATCTCACAGAGTTACATCTGTATTTCGTGGATCTCTTTGGTAGCCTTATTTGTGTGGATTCTGAGAACAGATAATTCGGATACCTTTGAAGACGATAGGGCCTACGGAAATATCCTCCATTAACAAAGAGAATGAAGCTTTCTGAGAAACTTCTTTGTGTTCTGTGAAATCTTCTCACAGAGTTACACCTTTCCTCTCAACAAGCCTTTCGCTAAGACAGTTCTTGTGGAATTGGCAAAGTGATATTTGGAAGCCCAGAGAGGGCTATGGTGAAAAAGGAAATGTCCTCAGATGAAATCTGGAAAGATGCTTTCTGAGAATCTGCTTAGTGTTCTGTTAATTCATCTCACAGAGTTACATCTGTATTTCGTGTATCTCTTTGCTAGCCTTATTTCTGTGGAATCTGAGAACAGATATTTCGGATCCCTTTGAAGACTATAGGGCCAAAGGAAATATCCTCTGATAACAAAGAGAAAGAAGGTTTCTGAGAAACTTCTTTGTATTCTGTGAAATCATCTCACAGCGTTACAGCTTTCCCCTCAAGAAGCCTTTAGCTAAGACAGTTCTTGTGGAATTGGCAAAGTGATATTCGGAAGCCCCTAGAGGGCTATGGTGAAAAAGGAAATATCGTCAGATGAAATCTGGAAAGAAGCTTTCTGAGAATCTGCTTAGTGTTCTGTTAATTCATCTCACAGAGTTACATCTGTATTTCGTGGATCTCTTTGCTAGCTTTATTTCTGGGGAATCTGAGAAGAGATATTTCGGATCCCTTTGAAGGCTATAGGGCCAAAGGAAATATCCTCCGATAACAAAGAGAAAGAAGCTTTCTTAGAAACTTCTTTGTGTTCTGTGAAAACAGCTCACAGAGTTACAGCTTTCCCCTCAAGAAGCCTTTCACTAAGACAGTTCTTGTGGAATTGGGAAAGTGATATTTGGAAGTCCATAGAGGGCTATGGTAAAAAGGAAATGTCCTCAGATGAAATCTGGAAAGAAGCTTTCTGAGAAACTGCTTAGTGTTCTGTTAATTCATCTCACCGAGTTACATCTGTATTTCGTGGATCTCTTTGCTAGCCTTATTTCTGTGGAATCTGAGAACAGATATTTCGGATCCCTTTGAAGACTATAGGGCCAAAGGAAATATCCTCCGATAACAAAGACAAAGAAGCTTTCTGAAAAACTTCTTTGTGTTCTGTGAAATCATCTCACAGAGATACACCTTTCCCTTCAAGAAGCCTTTCGCTAAGACAGTTCTTGTGGAATTGGCAAAGTGATATTTGGAAGCCCATAGAGGGCTATGGTGAAAAAGGAAATATCCTCAGATGAAATCTGGAAAGAAGCTTTCTGAGAAACTGCTTAGTGTTCTGTAAATTCATGTCACAGAGTTACATCTGTATTTCTTTGATCTCTTTGCTAGCCTTATATCTGTGGAATCTGAGAACAGATATTTCGGACCCCTTTGCAGACTATAGGTCCAAAGTAAATATCCTCCGATAACAAAGAGAAAGAAGCTTTCTGAGAAACTTCTTTGTGTTCTGTGAAATCATCTCACAGAGTTACAGCTTTCCCCTCAAGAAGCCTTTCGCTAAGACAGTTCTTGTGGAATTGGCAAAGTGATATTGGGAACACCTAGAGGGCTGTGGTGAAAAAGGAAATATCCTCAGATGATGTCTTTAAAGAAGGTTTCTGAGAAACTGCTTAGTGTTCTATTAATTCATCTCACAGAGTTACATCTGTATTTCGAGGATCTCTTTGCTAGCCTTATTTCTGTGGAATCTGAGAACAGATATTTCGGATCTCTTTGAAGACTGTAGGGCCAAAGGAAATATCGTCCGATAACAAAGAGAAAGAAGCTTTCTGAGAAACTTCTTTGTGTTCTGTGAAATCATCTCACAGAGTTACAGCTTTCCCCTCAAGAAGCCTTTCGCTAAGACAGTTCTTGTGGAATTGGCAAAGTGATATTTGGAAGCCCATAGAGGGCTATGGTGAAAAAGGAAATATCCTCCGATGAAATCTGGAAAGAAGTTTTCTGAGAAACTCATTGGTGTTCTGTTAATTCATCTCACAGAGTTACATCTGTATTTCCTGGATCTCTTTGCTAGCCTTATTTCTGTGGAATCTGAGAAAAGATATTTCGGATCCCTTTGAAGACCATAGGGCCAAACGAAATATCCTCCGATAACAAAGAGAAAGAAGCTTTCTGAGAAACGTCTTTGTGTTCTGGGAAATCATCTCACAGAGTTACAGCTTTCTCCTCAAGAAGCCTTTCGCTAAGACAGTTCTTGTGGAATTGGCAAAGTGATATTTGGAAGCCCATAGAGGGCTGTGGTGAAAAAGGAAATATCCTCAGATGAAATCTGGTAAGAAGCTTTCTGAAAAACTGCTTAGTGTTCTGTTAATACATCTCACAGAGTTACAACTGTATTTCGTGGATCTCTTTGGTAGCCTTATTTCTGTGGAATCTGAGAACAGATATTTCGGATCCCTTGGAAGCCTATAGGGCCAAAGGAAATATGCTTCGATAACAAAGAGAAAGAAGCTTTCTGAGAAACTTCTTTGTGTTCTGTGAAATCATCTCACCGAGTTAGAGCTTTCTACTCAAGAAGCCTTTAGCTAAGACAGTTCTTGTGGAATTGGCCAAGTGATATTTGGAAGCCCATAGAGGGCTATGGTGAAAAAGGAAATATCCTCAGATGAAATCTGGAAAGAAGCTTTCTGAGAAACTGCTTAGTGTTTTGTTAATTCATCTCACAGAGTTACAACTGTATTTCGTGGATCTCTTTGGTAGCCTTATTTCTGTGGATTCTGAGAACAGATAATTCGGATACCTTTGAAGACGATAGGGCCTACGGAAATATCCTCCATTAACAAAGAGAATGAAGCTTTCTGAGAAACTTCTTTGTGTTCTGTGAAATCTTCTCACAGAGTTACACCTTTCCTCTCAACAAGCCTTTCGCTAAGACAGTTCTTGTGGAATTGGCAAAGTGATATTTGGAAGCCCAGAGAGGGCTATGGTGAAAAAGGAAATATCCTCAGATGAAATCTGGAAAGATGCTTTCTGAGAATCTGCTTAGTGTTCTGTTAATTCATCTCACAGAGTTACATCTGTATTTCGTGTATCTCTTTGCTAGCCTTATTTCTGTGGAATCTGAGAACAGATATTTCGGATCCCTTTGAAGACTATAGGGCCAAAGGAAATAACCTCTGATAACAAAGAGAAAGAAGGTTTCTGAGAAACTTCTTTGTATTCTGTGAAATCATCTCACAGCGTTACAGCTTTCCCCTCAAGAAGCCTTTCGCTAAGACAGTTCTTGTGGAATTGGCAAAGTGATATTCGGAAGCCCCTAGAGGGCTATGGTGAAAAAGGAAATATCGTCAGATGAAATCTGGAAAGAAGCTTTCTGAGAATCTGCTTAGTGTTCTGTTAATTCATCTCACAGAGTTACATCTGTATTTCGTGGATCTCTTTGCTAGCTTTATTTCTGGGGAATCTGAGAAGAGATATTTCGGATCCCTTTGAAGACTATAGGGCCTAAGGAAATATCCTCCGATAACAAAGAGAAAGAAGCTTTCTGAGAAACTTCTTTGTGTTCTGTGAAATCAGCTCACAGAGTTACAGCTTTCCCCTCAAGAAGCCTTTCGCTAAGACAGTTCTTGTGGAATTGGGAAAGTGATATTTGGAAGTCCATAGAGGGCTATGGTAAAAAGGAAATGTCCTCAGATGAAATCTGGAAAGAAGCTTTCTGAGAAACTGCTTAGTGTTCTGTTAATTCATCTCACCGAGTTACATCTGTATTTCGTGGATCTCTTTGCTAGCCTTATTTCTGTGGAATCTGAGAACAGATATTTCGGATCCCTTTGAAGACTATAGGGCCAAAGGAAATATCCTCCGATAACAAAGAGAAAGAAGCTTTCTGAAAAACTTCTTTGTGTTCTGTGAAATCATCTCACAGAGTTACAGCTTTCCCCTCAAGAAGCCTTTCGCTAAGACAGTTCTTGTGGAATTGGCAAAGTGATATTTGGAAGCCCATAGAGGGCTATGGTGAAAAAGGAAATATCCTCCGATGAAATCTGGAAAGAAGGTTTCTGAGAAACTGGTTGGTGTTCTGTTAATTCATCTCACAGAGTTACAACTGTATTTCGTGGATCTCTTTGGTAGCCTTATTTCTGTGGAATCTGAGAACAGATATTTCGGATCCCTTTGAAGACCATAGGGCCAAACGAAATATCCTCCGATAACAAAGAGAAAGAAGCTTTCTGAGAAACGTCTTTGTGTTCTGTGAAATCATCTCACAGAGTTACAGCTTTCTCCTCAAGAAGCCTTTCGCTAAGACAGTTCTTGTGGAATTGGCAAAGTGATATTTGGAAGCCCATAGAGGGCTATGGTGAAAAAGGAAATATCCTCAGATCAAATCTGGAAAGAAGCTTTCTGAGAAACTGCTTAGTGTTCTGTTAATACATCTCACAGAGTTACAACTGTATTTCGTGGATCTCTTTGGTAGCCTTATTTCTGTGGAATCTGAGAACAGATATTTCGGATCCCTTGGAAGCCTATAGGGCCAAAGGAAATATCCTTCGATAACAAAGAGAAAGAAGCTTTCTGAGAAACTTCTTTGTCTTCTGTGAAATCATCTCACCGAGTAAGAGCTTTCTACTCCAGAAGCCTTTCGCTAAGACAGTTCTTGTGGAACTGGCCAAGTGATATTTGGAAGCCCATAGAGGGCTATGGTGAAAAAGGAAATATCCTCAGATGAAATCTGGAAAGAAGCTTTCTGAGAAACTGCTTAGTGTTCTGTTAATTCATCTCACAGAGTTACAACTGTATTTCGTGGATCTCTTTGGTAGCCTTATTTCTGTGGATTCTGAGAACAGATAATTCGGATCCCTTTGAAGACGATAGGGCCTAAGGAAATATCCTCCATTAACAAAGAGAAAGAAGCTTTCTGAGAAACTTCTTTGTGTTCTGTGAAATCTTCTCACAGAGTTACACCTTTCCTCTCAACAAGCCTTTCGCTAAGACAGTTCTTGTGGAATTGGCAAAGTGATATTTGGAAGCCCAGAGAGGGCTATGGTGAAAAAGGAAATATCCTCAGATGAAATCTGGAAAGATGCTTTCTGAGAATCTGCTTAGTGTTCTGTTAATTCATCTCACAGAGTTACATCTGTATTTCGTGTATCTCTTTGCTAGCCTTATTTCTGTGGAATCTGAGAACAGATATTTCGGATCCCTTTGAAGACTATAGGGCCAAAGGAAATATCCTCTGATAACAAAGAGAAAGAAGGTTTCTGAGAAACTTCTTTGTATTCTGTGAAATCATCTCACAGCGTTACAGCTTTCCCGTCAAGAAGCCTTTAGCTAAGACAGTTCTTGTGGAATTGGCAAAGTGATATTCGGAAGCCCCTAGAGGGCTATGGTGAAAAAGGAAATATCCTCCGATGAAATCTGGAAAGAAGGTTTCTGAGAAACTGGTTGGTGTTCTGTTAATTCATCTCACAGAGTTACATCTGTATTTCGAGGATCTCTTTGCTAGCCTTATTTCTGTGGAATCTGAGAACAGATATTTCGGATCACTTTGAAGACCATAGGGCCAAACGAAATATCCTCCGATAACAAAGACAAAGAAGCTTTCTGAGAAACTTCTTTGTGTTCTGTGAAATCATCTCACAGAGTTACAGCTTTCCCTTCAAGAAGCGTTTCGCTAAGACAGTTCTTGTGGAATTGGCAAAGTGATATTTGGAAGCCCATAGAGGGCTAGGGTGAAAAAGGAAATATCCTCCGATGAAATCTGGAAAGAAGGTTTCTGAGAAACTGCTTAGTGCTCTGTTAATTCATTTCACAGAGTAACATCTGTATTTCGAGGATCTCTTTGCGAGCCTTATTTCTGTGGAATCTGAGTACAGATATTTCGGATCCCTTTGAAGACCATAGGGCCAAAGGAAATATCGTCCGATAACAAAGAGAAAGAAGCTTTCTGAGAAACTTCTTTGTGTTCTGTGAAATCATCTCACAGAGTTACACCTTTCCCCTCAAGAAGCCTTTCGCTAAGACAGTTCTTGTGGAATTGGCAAAGTGATATTTGGAAGCCCATAGACGGCTATGGTGAAAAAGGAAATATCCTCAGATGAAATCTGGAAAGAAGCTTTCTGAGAAACTGCTTAGTGTTCTGCTAATTCATCTCACAGAGGTACATCTGTATTTCTTTGATCTCTTTGCTAGCCTTATTTCTGTGGAATCTGAGAACAGATATTTCGGATCCCTTTGAAGACCATAGGGCCAAACGAAATATACTCCGATAACAAAGAGAAAGAAGCTTTCTGAGAAACTTCTTTGTGTTCTGTGAAATCATCTCACAGAGTTACAGCTTTCTCCTAAAGAAGCCTTTCGCTAAGACAGTTCTTGTGGAATTGGCAAAGTGATATTTGGAAGCCCTTAGAGGGCTATGGTGAAAAAGGAAATATCCTCAGATGATATCTTTAAAGAAGCTTTCTGAGAAACTGCTTAGTGTTCTATTAATTCATCTCACAGAGTTACATCTGTATTTCGTGGATCTCTTTGCTAGCCTTATTTCTGTGGAATCTGAGAACAGATATATCGGATCCCTTTGAAGACTACAGGGCCAAATGAAATATCCTCCCATAACAAAGAGAAAGAAGCTTTCTGAGAAACTTCTTTGTGTTCTGTGAAATCATCTCACAGAGTTACAGCTTTCCCCTCAAGAAGCATTTCGCTAAGACAGTTCTTGTGGATTTGGCAAAGCGATATTTCGAAGCCCTTAGAGGGCTATGGTGAAAATGGAAATATCCTCAGATGAAATCTAAAAAGAAGCTTTCTGAGAAACTGCTTAGTGTTCTGTTAATTCATCTCACAGAGTTACATCTGTATTTCGTGGATCTCTTTGCTAGCTTTATTTCTGTGGAATCTGAGAACAGATATTTCGGATCCCTTTGAAGACGATAGGGCCAAAGGAAATATCCTCCGAAAACAAAGAGAAAGAAGCTTTCTGAGAAACTTCTTTGTGTTCTGTGAAATCAGCTCACAGAGTTACAGCTTTCCCCTCAAGAAGCCTTTCGCTAAGACAGTTCTTGGGGAATTCGCACAGTGATATTGGGAAGCCCAAAGAGGGAAATGGTGAAAAAGGAAATATCCTGAGATGAAATCTGGAAAGAAGCTTTCTGAGAAACTGCTTAGTGTTCTGTTAATTCATCTCACAGAGTGACATCTGTATTTTGAGGATCTCTTTGCTAGCCTTATTTCTGTGGAATCTGAGAACAGATATTTCGGATCCCTTTGAAGTCTATAGGGCCAAAGGAAATATCCTCCGGTAAGAAAGAGAAAGAAGCTTTCTGAGAAACTTCTTTATGTTCTGTGAAATCAGCTCAGAGAGTTACAGCTTTCCCCTCAAGAAGCCTTTCGCTAAGACAGTTCTTGTGGAATTGGCAAAGTGATATTTGGAAGCCCATAGAGGGCTATGGTGAAAAAGGAAATATCCTCAGATGAAATCTGGAAAGAAGCTTTCTGAGAAACTGCTTAGTGTTCTGTTAATTCATCTCACAGAGTTACATCTGTATTTCGTGGATCTCTTTGCTAGCCTTATTTCTGTGGAATCTGAGAACAGATATTTCAGATCCCTTTGAAGACTATAGGGCCAAAGGAAATATCCTCTGATAAGAAAGAGAAAGAAGCTTTCTGAGAAACGTCTTTGTGTTCTGTGAAATCATCGCACAGCGTTACAGCTTTCCCCTCAAGAAGCCTTTAGCTAAGACAGTTCCTGTGGAATTGGCAAAGTGATATTTGGAAGCCCCTAGAGGGCTATGGTGAAAAAGGAAATATCCTCAGATGAAATCTGGAAAGAAGCTTTCTGAGAAACTGCTTAGTGTTCTGTTAATTCATCTCACAGTGTTACAACTGTATTTCGTGGATCACTTTGGTAGCCTTATTTCTGTGGATTCTGAGAACAGATATTTCGGATCCCTTGAAGACTACAGGGCCAAATGAAATATCCTCCCATAACAAAGAGAAAGAAGCTTTCTGAGAAACTTCTTTGTGTTCTGTGAAATCAGCTCACAGAGTTACAGCTTTCCCCTCAAGAAGCATTTCGCTAAGACAGTTCTTGTGGATTTTGCAAAGCGATATTTCGAAGCCCTTAGAGGGCTATGGTGAAAATGGAAATATCCTCAGATGAAATCTAAAAAGAAGCTTTCTGAGAAACTGCTTAGTGTTCTGTTAATTCATCTCACAGAGTTACATCTGTATTTCGTGGATCTCTTTGCTAGCCTTATTTCTGTGGAATCTGAGAACAGATATTTCGGATCCCTTTGAAGACGATAGGGCCAAAGGAAATATCCTCCGAAAACAAAGAGAAAGAAGCTTTCTGAGAAACTTCTTTGTGTTCTGTGAAATCAGCTCACAGAGTTACAGCTTTCCCCTCAAGAAGCCTTTCGCTAAGACAGTTCGTGGGGAATTTGCACAGTGATATTGGGAAGCCCATAGAGGGAAATGGTGAAAAAGGAAGTATCCTGAGATGAAATCTGGAAAGAAGTTTTCTGAGAAACTGCTTAGTGTTCTGTTAATTCATCTCACAGAGTGACATCTGCATTTTTAGGTTCTCTTTGCTGGCCTTATTTCTGTGGAATCTGAGAACAGATATTTCGGATCCCTTTGAAGTCTATTGGGCCAAGGGAAATATCCTCTGATAACAAAGAGAAAGAAGCTTTCTGAGAAACTTCTTATGTACTGTGAAATCAGCTCACAGAGTTACAGCTTTCCCCTCAAGAAGCCTTTCGCTAAGACAGTTTTTGGGGAATTGGCAAAGTGATATTGGGAAGCCCATAGAGGGCTATGGTGAAAAAGGAAATATCCTCAGATGAAATCTGGAAAGAAGCTTTCTGATAAACTGCTTAGTGTTCTGTTAATTCATCTCACAGAGGTACATCTGTATTTCGAGGATCTCTTTGCTAGCCTTACTTCTGTGGAATCTGAGAACAGATATTTCGGATCCCTTTGAAGACCATAGGGCCAAAGGAAATATCCTCCGATAACAAAGAGAAAGAAGCTTTCTGAGAAACTTCTTTGTGTTCTGTGAAATCATCTCACAGCGTTACAGCTTTCCCCTCAAAAAGCCTTTAGCTAAGACAGTTCTTGTGGAATTGGCAAAGTGATATTTGGAAGCCCATAGAGGGCTATGTTGAAAAAGGAAATATCCTCAGATGAAATCTGGAAAGAAGCTTTCAGAGAAACTGCTTAGTGTTCTGTTAATTCATCTCACCGAGTTACATCTGTATTTCGTGGATGTCTTTGCTAGCCTTATTTCTGTGGAATCCGAGAACAGATATTTCGGATCCCTTAAAGGCTATAGGGTCAAAGGAAATGTCCTCTGATAACAAACAGAAAGAAGCTTTCTGAGAAACTTCTTTGTGTTCTGTGAAATCATCTCACAGAGTTACACCTTTCCCCTCAAGAAGCCTTTCGCTAAGACAGTTCTTGTGGAATTGGCAAAGTGATATTTGGAAGCCCATAGAGGGCTATGGTGAAAAAGGAAATATCCGCAGATGAAATTTGGAAGGAAGCTTTCTGAGAAACTGCTTAGTGTTCTCTTAATTCATCTCACAGAGTTACATCTGTATTTCTTTGATCTCTTTGCTAGCCTTATTTCTGTGGCATTTGAGAACAGATATTTCGGATCCCTTTGAAGACCATAGGGCCAAACGAAATATCCTCCGATAACAAAGAGAAAGAAGCTTTCTAAGAAACTTCTTTGTGTTCTGTGAAATCATCTCACAGAGTTACAGCTTTCCCCTAAAGAAGCCTTTCGCTAAGACAGTTCTTGTGGAATTGGCAAAGTGATATTTGGAAGCCCATAGAGGGCTATGGTGAAAAAGGAAATATCCTCAGATGAAATCTGGAAAGAAGCTTTCTGAGAATCTGCTTAGTGTTCTGTTAATTCATCTCACAGACTTACATCTGTATTTCGTGGATCTCTTTGCTAGCCTTATTTCTGTGGAATCTGAGAACAGATATTTCGGATCCCTTTGAAGACTATAGGGCCAAAGAAATATCCTCCGATAACAAAGAGAAAGAAGCTTTCTGAGAAACTTCTTTGTGTTCTGTGAAATCATCGCACAGCGTTACAGCTTTCCCCTCAAGAAGCCTTTAGCTAAGACAGTTCTTGTGGAATTGGCAAAGTGATATTTGGAAGCCCTTTGAGGACTATGGTGAAAAAGGAAATATCCTCCGATGAAATCTGGAAAGAAGCTTTCTGAGAAACTGCTTAGTGTTCTGTAAATTCATGTCACAGACTTACATCTGTATTTCTTTGATCTCTTTGCTAGCCTTATATCTGTGGAATCTGAGAACAGATATTTCGGACCCCTTTGCAGACTCTAGGTCCAATGTAAATATCTTCCGATAACAAAGAGAAAGAAGCTTTCTGAGAAACTTCTTTGTGTTCTGTGAAATCATCGCACAGAGTTACAGCTTTCCCCTCAAGAAGCCTTTCGCTAAGACAGTTCTTGTGTGTTTGGCAACGTGATATTTGGAAGCCCATAGAGGGCTATGGTGAAAAAGGAAATATCCTCAGATGATGTCTTTAAAGAAGGTTTCTGAGAAACTGCTTAGTGTTCTATTAATTCATCTCACAGAGTTACATTTGTATTTCGAGGATCTCTTTGCTAGCCTTATTTCTGTGGAATCTGTGAACAGATATTTCAGATCCCTTTGAAGACTATAGGGCCAAAGCAAATATCCTCTGATAACAAAGGGAAAGAAGGTTTCTGAGAAACTTCTTTGTATTCTGTGAAATCATCTCACAGCGTTACAACTTTCCCCTCAAGAAGCCTTTAGCTAAGACAGTTCTTGTGGAATTGGCAAAGTGATATTTGGAAGCCCCTAGAGGGCTATGGTGAAAAAGGAAATATCGTCAGATGAAATCTGGAAAGAAGCTTTCTGAGAATCTGCTTAGTGTTCTGTTAATTCATCTCACAGAGTTACATCTGTATTTCGTGGATCTCTTTGCTAGCCTTATTTCTGTGGAATCTGAGAAGAGATATTTCGGATCCCTTTGAAGACTATAGGGCCAAATGAAATATCCTCCGATAACAAAGAGAAAGAAGCTTTCTGAGAAACGTATTTGTGTTCTGTGAAATCATCTCACAGAGTTACAGCTTTCCCCTCAAGAAGCCTTTCGCTAAGACAGTTCTTGTGGAATTGGCAAAGTGATATTTGGAAGCCCATAGAGGGCTATGGTGAAAAAGGAAATGTCCTCAGATGAAATCTGGAAAGAAGCTTTGGGAGAAACTGCTTAGTGTTCTGTTAATTCATCTCACAGAGTTACATCTCTGTTTCGTGGATATCTTTGCTAGCCTTATTTCTGTGGAATCTGAGAACAGATATTTCGGATCCCTTTGAAGACCATAGGGCCAAACGAAATATCCTCCGATAACAAAGAGAAAGAAGCTTTCTGAGAAACTTCTTTGTGTTCTGTGAAATCATCGCACAGCGTTACAGCTTTCCCCTCAAGAAGCCTTTAGCTAAGACAGTTCTTGTGGAATTGGAAAGTGATATTTGGAAGCCCCTAGAGGGCTATGGTGAAAAAGGAAATATCCTCAGATGAAATCTGGAAAGAAGCTTTCTGAGAATCTGCTTAGTGTTCTGTTAATTCATCTCACAGAGTTACATCTGTATTTCGTGGATATCTTTGCTAGCCTTATTTCTGTGGAATCTGAGAACAGATATTTCGGATCCCTTTGAAGACTATAGGGCCAAAGGAAATATCCTCCGATAAAAAAGAGAAAGAAGCTTTCTGAGAAACTTCTTTGTGTTCTGTGAAATCAGCTCACAGAGTTACAGCTTTCCCCTCAAGAAGCCTTTCGGTAAGACAGATCTTGTGGAATTGGCAAAGTGATATTGGGAAGCCCATAGAGGGCTAAGGTGAAAAAGGAAATATCCTCAGATGAAATCTGGAAAGAAGCTTTCTGAGAAACTGCTTAGTGTTCTGTTAATTCATCTCACAGAGTTTCATCTGTATTTCGTGGATCTCTTTGCTAGCCTTATTTCTGTGGAATCTGAGAACAGATATTTCGGATCCCTTTGAAGACTATAGGGCCAAAGGAAATATCCTCCGATAACAAAGAGAAAGAAGCTTTCTGAGAAACTTCTTTGTGTTCTGTGAAATCATCTCACAGAGTTACAGCTTTCTCCTCAAGAAGCCTTTCGCTAAGACAGTTCCTGTGGAATTGGCAAAGTGATATTTGGAAGCCCTTAGACGGCTATGGTGAAAAAGGAAATATCCTCAGATGATATCTTTAAAGAAGCTTTCTGAGAAACTGCTTAGTGTTCTATTAATTCATCTCACAGAGTTACATCTGTATTTCGAGGATCTCTTTGCTAGCCTTATTTCTGTGGAATCTGAGAACAGATATTTCGGATCCCTTTGAAGACCATAGGGCCAAAGTAAATATCGTCCGATAACAAAGAGAAAGAAGCTTTCTCAGAAACTTCTTTGTGTTCTGTGAAATCATCTCACAGAGTTACAGCTTTCCCCTCAAGAAGCCTTTCGCTAAGACAGTTCTTGTGGAATTGGCAAAGTGATATTTGGAAGCCCATAGAGGGCTATGGTGAAAAAGGAAATATCCTCCGATGAAATCTGGAAAGAAGGTTTCTGAGAAACTGCTTAGTGCTCTGTTAATTCATCTCACAGAGTTACATCTGTATTTCGTGGATCTCTTTGCTAGCCTTATTTCTGTGGAATCTGAGAAGAGATATTTCGGATCCCTTTGAAGACTATAGGGCCAAATGAAATATCCTCCGATAACAAAGAGAAAGAAGCTTTCTGAGAAACTTCTTTGTGTTCTGTGAAATCATCTCACAGAGTTACAGCTTTCCCCTCAAGAAGCCTTTGGCTAAGACAGTTCTTGTGGAATTGGCAAAGTGATATTTGGAAGCCCATAGAGGGCTATGGTAAAAAGGAAATGTCCTCAGATGAAATCTGGAAAGAAGCTTTCGGAGAAACTGCTTAGTGTTCTGCTAATTCATCACACAGAGGTACATCTGTATTTCTTTGATCTCTTTGCTAGCCTTATTTCTGTGGAATCTGAGAACAGATATTTCGGATCCCTTTGAAGACCATAGGGCCAAACGAAATATACTCCGATAACAAAGAGAAAGAAGCTTTCTGAGAAACTTCTTTGTGTTCTGTGAAATCATCTCACAGAGTTACACCTTTCCTCTCAACAAGCCTTTCACTAAGACAGTTCTTGTGGAATTGGCAAAGTGATATTTGGAAGCCAAGAGAGGGCTATGGTGAAAAAGGAAATATCCTCAGATGAAATCTGGAAAGAAGCTTTCTGAGAAACTGCTTAGTGTTCGGCTAATTCATCACACAGAGGTACATCTGTATTTCTTTGATCTCTTTGCTAGCCTTATTTCTGTGGAATCTGAGAACAGATATTTCGGATCCCTTTGAAGACCATAGGGCCAAACGAAATATACTCAGATAACAGAGAGAAAGAAGCTTTCTGAGAAACTTCTTTGTGTTCTGTGAAATCATCTCACAGAGTTACAGCTTTCTCCTAAAGAAGCCTTTGGCTAAGACAGTTCTTGTGGAATTGGCAAAGTGATATTTGGAAGCCCATTGAGGACTATGGTGAAAAAGGAAATATACTCAAATGAAATCTGGAAAGAAGCTTTCTGAGAAACTGCTTAGTGTTCTGTAAATTCATGTCACAGAGTTACATCTGTATTTCTTTGATCTCTTTGCTAGCCTTATATCTGTGGAATCTGAGAACAGATATTTCGGACCCCTTTGCAGACTATAGGTCCAAAGTAAATATCCTCCGATAACAAAGAGAAAGAAGCTTTCTGAGAAACTTCTTTGTGTTCTGTGAAATCATCTCACAGAGTTACAGCTTTCCCCTCAAGAAGCCTTTCGCTAAGACAGTTCTTGTGGATTTGGCAAAGTGATATTGGGAACCCCTAGAGGGCTGTGGAGAAAAAGGAAATATCCTCAGATGATGTCTTTAAAGAAGGTTTCTGAGAAACTGCTTAGTGTTCTATTAATTCATCTCCCAGAGTTACATCTGTATTTCGAGGATCTCTTTGCTAGCCTTATTTCTGTGGAATCTGAGTACAGATATTACGGATCACTTTGAAGATCATAGGGCCAAAGGAAATATCGTCCGATAACAAAGAGAAAGAAGCTTTCTGAGAAACTTCTTTGTGTTCTGTGAAATCATCTCACCGAGTTACACCTTTCCCCTCAAGAAGCCTTTCGCTAAGACAGTTCTTGTGGAATTGGCAAAGTGATATTTGGAAGCCCATAGAGGGCTATGGTGAAAAAGGAAATATCCTCAGATGAAATCTGGAAAGAAGCTTTCTGAGAAACTGCTTAGTGTTCTGTTAATTTATCTCCCAGAGGTACATCTGTATTTCGTGGATCTCTTTGCTAGCCTTATTTCTGTGGAATCTGAGAACAGATATTTCGGATCCCTTTGAAGACCATAGGGCCAAACGAAATATCCTCCGATAACAAAGAGAAAGAAGCTTTCTGAGAAACTTCTTTGTGTTCTGTGAAATCATCTCACAGAGTTACAGCTTTCCCCTCAAGAAGCCTTTCGCTAAGACAGTTCTTGTGGAATTGGCAAAGTGATATTTGGAAGCCCATAGAGGGCTAGGGTGAAAAAGGAAATATCCTCAGATGAAATCTGGAAAGAAGCTTTCTGAGAATCTGCTTAGTGTTCTGTTAATTCATCTCACAGAGTTACATCTGTATTTCGTGGATCTCTTTGCTAGCCTTATTTCTGTGGAATCTGAGAACAGATATTTCGGATCCCTTTGAAGACCATAGGGCCAAACGAAATATCCTCTGATAACAAAGAGAAAGAAGCTTTCTGAGAAACTTCTTTGTGTTCTGTGAAATCATCTCACAGAGTTACAGCTTTCCCCTCAAGAAGCCTTTCGCTAAGACAGTTCTTGTGGAATTGGCAAAGTGATATTTGGAAGCCCATAGAGGACTAGGGTGAAAAAGGAAATATCCTCAGATGAAATCTGGAAAGAAGCTTTCTGAGAAACTGCTTAGTGTTCTGTTAATTCATCTCACAGAGTTACATCTATATTTCGTGGATCACTTTGCTAGCCTTATTTCTGAGGAATCTGAGAACACATATTTCAGATCCCTTTGACGACTATAGGGCCAAAGGATATATCCTCTGATAACAAAGAGAAAGAAGCTTTCTGAGAAACTTCTTTGTGTTCTGTGAAATCATCGCACAGCGTTACAGCTTTCCCCTCAAGAAGCCTTTAGCTAAGACAGTTCTTGTGGAATTGGCAAAGTGATATTTGGAAGCCCCGAGAGGGCTATGGTGAAAAAGGAAATATCCTCAGATGAAATCTGGAAAGAAGCTTTCTGAGAATCTGCTTAGTGTTCTGTGAATTCATCTCACAGAGTTACATCTGTATTTCGTGGATCTCTTTGCTAGCCTTATTTCTGTGGAATCTGAGAACAGATATTTCGGATCCCTTTGAAGACTATAGGGCCAAAGGAAATATCCTCCGATAAGAAAGAGAAAGAAGCTTTCTGAGAAACTTCTTTGTGTTCTGTGAAATCAGCTCACAGAGTTACAGCTTTCCCCTCAAGAAGCCTTTCGCTAAGACAGTTCTTGTGGAATTGTCAAAGTGATATTTGGAAGCCCTTAGAGGGCTATGGTGAAAAAGGAAATATCCTCAGATGAAATCTGGAAAGAAGCTTTCTGAGAAACTGCTTAGTGTTCTGTTAATTCATCTCACAGAGTTTCATCTGTATTTCGTGGATCTCTTTGCTAGCCTTATTTCTGTGGAATCTGAGAACAGATATTTCGGATCCCTTTGAAGACTATAGGGCCAAAGGAAATATCCTCCGATAACAAAGAGAAAGAAGCTTTCTGAGAAACTTCTTTGTGTTCTGTGAAATCATCTCACAGAGTTACAGCTTTCTCCTCAAGAAGCCTTTCGCTAAGACAGTTCTTGTGGAATTGGCAAAGTGATATTTGGAAGCCCTTAGAGGGCTATGGTGAAAAAGGAAATATCCTCAGATGATATCTTTAAAGAAGCTTTCTGAGAAACTGCTTAGTGTTCTATTAATTCATCTCACAGAGTTATATCTGTATTTCGAGGATCTCTTTGCTAGCCTTATTTCTGTGGAATCTGAATACAGATATTTCGGATCCCTTTGAAGACCATTGGGCCAAAGGAAATATCGTCCGATAACAAAGAGAAAGAAGCTTTCTGAGAAACTTCTTTGTGTTCTGTGAAATTATCTCACAGAGTTACAGCTTTCCCCTCAAGAAGCCTTTCACTAAGACAGTTCTTGTGGAATTGGCAAAGTGATATTTGGAAGCCCATAGAGGGCTATGGTGAAAAAGGAAATATCCTCCGATGAAATCTGGAAAGAAGGTTTCTGAGAAACTGCTTAGTGCTCTGTTAATTCATCTCACAGAGTTACATCTGTATTTCGTGGATCTCTTTGCTAGCCTTATTTCTGTTTAATCTGAGAACAGATATTTCGGATCCCTTTGAAGACCATAGGGCCAAACGAAATATCCTCCGATAACAAAGAGAAAGAAGCTTTCTGAGAAACTTCTTTGTGTTCTGTGAAATCATCTCACAGAGTTACAGCTTTCTCCTCAAGAAGCCTTTCGCTAAGACAGTTCTTGTGGAATTGGCAAAGTGATATTTGGAAGCCCATAGAGGACTAGGGTGAAAAAGGAAATATCCTCAGATGAAATCTGGAAAGAAGCTTTCTGAGAAACTGCTTAGTGTTCTGTTAATTCATCTCACAGAGTTACATCTATATTTCGTGGATCACTTTGCTAGCCTTATTTCTGAGGAATCTGAGAACACATATTTCAGATCCCTTTGACGACTATAGGGCCAAAGGATATATCCTCTGATAACAAAGAGAAAGAAGCTTTCTGAGAAACTTCTTTGTGTTCTGTGAAATCATCGCACAGCGTTACAGCTTTCCCCTCAAGAAGCCTTTAGCTAAGACAGTTCTTGTGGAATTGGCAAAGTGATATTTGGAAGCCCCGAGAGGGCTATGGTGAAAAAGGAAATATCCTCAGATGAAATCTGGAAAGAAGCTTTCTGAGAATCTGCTTAGTGTTCTGTGAATTCATCTCACAGAGTTACATCTGTATTTCGTGGATCTCTTTGCTAGCCTTATTTCTGTGGAATCTGAGAACAGATATTTCGGATCCCTTTGAAGACTATAGGGCCAAAGGAAATATCCTCCGATAAGAAAGAGAAAGAAGCTTTCTGAGAAACTTCTTTGTGTTCTGTGAAATCAGCTCACAGAGTTACAGCTTTCCCCTCAAGAAGCCTTTCGCTAAGACAGTTCTTGTGGAATTGTCAAAGTGATATTTGGAAGCCCTTAGAGGGCTATGGTGAAAAAGGAAATATCCTCAGATGAAATCTGGAAAGAAGCTTTCTGAGAAACTGCTTAGTGTTCTGTTAATTCATCTCACAGAGTTTCATCTGTATTTCGTGGATCTCTTTGCTAGCCTTATTTCTGTGGAATCTGAGAACAGATATTTCGGATCCCTTTGAAGACTATAGGGCCAAAGGAAATATCCTCCGATAACAAAGAGAAAGAAGCTTTCTGAGAAACTTCTTTGTGTTCTGTGAAATCATCTCACAGAGTTACAGCTTTCTCCTCAAGAAGCCTTTCGCTAAGACAGTTCTTGTGGAATTGGCAAAGTGATATTTGGAAGCCCTTAGAGGGCTATGGTGAAAAAGGAAATATCCTCAGATGATATCTTTAAAGAAGCTTTCTGAGAAACTGCTTAGTGTTCTATTAATTCATCTCACAGAGTTATATCTGTATTTCGAGGATCCCTTTGCTAGCCTTATTTCTGTGGAATCTGAATACAGATATTTCGGATCCCTTTGAAGACCATTGGGCCAAAGGAAATATCGTCCGATAACAAAGAGAAAGAAGCTTTCTGAGAAACTTCTTTGTGTTCTGTGAAATTATCTCACAGAGTTACAGCTTTCCCCTCAAGAAGCCTTTCACTAAGACAGTTCTTGTGGAATTGGCAAAGTGATATTTGGAAGCCCATAGAGGGCTATGGTGAAAAAGGAAATATCCTCCGATGAAATCTGGAAAGAAGGTTTCTGAGAAACTGCTTAGTGCTCTGTTAATTCATCTCACAGAGTTACATCTGTATTTCGTGGATCTCTTTGCTAGCCTTATTTCTGTTTAATCTGAGAACAGATATTTCGGATCCCTTTGAAGACCATAGGGCCAAACGAAATATCCTCCGATAACAAAGAGAAAGAAGCTTTCTGAGAAACTTCTTTGTGTTCTGTGAAATCATCTCACAGAGTTACAGCTTTCTCCTCAAGAAGCCTTTCGCTAAGACAGTTCTTGTGGAATTGGCAAAGTGATATTTGGAAGCCCTTAGAGGGCTATGGTGAAAAAGGAAATATCCTCAGATGATATCTTTAAAGAAGCTTTCTGAGAAACTGCTTAGTGTTCTATTAATTCATCTCACAGAGTTATATCTGTATTTCGAGGATCTCTTTGCTAGCCTTATTTCTGTGGAATCTGAATACAGATATTTCGGATCCCTTTGAAGACCATTGGGCCAAAGGAAATATCGTCCGATAACAAAGAGAAAGAAGCTTTCTGAGAAACTTCTTTGTGTTCTGTGAAATTATCTCACAGAGTTACAGCTTTCCCCTCAAGAAGCCTTTCGCTAAGACAGTTCTTGTGGAATTGGCAAAGTGATATTTGGAAGCCCTTAGAGGGCTATGGTGAAAAAGGAAATATCCTCCGATGAAATCTGGAAAGAAGGTTTCTGAGAAACTGCTTAGTGCTCTGTTAATTCATCTCACAGAGTTACATCTGTATTTCGTGGATCTCTTTGCTAGCCTTATTTCTGTGGAATCTGAGAAGAGATATTTCGGATCCCTTTGAAGACTATAGGGCCAAATGAAATATCCTCCGATAACAAAGAGAAAGAAGCTTTCTGAGAAACTTCTTTGTGTTCTGTGAAATCATCTCACAGAGTTACAGCTTTCCCCTCAAGAAGCCTTTGGCTAAGACAGTTCTTGTGGAATTGGCAAAGTGATATTTGGAAGCCCATAGAGGGCTATGGTAAAAAGGAAATGTCCTCAGATGAAATCTGGAAAGAAGCTTTCGGAGAAACTGCTTAGTGTTCTGCTAATTCATCACACAGAGGTACATCTGTATTTCTTTGATCTCTTTGCTAGCCTTATTTCTGTGGAATCTGAGAACAGATATTTCGGATCCCTTTGAAGACCATAGGGCCAAACGATATATACTCCGATAACAAAGAGAAAGAAGCTTTCTGAGAAACTTCTTTGTGTTCTGTGAAATCATCTCACAGAGTTACACCTTTCCTCTCAACAAGCCTTTCACTAAGACAGTTCTTGTGGAATTGGCAAAGTGATATTTGGAAGCCAAGAGAGGGCTATGGTGAAAAAGGAAATATCCTCAGATGAAATCTGGAAAGAAGCTTTCTGAGAAACTGCTTAGTGTTCTGCTAATTCATCACACAGAGGTACATCTGTATTTCTTTGATCTCTTTGCTAGCCTTATTTCTGTGGAATCTGAGAACAGATATTTCGGATCCCTTTGAAGACCATAGGGCCAAACGAAATATACTCAGATAACAGAGAGAAAGAAGCTTTCTGAGAAACTTCTTTGTGTTCTGTGAAATCATCTCACAGAGTTACAGCTTTCTCCTAAAGAAGCCTTTGGCTAAGACAGTTCTTGTGGAATTGGCAAAGTGATATTTGGAAGCCCATTGAGGACTATGGTGAAAAAGGAAATATGCTCAAATGAAATCTGGAAAGAAGCTTTCTGAGAAACTGCTTACTGTTCTGTAAATTCATGTCACAGAGTTACATCTGTATTTCTTTGATCTCTTTGCTAGCCTTATATCTGTGGAATCTGAGAACAGATATTTCGGACCCCTTTGCAGACTATAGGTCCAAAGTAAATATCCTCCGATAACAAAGAGAAAGAAGCTTTCTGAGAAACTTCTTTGTGTTCTGTGAAATCATCTCACAGAGTTACAGCTTTCCCCTCAAGAAGCCTTTCGCTAAGACAGTTCTTGTGGATTTGGCAAAGTGATATTGGGAACCCCTAGAGGGCTGTGGAGAAAAAGGAAATATCCTCAGATGATGTCTTTAAAGAAGGTTTCTGAGAAACTGCTTAGTGTTCTATTAATTCATCTCCCAGAGTTACATCTGTATTTCGAGGATCTCTTTGCTAGCCTTATTTCTGTGGAATCTGAGTACAGATATTACGGATCACTTTGAAGATCATAGGGCCAAAGGAAATATCGTCCGATAACAAAGAGAAAGAAGCTTTCTGAGAAACTTCTTTGTGTTCTGTGAAATCATCTCACAGAGTTACACCTTTCCCCTCAAGAAGCCTTTCGCTAAGACAGTTCTTGTGGAATTGGCAAAGTGATATTTGGAAGCCCATAGAGGGCTATGGTGAAAAAGGAAATATCCTCAGATGAAATCTGGAAAGAAGCTTTCTGAGAAACTGCTTAGTGTTCTGTTAATTTATCTCCCAGAGGTACATCTGTATTTCGTGGATCTCTTTGCTAGCCTTATTTCTGTGGAATCTGAGAACAGATATTTCGGATCCCTTTGAAGACCATAGGGCCAAACGAAATATCCTCCGATAACAAAGAGAAAGAAGCTTTCTGAGAAACTTCTTTGTGTTCTGTGAAATCATCTCACAGAGTTACAGCTTTCCCCTCAAGAAGCCTTTCGCTAAGACAGTTCTTGTGGAATTGGCAAAGTGATATTTGGAAGCCCATAGAGGGCTAGGGTGAAAAAGGAAATATCCTCAGATGAAATCTGGAAAGAAGCTTTCTGAGAATCTGCTTAGTGTTCTGTTAATTCATCTCACAGAGTTACATCTGTATTTCGTGGATCTCTTTGCTAGCCTTATTTCTGTGGAATCTGAGAACAGATATTTCGGATCCCTTTGAAGACCATAGGGCCAAACGAAATATCCTCTGATAACAAAGAGAAAGAAGCTTTCTGAGAAACTTCTTTGTGTTCTGTGAAATCATCTCACAGAGTTACAGCTTTCCCCTCAAGAAGCCTTTCGCTAAGACAGTTCTTGTGGAATTGGCAAAGTGATATTTGGAAGCCCATAGAGGACTAGGGTGAAAAAGGAAATATCCTCAGATGAAATCTGGAAAGAAGCTTTCTGAGAAACTGCTTAGTGTTCTGTTAATTCATCTCACAGAGTTACATCTATATTTCGTGGATCACTTTGCTAGCCTTATTTCTGAGGAATCTGAGAACACATATTTCAGATCCCTTTGACGACTATAGGGCCAAAGGATATATCCTCTGATAACAAAGAGAAAGAAGCTTTCTGAGAAACTTCTTTGTGTTCTGTGAAATCATCGCACAGCGTTACAGCTTTCCCCTCAAGAAGCCTTTAGCTAAGACAGTTCTTGTGGAATTGGCAAAGTGATATTTGGAAGCCCCGAGAGGGCTATGGTGAAAAAGGAAATATCCTCAGATGAAATCTGGAAAGAAGCTTTCTGAGAATCTGCTTAGTGTTCTGTGAATTCATCTCACAGAGTTACATCTGTATTTCGTGGATCTCTTTGCTAGCCTTATTTCTGTGGAATCTGAGAACAGATATTTCGGATCCCTTTGAAGACTATAGGGCCAAAGGAAATATCCTCCGATAAGAAAGAGAAAGAAGCTTTCTGAGAAACTTCTTTGTGTTCTGTGAAATCAGCTCACAGAGTTACAGCTTTCCCCTCAAGAAGCCTTTCGCTAAGACAGTTCTTGTGGAATTGTCAAAGTGATATTTGGAAGCCCTTAGAGGGCTATGGTGAAAAAGGAAATATCCTCAGATGAAATCTGGAAAGAAGCTTTCTGAGAAACTGCTTAGTGTTCTGTTAATTCATCTCACAGAGTTTCATCTGTATTTCGTGGATCTCTTTGCTAGCCTTATTTCTGTGGAATCTGAGAACAGATATTTCGGATCCCTTTGAAGACTATAGGGCCAAAGGAAATATCCTCCGATAACAATGAGAAAGAAGCTTTCTGAGAAACTTCTTTGTGTTCTGTGAAATCATCTCACAGAGTTACAGCTTTCTCCTCAAGAAGCCTTTCGCTAAGACAGTTCTTGTGGAATTGGCAAAGTGATATTTGGAAGCCCTTAGAGGGCTATGGTGAAAAAGGAAATATCCTCAGATGATATCTTTAAAGAAGCTTTCTGAGAAACTGCTTAGTGTTCTATTAATTCATCTCACAGAGTTATATCTGTATTTCGAGGATCTCTTTGCTAGCCTTATTTCTGTGGAATCTGAATACAGATATTTCGGATCCCTTTGAAGACCATTGGGCCAAAGGAAATATCGTCCGATAACAAAGAGAAAGAAGCTTTCTGAGAAACTTCTTTGTGTTCTGTGAAATTATCTCACAGAGTTACAGCTTTCCCCTCAAGAAGCCTTTCGCTAAGACAGTTCTTGTGGAATTGGCAAAGTGATATTTGGAAGCCCATAGAGGGCTATGGTGAAAAAGGAAATATCCTCCGATGAAATCTGGAAAGAAGGTTTCTGAGAAACTGCTTAGTGCTCTGTTAATTCATCTCACAGAGTTACATCTGTATTTCGTGGATCTCTTTGCTAGCCTTATTTCTGTTTAATCTGAGAACAGATATTTCGGATCCCTTTGAAGACCATAGGGCCAAACGAAATATCCTCCGATAACAAAGAGAAAGAAGCTTTCTGAGAAACTTCTTTGTGTTCTGTGAAATCATCTCACAGAGTTACAGCTTTCTCCTCAAGAAGCCTTTCGCTAAGACAGTTCTTGTGGAATTGGCAAAGTGATATTTGGAAGCCCTTAGAGGGCTATGGTGAAAAAGGAAATATCCTCAGATGATATCTTTAAAGAAGCTTTCTGAGAAACTGCTTAGTGTTCTATTAATTCATCTCACAGAGTTATATCTGTATTTCGAGGATCTCTTTGCTAGCCTTATTTCTGTGGAATCTGAATACAGATATTTCGGATCCCTTTGAAGACCATTGGGCCAAAGGAAATATCGTCCGATAACAAAGAGAAAGAAGCTTTCTGAGAAACTTCTTTGTGTTCTGTGAAATTATCTCACAGAGTTACAGCTTTCCCCTCAAGAAGCCTTTCGCTAAGACAGTTCTTGTGGAATTGGCAAAGTGATATTTGGAAGCCCATAGAGGGATAGGGTGAAAAATGTAATATCCTCAGATGAAATCTGGAAAGAAGCTTTCTGAGAAACTGCTTAGTGTTCTGTTAATTCATCTCACAGAGTTACATCTGTATTTCGTGGATCTCTTTGCTAGCCTTATTTCTGTGGAATCTGAGAACAGATATTTCGGATCCCTTTGAAGACCATAGGGCCAAACGAAATATCCTCCGATAACAAAGAGAAAGAAGCTTTCTGAGAAACTTCTTTGTGTTCTGTGAAATCATCTCACAGAGTTACAGCTTTCCCCTCAAGAAGCCTTTCGCTAAGACAGTTCTTGTGGAATTGGCAAAGTGATATTTGGAAGCCCATAGAGGGCTAGGGTGAAAAAGGAAATATCCTCAGATGAAATCTGGAAAGAAGCTTTCTGAGAAACTGCTTAGTGTTCTGTTAATTCATCTCACAGAGTTACATCTGTATTTCGTGGATCTCTTTGCTAGCCTTATTTCTGAGGAATCTGAGAACAGATATTTCAGATCCCCTTGAAGACTATAGGGCCAAAGGAAATATCCTCTGATAACAAAGAGAAAGAAGCTTTCTGAGAAACTTTTTGTGTTCTGTGAAATCATCGCACAGCATTACAGCTTTCCCCTCAAGAAGCCTTTAGCTAAGACAGTTCTTGTGGAATCGGCAAAGTGATACTTGGAAGCCCCTAGAGGGCTATGGTGAAAAAGGAAATATCGTGAGATGAAATCTGGAAAGAAGCTTTCTGAGAATTTGCTTAGTGTTCTGTTAATTCATCTAACAGAGTTACATCTGTATTTCGTGGATCTCTTTGCTAGCCTTATTTCTGTGGAATCTGAGAAGAGATATTTCGGATCCCTTTGAAGACTATAGGGCCAAATGAAATATCCTCCGATAACAAAGAGAAAGAAGCTTTCTGAGAAACTTCTTTGTGTTCTGTGAAATCATCTCACAGAGTTACAGCTTTCCCCTCAAGAAGCCTTTGGCTAAGACAGTTCTTGTGGAATTGTCAAAGTGATATTTGGAAGCCCATAGAGGGCTATGGTAAAAAGGAAATGTCCTCAGATGAAATCTGGAAAGAAGCTTTCGGAGAAACTGCTTAGTGTTCTCTTAATTCATCTCACAGAGTTACAACTGTATTTCGTGGATCTCTTTCCTAGCCTTATTTCTGTGGAATCTGAGAACAGATATTTCGCATCCCTTTGAAGACGATAGGGCCAAAGGAAATATCCTCCGATAAAAAAGAGAAAGAAGCTTTCTGAGAAACTTCTTTGTGTTCTGTGAAATCTTCTCACAGAGTTACACCTTTCCTCTCAACAAGCCGTTCACTAAGACAGTTCTTGTGGAATTGGCACAGTGATATTTGGAAGCCAAGAGAGGGTTATGGTGAAAAAGGAAATATCCTCAGATGAAATCTGGAAAGAAGCTTTCGGAGAAACTGCTTAGTGTTCTGTTAATTCATCTCACCGAGTTACATCTGTATTTCGTGGATCTCTTTGCTAGCCTTATTTCTGTGGAATCTGAGAACAGATATTACGGATCCCTTTGAAGATCATAGGGCCAAAGGAAATACGTCCGATAACAAAGAGAAAGGAGCTTTCTGAGAAACTTCTTTGTGTTCTGTGAAATCATCTCACAGAGTTACAGCTTTCCCCTCAAGAAGCCTTTCGCTAAGACAGTTCTTGTGGAATTGGCAAAGTGATATTTGGAAGCCCATAGAGGGCTATGGTGAAAAAGGAAATATCCTCCGATGAAATCTGGAAAGAAGGTTTCTGAGAAACTGGTTGGTGTTCTCTTAATTCATCTCACAGAGTTACATCTGTATTTCCTGGATCTCTTTGCTAGCCTTATTTCTGTGGAATCTGAGAACAGATATTTCGGATCCCTTTGAAGACCATAGGGCCAAACGAAATATCCTCCGATAACAAAGAGAAAGAATCTTTCTGAGAAACGTCTTTGTGTTCTGGGAAATCATATCACAGAGTTACAGCTTTCTCCTCAAGAAGCCTTTAGCTAAGGAAGTTCTTGTGGAATTGGCAAAGTGATATTTGGAAGCCCATAGAGGGCTATGGTGAAAAAGGAAATATCCTCAGATGAAATCTGGAAAGAAGCTTTCTGAGAAACTGCTTAGTGTTCTGTTAATTCATCTCACAGAGTTACATCTGTATTTCGTGGATCTCTTTGCTAGCCTTATTTCTGTGGAATCTGAGAACAGATATTTCGGATCCCTTTGAAGACCATAGGGCCAAACGAAATATCCTCCGATAACAAAGAGAAAGAAGCTTTCTGAGAAACTTCTTTGTGTTCTGTGAAATCATCTCACAGAGTTACACCTTTCCCCTCAAGAAGCCTTTCGCTAAGACAGTTCTTGTGGAATTGGCAAAGTGATATTTGGAAGCCCATAGAGGGCTAGGGTGAAAAAGGTAATATCCTCAGATGAAATCTGGAAAGAAGCTTTCTGAGAAACTGCTTAGTGTTCTGTTAATTCATCTCACAGAGTTACATCTGTATTTCGTGGATCTCTTTGCTAGCCTTATTTCTGTGGAATCTGAGAACAGATATTTCGGATCCCTTTGAAGACCATAGGGCCAAACGAAATATCCTCCGATAACAAAGAGAAAGAAGCTTTCTGAGAAACTTCTTTGTGTTCTGTGAAATCATCTCACAGAGTTACAGCTTTCCCCTCAAGAAGCCTTTCGCTAAGACAGTTCTTGTGGAATTGGCAAAGTGATATTTGGAAGCCCATAGAGGGCTAGGGTGAAAAAGGAAATATCCTCAGATGAAATCTGGAAAGAAGCTTTCTGAGAAACTGCTTAGTGTTCTGTTAATTCATCTCACAGAGTTACATCTGTATTTCGTCGATCTCTTTGCTAGCCTTATTTCTGAGGAATCTGAGAACAGATATTTCAGATCCCTTTGACGACTATACGGCCAAAGGATATATCCTCTGATAACAAAGAGAAAGAAGCTTTCTGGGAAACTTCTTTGTGTTCTGTGAAATCATCGCACAGCGTTACAGCTTTCCCCTCAAGAAGCCTTTAGCTAAGACAGTTCTTGTGGAATTGGCAAAGTGATATTTGGAAGCCCCTAGAGGGCTATGGTGAAAAAGGAAATATCCTCAGATGAAATCTGGAAAGAAGCTTTCTGAGAATCTGCTTAGTGTTCTGTTAATTCATCTCACAGAGTTACATATGTATTTGGTGGATCTCTTTGCTAGCCTTATTTCTGTGGAATCTGAGAACAGATATTTCGGATCCCTTTGAAGACTATAGGGCCAAAGGATATATCCTCCGATAACAAAGAGAAGAAGCTTTCTGAGAAACTTCTTTGTGTTCTGTGAAATCAGCTCACAGAGTTACAGCTTTCCCCTCAAGAAGCCTTTCGCTAAGACAGTTCTTGTGGAATTGGCAAAGTGATATTGGGAAGCCCATAGAGGGCTATGGTGAAAAAGGAAATATCCTCAGATGAAATCTGGAGAGAAGCTTTCTGAGAAACTGCTTAGTGTTCTGTTAATTCATCTCACAGAGTTTCATCTGTATTTCATGGATCTCTTTGCTAGCCTTATTTCTGTGGAATCTGAGAACAGATATTTCGGATCCCTTTGAAGACTATAGGGCCAAAGGAAATATCCTCCGATAACAAAGAGAAAGAAGCTTTCTGAGAAACTTCTTTGTGTTCTGTGAAATCATCTCACAGAGTTACAGCTTTCCCCTCAAGAAGCCTTTCGCTAAGACAGTTCTTGTGGAATTGGCAAAGTGATATTTGGAAGCCCATAGAGGGATAGGGTGAAAAATGTAATATCCTCAGATGAAATCTGGAAAGAAGCTTTCTGAGAAACTGCTTAGTGTTCTGTTAATTCATCTCACAGAGTTACATCTGTATTTCGTGGATCTCTTTGCTAGCCTTATTTCTGTGGAATCTGAGAACAGATATTTCGGATCCCTTTGAAGACCATAGGGCCAAAGGAAATATCGTCCGATAACAAAGAGAAACAAGCTTTCTGAGAAACTTCTTTGTGTTCTGTGAAATCATCTCACAGAGTTACAGCTTTCCCCTCAAGAAGCCTTTCGCTAAGACAGTTCTTGTGGAATTGGCAAAGTGATATTTGGAAGCCCATAGAGGGCTATGGTGAAAAAGGAAATATCCTCCGATGAAATCTGGAAAGAAGGTTTCTGAGAAACTGCTTAGTGCTCTCTTAATTCATCTCACAGAGTTACATCTGTATTTCGTGGATCTCTTTGCTAGCCTTATTTCTGTGGAATCTGAGAACAGATATTTCGGATCCCTTTGAAGACCATAGCGCCAAACGAAATATTCTCCGATAACAAAGAGAAAGAAGCTTTCTGAGAAACTTCTTTGGGTTCTGTGAAATCATCTCACAGAGTTACACCTTTCCCCTCAAGAAGCCTTTCGCTAAGACAGTTCTTGTGGAATTGGCAAAGTGATATTTGGAAGCCCATAGAGGGCTATGGTAAAAAGGAAATGTCCTCAGATGAAATCTGGAAAGAAGCTTTCGGAGAAACTGCTTAGTGTTCTGTTAATTCATCTCACAGTGTTACAACTGTATTTCGTGGATCTCTTTCCTAGCCTTATTTCTGTGGAATCTGAGAACAGATATTTCGCATCCCTTTGAAGACGATAGAGCCAAAGGAAATATCCTCCGATAAAAAAGAGAAAGAAGCTTTCTGAGAAACTTCTTTGTGTTCTGTGAAATCTTCTCACAGAGTTACACCTTTCCTCTCAACAAGCCTTTCACTAAGACAGTTCTTGTGGAATTGGCAAAGTGATATTTGGAAGCCAAGAGAGGGCTATGGTGAAAAAGGAAATATCCTCAGATGAAATCTGGAAAGAAGCTTTCGGAGAAACTGCTTAGTGTTCTGTTAATTCATCTCACCGAGTTACATCTGTATTTCGTGGATCTCTTTGCTAGCCTTATTTCTGTGGAATCTGAGAACAGATATTTCGGATCCCTTTGAAGACTATAGGGCCAAAGGAAATATCCTCCGATAACAAAGAGAAAGAAGCTTTCTGAGAAACTTCTTTGTGTTCTGTGAAATCATCTCACAGAGTTACAGCTTTCTCCTCAAGAAGCCTTTCGCTAAGACAGTTCTTGTGGAATTGGCAAAGTGATATTTGGAAGCCCTTAGAGGGCTATGGTGAAAAAGGAAATATCCTCAGATGATATCTTTAAAGAAGCTTTCTGAGAAAGTGCTTAGTATTCTATTAATTCATCTCACAGAGTTACATCTGTATTTCGAGGATCTCTTTGCGAGCCTTATTTCTGTGGAATCTGAGTACAGATTTTTCGGATCCCTTTGAAGACCATAGGGCCAAAGGAAATATCGTCCGATAACAAAGAGAAAGAAGCTTTCTGAGAAACTTCTTTGTGTTCTGTGAAATCATTTCACAGAGTTACACCTTTCCCCTCAAGAAGCCTTTCGCTAAGACAGTTCTTGTGGAATTGGCAATGTGATATTTGGAAGCCCATAGAGGGCTATGGTGAAAAAGGAAATATCCTCAGATGAAATCTGGAAAGAAGCTTTCTGAGAAACTGCTTAGTGTTCTACTAATTCATCTCACAGAGTTACATCTGTATTTCGTGTATCTCTTTGCTAGCCTTATTTCTGTGGAATCTGAGAACAGATATTTCGGATCCCTTTGAAGACTATAGGGCCAAAGGAAATATCCTCTGATAACAAAGAGAAAGAAGGTTTCTGAGAAACTTCTTTGTATTCTGTGAAATCATCTCACAGCGTTACAGCTTTCCCCTCAAGAAGCCTTTAGCTAAGACAGTTCTTGTGGAATTGGCAAAGAGATATTCGGAAGCCCGTAGAGGGCTATGGTGAAAAAGGAAATATCGTCAGATGAAATCTGGAAAGAAGCTTTCTGAGAATCTGCTTAGTGTTCTGTTAATTCATCTCACAGAGTTACATCTGTATTTCGTGGATCTCTTTGCTAGCTTTATTTCTGGGGAATCTGAGAAGAGATATTTCGGATCCCTTTGAAGACTATAGGGCCTAAGGAAATATCCTCCGATAACAAAGAGAAAGAAGCTTTCTGAGAAACTACTTTGTGTTCTGTGAAATCAGCTCACAGAGTTACAGCTTTCCCCTCAAGAAGCCTTTCGCTAAGACAGTTCTTGTGGAATTGGGAAAGTGATATTTGGAAGTCCATAGAGGGCTATGGTAAAAAGGAAATGTCCTCAGATGAAATCTGGAAAGAAGCTTTCTGAGAAACTGCTTAGTGTTCTGTTAATTCATCTCACCGAGTTACATCTGTATTTCGTGGATGTCTTTGCTAGCCTTATTTCTGTGGAATCTGAGAACAGATATTTCGGATCCCTTTGAAGACTATAGGGCCAAAGGAAATATCCTCCGATAACAAAGAGAAAGAAGCTTTCTGAAAAACTTCTTTGTGTTCTGTGAAATCATCTCACAGAGTTACAGCTTTCCCCTCAAGAAGCCTTTCGCTAAGACAGTTCTTGTGGAATTGGCAAAGTGATATTTGGAAGCCCATAGAGGGCTATGGTGAAAAAGGAAATATCCTCCGATGAAATCTGGAAAGAAGGTTTCTGAGAAACTGGTTGGTGTTCTGTTAATTCATCTCACAGAGTTACATCTGTATTTCCTGGATCTCTTTGCTAGCCTTATTTCTGTGGAATCTGAGAACAGATATTTCGGATCCCTTTGAAGACCATAGGGCCAAACGAAATATCCTCCGATAACAAAGAGAAAGAAGCTTTCTGAGAAACGTCTTTGTGTTCTGTGAAATCATCTCACAGAGTTACAGCTTTCTCCTCAAGAAGCCTTTCGCTAAGACAGTTCTTGTGGAATTGGCAAAGTGATATTTGGAAGCCCATAGAGGGCTATGGTGAAAAAGGAAATATCCTCAGATCAAATCTGGAAAGAAGCTTTCTGAGAAACTGCTTAGTGTTCTGTTAATACATCTCACAGAGTTACAACTGTATTTCGTGGATCTCTTTGGTAGCCTTATTTCTGTGGAATCTGAGAACAGATATTTCGGATCCCTTGGAAGCCTATAGGGCCAAAGGAAATATCCTTCGATAACAAAGAGAAAGAAGCTTTCTGAGAAACTTCTTTGTCTTCTGTGAAATCATCTCACCGAGTTAGAGCTTTCTACTCAAGAAGCCTTTCGCTAAGACAGTTCTTGTGGAACTGGCCAAGTGA
The DNA here is from genome assembly GCF_037993035.2 of Macaca fascicularis. Classification (NCBI taxonomy): domain Eukaryota; kingdom Metazoa; phylum Chordata; class Mammalia; order Primates; family Cercopithecidae; genus Macaca; species Macaca fascicularis. The sequence goes on from NC_088389.1 coordinate 34,369,053, forward strand.
TATTTGGAAGCCCATAGAGGGCTATGGTGAAAAAGGAAATATCCTCAGATGAAATCTGGAAAGAAGCTTTCTGAGAAACTGCTTAGTGTTCTGTTAATTCATCTCACAGAGTTACAACTGTATTTCGTGGATCTCTTTGGTAGCCTTATTTCTGTGGATTCTGAGAACAGATAATTCGGATCTCTTTGAAGATGATAGGGCCTAAGGAAATATCCTCCATTAACAAAGAGAAAGAAGCTTTCTGAGAATCTTCTTTGTGTTCTGTGAAATCTTCTTACAGAGTTACACCTTTCCTCTCAACAAGCCTTTCGCTAAGACAGTTCTTGTGGAATTGGCAAAGTGATATTTGGAAGCCCAGAGAGGGCTATGGTGAAAAAGGAAATATCCTCAGATGAAATCTGGAAAGATGCTTTCTGAGAATCTGCTTAGTGTTCTGTTAATTCATCTCACAGAGTTACATCTGTATTTCGTGTATCTCTTTGCTAGCCTTATTTCTGTGGAATCTGAGAACAGATATTTCGGATCCCTTTGAAGACTATAGGGCCAAAGGAAATATCCTCTGATAACAAAGAGAAAGAAGGTTTCTGAGAAACTTCTTTGTATTCTGTGAAATCATCTCACAGCGTTACAGCTTTCCCGTCAAGAAGCCTTTAGCTAAGACAGTTCTTGTGGAATTGGCAAAGTGATATTCGGAAGCCCCTAGAGGGCTATGGTGAAAAAGGAAATATCGTCAGATGAAATCTGGAAAGAAGCTTTCTGAGAATCTGCTTAGTGTTCTGTTAATTCATCTCACAGAGTTACATCTGTATTTCGTGGATCTCTTTGCTAGCTTTATTTCTGTGGAATCTGAGAAGAGATATTTCGGATCCCTTTTAAGACTATAGGGCCAAAGGAAATATCCTCCGATAACAAAGACAAAGAAGCTTTCTGATAAACTTCTTTGTGTTCTGTGAAATCAGCTCACAGAGTTACAGCTTTCCCCTCCAGAATCCTTTCGCTAAGACAGTTCTTGTGGAATTGGCAAAGTGATATTGGGAACCCCTAGAGGGCTGTGGTGAAAAAGGAAATATCCTCAGATGATGTCTTTAAAGAAGGTTTCTGAGAAACTGCTTAGGTTTGTATTAATTCATCTCACAGAGTTACATCTGTATTTCGAGTATCTCTTTGCTAGCCTTATTTCTGTGGAATCTGAGTACAGATATTACGGATCCCTTTGAAGATCATAGGGCCAAAGGAAATATTGTCCGATAACAAAGAGAAAGAAGCTTTCTGAGAAACATCTTTGTGTTCTGTGAAATCATCTCACAGAGTTACAGCTTTCCCCTCAAGAAGCCTTTCGCTAAGACAGTTCTTGTGGAATTGGCAAAGTGATATTTGGAAGCCCATAGAGGGCTATGGTGAAAAAGGAAATATCCTCCGATGAAATCTGGAAAGAAGGTTTCTGAGAAACTGGTTGGTGTTCTGTTAATTCATCTCACAGAGTTACATCTGTATTTCCTGGATCTCTTTGCTAGCCTTATTTCTGTGGAATCTGAGAACAGATATTACGGATCCCTTTGAAGACTATAGGGCCAAAGGAAATATCCTCCGATAACAAAGAGAAAGAAGCTTTCTGAGAAACTTCTTTGTGTTCTGTGAAATCATCTCACAGAGTTACAGCTTTCCCCTAAAGAAGCCTTTCGCTAAGACAGTTCTTGTGGAATTGGCAAAGTGATATTGGGAAGCCCATAGAGGGCTATGGTGAAAAACGAAATATCCTCAGATGAAATCTGGAAAGAAGCTTTCTGAGAATCTGCTTAGTGTTCTGTTAATTCATCTCACAGACTTACATCTGTATTTCGTGGATCTCTTTGCTAGCCTTATTTCTGTGGAATCTGAGAACAGATATTTCGGATCCCTTTGAAGACTATAGGGCCAAAGAAATATCCTCCGATAACAAAGAGAGAGAAGCTTTCTGAGAAACTTCTTTGTGTTCTGTGAAATCATCGCACAGCGTTACAGCTTTCCCCTCAAGAAGCCTTTCGCTAAGACAGTTCTAGTGGAATTGACAAAGTGATATTTGGAAGCCCGTAGAGGGCTACGGTGAAAAAGGAAATATCGTCAGATGAAATCTGGAAAGAAGATTTCTGAGAAACTGCTTAGTGTTCTGTTAATTCATCTCACAGAGTTACATCTGTATTTCGTGGATCTCTTTGCTAGCCTTATTTCTGTGGAATCTGAGAACAGATATTTCGGATCCCTTTGAAGACTATAGGGCCAAAGGAAATATCCTCCGATAACAAAGAGAAAGAAGCTTTCTGAGAAACATCTTTGTGTTCTGTGAAATCATCTCACAGAGTTACTGCTTTCCCCTCAAGAAGACTTTCGTTAAGACAGTTCTTGTGGAATTGGCAAAGTGATATTTGGAAGCCCATAGAGGGCTAAGGTGAAAAAGGAAATATCCTCAGATGAAATCTGGAAAGAAGCTTTCTGAGAAACTGCTTAGTGTTCTGTTAATTCATCTCACAGTGTTACAACTGTATTTCGTGGATCACTTTGGTAGCCTTATTTCTGTGGATTCTGAGAACAGATATTTCGGATCCCTTGAAGACTACAGGGCCAAATGAAATATCCTCCCATAACAAAGAGAAAGAAGCTTTCTGAGAAACTTTTTGTGTTCTGTGAAATCAGCTCACAGAGTTACAGCTTTCCCCTCAAGAAGCATTTCGCTAAGACCGTTCTTGTGGATTTTGCAAAGCGATATTTCGAAGCCCTTAGAGGGCTATGGTGAAAATGGAAATATCCTCAGATGAAATCTAAAAAGATGCTTTCTGAGAAACTGCTTAGTGTTCTGTTAATTCATCTCACAGAGTTACATCTGTATTTCGTGGATCTCTTTGCTAGCCTTATTTCTTTGGAATCTGAGAACAGATATTTCGGATCCCTTTGAAGACGATAGGGCCAAAGGAAATATCCTCCGAAAACAAAGAGAAAGAAGCTTTCTGAGAAACTTCTTTGTGTTCTGTGAAATCAGCTCACAGAGTTACAGCTTTCCCCTCAAGAAGCCTTTCGCTAAGACAGTTCTTGGGGAATTTGCACAGTGATATTGGGAAGCCCATAGAGGGAAATGGTGAAAAAGGAAGTATCCTGAGATGAAATCTGGAAAGAAGTTTTCTGAGAAACTGCTTAGTGTTCTGTTAATTCATCTCACAGAGTGACATCTGCATTTTGAGGATCTCTTTGCTGGCCTTATTTCTGTGGAATCTGAGAACAGATATTTCGGATCCCTTTGAAGTCTATAGGGCCAATGAAATATCCTCCGATAACAAAGAGAAAGAAGCTTTCTGAGAAACTTCTTATGTTCTGTGAAATCAGCTCACAGAGTTACAGCTTTCCCCTCAAGAAGCCTTTCGCTAAGACAGTTCTTGGGGAATTGGCAAAGTGATATTGGGAAGCCCATAGAGGGCTATGGTGAAAAAGGAAATATCCTCAGATGAAATCTGGAAAGAAGCTTTCTGATAAACTGTTTAGTGTTCTGTTAATTCATCTCACAGAGGTACATCTGTATTTCGAGGATCTCTTTGCTAGCCTTACTTCTGTGGAATCTGAGAACAGATATTTCGGATCCCTTTGAAGACCATTGGGCCAAAGGAAATATCCTCCGATAACAAAGAGAAAGAAGCTTTCTGAGAAACATCTTTGTGTTCTGTGAAATCATCTCACAGCGTTACAGCTTTCCCCTCAAAAAGCCTTTAGCTAAGACAGTTCTTGTGGAATTGGCAAAGTGATATTTGGAAGCCCATAGAGGGCTATGTTTAAAAAGGAAATATCCTCAGACGAAATCTGGAAAGAAGCTTTCAGAGAAACTGCTTAGTGTTCTGTTAATTCATCTCACCGAGTTACATCTGTATTTCGTGGATCTCTTTGCTAGCCTTATTTCTGTGGAATCCGAGAACAGATATTTCGGATCCCTTGAAGGCTATAGGGTCAAAGGAAATGTCCTCTGATAACAAACAGAAAGAAGCTTTCTGAGAAACTTCTTTGTGTTCTGTGAAATCATCTCACAGAGTTACACCTTTCCCCTCAAGAAGCCTTTCGCTAAGACAGTTCTTGTGGAATTGGCAAAGTGATATTTGGAAGCCCATAGAGGGCTATGGTGAAAAAGGAAATATCCTCAGATGAAATCTGGAAAGAAGCTTTCTGAGAATCTGCTTAGTGTTCTGTTAATTCATCTCACAGACTTACATCTGTATTTCGTGGATCTCTTTGCTAGCCTTATTTCTGTGGAATCTGAGAACAGATATTTCGGATCCCTTTGAAGACTATAGGGCCAAAGAAATATCCTCCGATAACAAAGAGAAAGAAGCTTTCTGAGAAACTTCTTTGTATTCTGTGAAATCAGCTCACAGAGTTACAGCTTTCCCCTCAAGAAGCCTTTCTCTAAGACAGTTCTTGTGGAATTGGCAAAGTGATATTTGGAAGCCCCTAGAGGGCTATGGTGAAAAAGGAAATATCCTCAGATGAAATCTGGAAAGAAGCTTTCTGAGAAACTGCTTAGTGTTCTGTTAATTCATCTCACAGAGTTACATCTGTATTTCGTGGATCTCTTTGCTAGCCTTATTTCTGTGGAATATGAGAACAGATATTTCGGATCCCTTTGAAGACTATAGGGCCAAAGGAAATATCTTCCGATAACAAAGAGAAAGAAGCTTTCTGAGAACCTTCTTTGTGTTCTGTGAAATCATCTCACAGAGTTACAGCTTTCTCCTCAAGAAGCCTTTCGCTAAGACAGTTCTTGTGGAATTGGCAAAGTGATATTTGGAAGCCCTTAGAGGGCTATGGTGAAAAAGGAAATATCCTCAGATGATATCTTTAAAGAAGCTTTCTGAGAAACTGCTTAGTGTTCTATTAATTCATCTCACAGAGTTACATCTGTATTTCGAGGATCTCTTTGCTAGCCTTATTTCTGTGGAATTTGAGTACAGATATTTCGGATCCCTTTGAAGACCATAGGGCCAAAGGAAATATCGTCCGATAACAAAGAGAAAGAAGCTTTCTGAGAACCTTCTTTGTGTTGTGTGAAATCATCTCACAGAGTTACAGCTTTCCCCTCAAGAAGTCTTTCGCTAAGACAGTTCTTGTGGAATTGGCAAAGTGATATTTGGAAGCCCATAGAGGGCTATGGTGAAAAAGGAAATATCCTCCGATGAAATGTGGAAAGAAGGTTTCTGGGAAACTGCTTAGTGTTCTGTTAATTCATCTCACAGAGTTACATCTGTATTTCTTTGATCTCTTTGCTAGCGTTATTTCTGTGGCATCTGAGAACAGATATTTCGGATCCCTTTGCAGACTATAGGGCCAAAGGAAATATCCTCCGATAACAAAGAGAAAGAAGCTTTCTGACAAACTTCTTTGTGTTCTGTGAAATCATCTCACAGAGTTACAGCTTTCTCCCCAAGGAGCCTTGCGCTAAGACAGTCCTTGTGGAATTGGCAAAGTGATATTTGGAAGCCCATAGAGGACTATGGTGAACAAGGAAATATCCTCCGATGAAATCTGGAAAGAAGCTTTCTGAGAAACTGCTTAGTGTTCTATTTATTCATCTCACATAGATACATCTGTATTTCGAGGATCTCTTTGCTAGCCTTATTTATGTGGAATCTGAGTACAGATATTTCGGATCCCTTTGAAGACCATAGGGCCAAAGGAAATATCATACGATAACAAAGAGAAAGAAGCTTTCTGAGAAACTTCTTTGTGTTCTGTGAAATCATCTCACAGAGTTACATCTGTATTTCGTGGATCTCTTTGCTAGCCTTATTTCTGTGGAATCTGAGAACAGATATTTCGGATCCCTTTGAAGACCATAGGGCCAAACGAAATATCCTCCGATAACAAACAGAAAGAAGCTTTCTGAGAAACTTCTTAGTGTTCTGTGAAATCATCTCACAGAGTTACAGCTTTCCCCTCAAGAAGCCTTTCGCTAAGACAGTTCTTGTGGAATTGGCAAGGTGATATTTGGAAGCCCATAGAGGGCTATGGTGAAAAAGGAAATATCCTCAGATGAAATCTGGAAAGAAGCTTTCTGAGAAACTGCTTAGTGTTCTGCTAATTCATCTCACAGAGTTACATCTGTATTTCGTGGATCTCTTTGCTAGCCTTATTTCCGTGGAATCTGAGAACAGATATTTCAGATCCCTTTGAAGACTATAGGGCCAAAGGAAATATCCTCTGATAACAAAGAGAAAGAAGCTTTCTGAGAAACTTCTTTGTGTTCTGTGAAATCATCTCACAGAGTTACAGCTTTTCTCTCAAGAAGCCTTTCGCTAAGACAGTTCTTGTGGAATTGGCAAAGTGATATTTGGAAGCCCATAGAGGGCTGTGGTGAAAAAGGAAATATCCTCAGATGAAATCTGGAAAGAAGCTTTCTGATAAACTGCTTAGTGTTCTGTTAATTCATCTCACAGAGTTACATCTGTATTTCGTGGATCTCTTTGCTAGCCTTATTTCTGTGGAATCAGAGAAGAGATATTTCGGATCCCTTGAAGACTACAGGGCCAAATGAAATATCCTCCGATAACAAAGAGAAAGAAGCTTTCTGAGAAACTTCTTTGTGTTCTGTGAAATCATCTCACAGAATTACAGCTTTCCCCTCAAGAAGCCTTTCGCTAAGACAGTTCTTTGGGAATTGGCAAAGTGATATTGGGAAGCCCATAGAGGACTATGGTGAAATAGGAAATATCCTCAGATGAAATCTGGAAAGAAGCTTTCTGAGAAACTGCTTAGTGTTCTGTTAATTCATCTCACAGAGTTACATCTGTATTTCGTGGATCTCTTTGCTTGCCTTATTTCTGTGAAATCTGAGAACAGATATTTCGGATCCCTTTGAAGACCATAGGGCCAAAGGGAATATCCTCCGATAACAAAGAGAAAGAAGCTTTCTGAGAAACTTCTTTGTGTTCTGTGAAATCATCTCACAGAGTTACAGCTTTCCCCTAAAGAAGCCTTTCGCTAAGGCAGTTCTTGTGGAATTGGCAAAGTGATATTTGGAAGCCCATAGAGGGCTATGGTGAAAAAGGAAATATCCTCAGATGAAATCTGGAAAGAATATTTCTGAGAAACTGCTTATTGTTCTGCTAATTCATCTCACAGAGTTACATCTGTATTTCGTGGATCTCTTTGCTAGCCTTATTTCTGTGAAATCTGAGAAGAGATATTTCGGATCCCTTTGAAGTCTATAGGGACAAATGAAATATCCTCCGATAACAAAGAGAAAGAAGCTTTCTGAGAAACTTCTTTGTGTTCTGTGAAATCATCTCACAGAGTTACAGCTTTCCCCTCAAGAAGCCTTTCGCTAAGACAGTTCTTGTGGAATTTGCAAAGTGATATTTGGAAGCCCATACAGGGCTATGGTGAAAAAGGAAATATCCTCAGATGAAATCTGGAAAGAAGCTTTCTGAGAAACTGCTTAGTGTTCTGTTAATTCATCCCACAGAGTTACGTAAGTATTTCGTGGATCTCTTTGCTATCCTTATTTCTGTGGGATCTGAGAACAGATATTTCGGATCCCTTTGAAGACTATAGGGCCACAGGAAATATCCTCCAAAAACAAAGAGAAAGAAGCTTTCTGAGAAACTTCTTTGTGTTCTCTGAAATCATCTCACAGAGTTACAGCTTTCCCCTCAAGAAGCCTTTCGCTAAGACAGTTCTTGTGGAATTGGCAAAGTGATATTTGGAAGCCCATAAAGGGCTATGGTGAAAAAGGAAATATCCTCAGATGAAATCTGGAAAGAAGCTTTCTGAGAATCTGCTTAGTGTTCTGTTAATTCATCTCACAGAGTTACATCTGTATTTCGTGGATCTCATTGCTAGCCTTATTTCTGTGGAATCTGAGAATAGATATTTCGGATCCCTTTGAAGACGATAGGGCCAAAGGAAATATCCTCCGAAAACAAAGAGAAAGAAGCTTTCTGAGAAACTTCTCTGTGTTCTGTGAAATCATCTCACGGAGTTACAGCTTTCCCCTCAAGAAGCCTTTCGCTAAGACAGTTCTTGTGGAATTGGCAAAGTGAAATTTGAAAGCCCATAGAGAGCTATGTTGAGAAAGGAAATATCTTCAGATGAAATCTGGAAAGAAGCTTTCTGAGAAACTGCTTAGTGTTCTGTTAATTCATCTCACAGAGTTACATCTGTGTTTCGTGGATCTCTTTGCTATCCTTATTTCTGTGGAATCTGAGAACAGATATTTCGGATCCCTTTGAAGACCATAGGGCCAAACGAAATATCCTCCGATAAGAAAGAGAAAGAAGCTTTCTGAGAAACTTCTCTGTGTTCTGTGAAATCATCTCACAGAGTTACAGCTTTCCCCTCAAGAAGCCTTTCGCTAGGACAGTTCTTGTGGAATTGGCAAAGTGATATTTGGAAGCCCATAGAGGGCTATGGTGAAAAAGGAAATATCCTCAGATGAAATCTGGAAAGAAGGTTTCTGAGAATCTGCTTAGTGTTCTGTTAATTCATCTCACAGAGTTACATCTGTATTTCGTGGATCTCTTTGCTAGCCTTATTTCTGTGGAATCTGAGAACAGATATTTCGGATCCCTTTGAAGACCATAGGGCCAAATGAAATATCCTCCGATAACAAAGAGAAAGAAGCTTTCTGAGAAACTTCTTTGTGTTCTGTGAAATCAGCTCACAGAGTTACAGCTTTCCCCTCAAGAAGCCTTTCGCTAAGACAGTTCTTGGGGAATTGGCAAAGTGATATTGGGAAGCCCATAGAGGGCAATGGTGAAAAAGGAAATATCCTCAGATGAAATCTGGAAAGAAGCTTTCTGAGAAACTGCTTAGTGTTCTGTTAATTCATCTCACAGAGTTACATCTGTATTTCGTGGATCTCTTTGCTATTCTTATTTCTGTGGAATCTGAGAACAGATATTTCGGATCCCTTTGAAGACCATAGGGCCAAACGAAATATCCTCCTATAACAAAGAGAAAGAAACTTTCTGAGAAACTTCTTTGTGTTCTGTGAAATCATCTCACAGAGTTACAGCTTTCCCCTCAAGAAGCCTTTCGCTAAGACAGTTCTTGTGGAATTGGCAAAGTGATATTTGGAAGCCCATAGAGGGCTATGGTGAAAAAGGAAATATCCTCAGATGAAATCTGGAAAGAAGCTTTCTGAGAAACTGCTTAGTGTTCTGTTAATTCATCTCACAGATTTACATCTGTATTTCTTGGATCTCTTTGCTCGCCTTATTTCTGTGGAATCTGAGAACAGATATTTCAGATCCCTTTGAAGACTATAGTGCCAAAGGAAATATCCTCTGATAACAAAGACAAAGAAGCTTTCTGAGAAACTTCTTTGTGTTCCGTGAAATCATCTCACAGCGTTACAGCTTTCCCCTCAAGAAGCCTTTAGATAAGACAATTCTTGTGGAATTGGGAAAGTGATATTTGGAAGCCCTTAGAGGGCTATGGTGAAAAAGGAAATATCCTCAGATGAAATCTAGAAAGAAGATTTCTGAGAATCTGCTTAGTGTTCTGTTAATTCATCTCACAGAGTTACATCTGTATTTCGTGGATCTCTTTGCTAGCCTTATTTCTTTGGAATCTGAGAAGAGATATTTCGGATACCTTTGAAGACTATAGGGCCAAAGGAAATATCCTCCGATAACAAAGAGAAAGAAGTTTACTGAGAAACTACTTTGTGTTCTGTGAAATCATCTCACAGAGTTTCAGCTTTCCCCTCAAGAAGCCTTTCGCTAAGACAGTTCTTGTGGAATTGGCAAAGTGATATTTGGAAGCCCATAGAGGGCTATGCTGAAAAAGGAAATATCCTCAGATGAAATCTGGAAAGAAACTTTCTGAGAATCTGCTTAGTGTTCTCTTAATTCACCTCACAGAGTTACATCTGTATTTCGTGTATCTCTTCGCTAGCCTTATTTCTGTGGTATCTGAGAACAGATATTTCGGATCCCTTTGAAGACCATAGGTCCAAAGGAAATATCGTCCGATAACAAAGAGAAAGAAGCTTTCTGAGAAACTTCTTTGTGTTCAGCGAAATCATCTCACAGAGTTACAGCTTTCCCCTCAAGAAGCCTTTCACTAAGACAGTTCTTGTGGAATTGGCAAAGTGATATTTGGAAACCCATAGACGGCTATGGTGAAAAAGGAAATATCCTCCGATGAAATCTGGAAAAAAGGTTTCTGAGAAACTGCTTAGTGTTCTGTTAATTCATCTCACAGAGTTACATCTGTATTTCGTGGATCTCTTTGCTAGCCTTATTTCTGTGGAATCTGAGAACAGATATTTCGGATCCCTTTGAAGACCATAGGGCCAAAAGAAATATCCTCCGATAACAAAGAGAAAGAAGCTTTCTGAGAAACTTCTTTGTGTTCTGTGAAATCAGCTCACAGAGTTACAGCTTTCCCCTCAAGAAGCCTTTCGCTAAGACAGTTCTTGGGGAATTGGCAAAGTGATATTGGGAAGCCCATAGAGGGCAATGGTGAAAAAGGAAATATCCTCAGATGAAATCTGGAAAGAAGCTTTCTGAGAAACTGCTTAGTGTTCTGTTAATTCATCTCACAGAGTTACATCTGTATTTCGTGGATCTCTTTGCTAGCCTTATTTCTTTGGAATCTGAGAAGAGATATTTCGGATACCTTTGAAGTCTATAGGGCCAAAAGAAATATCCTCCGATAACAAAAAGAAAGAAGTTTACTGAGAAACTACTTTGTGTTCTGTGAAATCATCTCACAGAGTTTCAGCTTTCCCCTCAAGAAGCCTTTCGCTAAGACAGTTCTTGTGGAATTGGCAAATTGATATTTGGAAGCCCATAGAGGGCTATGCTGAAAAAGGAAATATCCTCAGATGAAATCTGGAAAGAAACTTTCTGAGAATCTGCTTAGTGTTCTCTTAATTCATCTCACAGAGTTACATCTGTATTTCGTGTATCTCTTCGCTAGCCTTATTTCTGTGGTATCTGAGAACAGATATTTCGGATCCCTTTGAACACCATAGGTCCAAAGGAAATATCGTCCGATAACAAAGAGAAAGAAGCTTTCTGAGAAACTTCTTTGTGTTCTGTGAAATCATCTCACAGAGTTACAGCTTTCCCCTGAAGAAGACTTTCGCTCAGACAGTTCTTGTGGAATTGGCAAAGTGATATTTGGAAGCCCTTGGAGGGCTATGGTGAAAAAGGAAATATCCTCAGATGAAATGTGGAAAGAAGCTTTCTGAGAAACTGCTCTGTGATGTGTGACTTCCACTCAGAGAGTTACATCTGTATTTGGTGGATCTCTTTGCTAGCCTTATTTCTGTGGAATCTGAGAACAGATATTTCGGATCCCTTTGAAGACTCTTGGGTCAAAGGAAATATTCTCCGATAAAAAAGAGAAAGAAGCTTTCTGAAAAACTTCTTTGTGTTCTGTGAAATCATCCCACAGAGTTACAGCTTTATCCTCAAGAAGCCTTTCGCTAAGACAGTTCTTGTGGAATAGGCAAAGTGATATTTGGAAGCCCATAGAGGGCTATGCTGAAAAAGGAAGTATCCTCAGATGAAATCTGGAAAGAAGCTTTCTGAGAAACTGTTTAGTGTTCTGTTAATTCATCTCACAGAGTTACATCTGTATTTGGTGGATCTCTTTGTAAGCCTTATTTCTGTGGAATCTGAGAATAGATATTTCGGATCCCGTGGAAGACTATAGGGCCAAAGGAAATATCCTCCGATAACAAAGAGAAAGGAGCTTTCTGAGAAAGTTCTTTGTGTTCTGTGAAATCATCTCACGGAGTTACAGCTTTCCCGTCCAGAAGTCTTTCGCTAAGACAGTTCTTGTGGAATTGGCAAAGTGATATTTGGAAGCCCATAGAGGGCTATGGCGAAAAAGGAAATATATTCAGATGAAATCTGGAAAGAAGCTTTCTGAGAAACTGCTTAGTGTTCTGTTAATTCATCTCACAGAGTTACATCTGTATTTCCTGGATCCCTTTGCTAGCCTTATTTCTCTGGAATCTGAGAACAGATATTTCGGATCCCTTGGAGGACTATAGGGCCAAAGGAAATATCCTCCGATAACAAAGAGAGAGAAGCTTTCTGAGAAACTTCTTTGTGTTCTGTGAAATCGTCTCACCGAGTTACAGCTTTGCAGAAAGAAGCCTTTCGCTAAGACATTTCTTGTTGATTTGGCAAAGTGATATTTGGAAACCCGTTGAGGGCTATAGTGAAAAAGGAAATATCTTCAGATGAAATCTGGAAAGAAGCTTTCTGAGAAACTGCTCAGTGATGTGTGACTTCCACTCACAGAGTTACCTGTGTATTTCGTGGATCTCTTGGCTAGCCTTATTTCTGTGGAATCCGAGAACAGATATTTCGGATCCCTGGGAAGACTATAGGACCAAAGGAAATATCCTCCGATAACAAAGAGAAAGAAGCTTTCTGAGAAACTTCTTTGTGTTCTGTGAAATCATCCCACAGAGTTACAGCTTTCACCTCAAGGAGTCTTTCGCTAAGACAGTTCTTGTGGAATTGGCAATGTGATATTTGGAAGCCCATAGAGGGCTATGGTGAAAAAGGAAATATCCTCAGATGAAATCTGGAAAGAAGCTTTCTGACAAACTGCTTAGTGTTCTGTTAATTCATCTCACAGTGTTACATCTGTATTTCGTGGATCTCTTTGCTAGCCTTATTTCTGTGGAATCTGAGAACAGATATTTCGGATCCCGTGGAAGACTATAGGGCCAAAGGAAATATCCTCCGATAACAAAGAGAAAGAAGCTTTCTGAGAAACTTCTTTGTGTTTTGTGAAATCATCTCACACAGTTACAGCTTTCCCCTCAAGAAGCCTTTCGGTAAGACAGTTCTTGTGGAATTGGCAAAGTGATATTTGGAAGCCCATAGAGGGCTATGGTGAAAAAGGAAATATCCTCAGATGAAATCTGGAAAGAAGCTTTCATAAACTGCTCAGTGATGTGTGACTTCCACTCGTAGAGTTACATGTGTATTTCGTGAATCTGTTTGCTAGCCTTATTTCTGTGGAATCCGAGAACAGATATTTCAGATCCCTTGGAAGACTATAGGGCCAAAGGAAATATCCTCCGATAACAAAGAGAAAGAAGCTTTCTGAGAAACTTCTTTGTGTTCTGTGAAATCATCTCCCAGAGTTACAGCTTTCCCCTCAAGAAGCCTTTCGCTAAGAAATTTCTTGTGGAATTGGCAAAGTGATATTTGGAAGCCCATAGAGGGCTATGGTAAAAAAGGAAATATCCTCAGATGAAATCTGGAAAGAAGGTTTCTGAGAAATAGCGCGGTGATGTGTGACTTGGACTGACAGAGTTACATCTGTATTCCGTGGATCTCTTTGCTAGCCTTATTTCTGTAGAATCTGAGAACAGATATTTCGGATCCCTTTGAAGACTATAGGGTCAAAGAAAATATCCTCCAATAACAAAGAGAAAGAAGCTTTCTGAGAAACTTCTTTGTGTTCTGTGAAATCATCTCACAGAGTTACAACTTTCCCCTCAAGAAGCCTTTCGCTCAGACAGTTCTTGAGGAATTCGCAAAGTGATATTTGGAAGGCCATAGAGGCCTATGGTGAAAAAGGAAATACTCCCAGATGAAATCTGGAACAAAGCTTTCTCAGAAACTGCTCTGTGATGCGTGACTTCCACTCACAGAGTTACATCTGTATTTCGTGGGTCTCTTTGCTAGCCTTATTTCTGTGGAATCTGAGAACCGATGTTTCGGATCCCTTTGAAGACTACTGGGCCATGGAAATATTCTCCGATAACAAAGAGAAAGAAGCCCTCTGAGAAACTTCTTTCTGTTCTGTGAAATCATCTCCCAGAGTTACAGTTTTCCCCTCAAGAAGCCTTTCGCTAAGACAGTTCTTGTGGAATTGGCAAAGTGATATTTGGAAGCCCATAGAGGGCTATGCTGAAAAAGGAAATATCCTCAGATGAAATCTGGAAAGAAGCTTTGTGAGAAACTGCTTAGCGTTCTGTTAATTCATCTCACAGAGTTACATCTGTATTTGGTGGATCTCTTTGCTAGCCTTATTTCTGTGGAATCTGAGAACAGATATTTCGGATCCCGTGGAAGACTATAGGGCCAAAGGAAATATCCTCCGATAACAAAGAGAAAGAAGCTTTCTGAGAAACTTCTTTGTATTCTGTGAAATCATATCACAGAGTTACAGCTTTCCCCTCAAGAAGCCTTTCGCTAAGACAGTTCTTGTGGAATTGTTAAAGTGATATTTGAAAGCCCTTAGAGGGCTATGGTGAAAAAGGAAGTATCCTCAGATGAAATCTGGAAAGAAGGTTTCTGAGAAATAGCTCGGTGATGTGTGACTTGGACTGACAGAGTTACATCTGTATTGCGTGGATCTCTTTGCTAGCCTTATTTCTGTAGAATCTGAGAACAGATATTTCGGATCCCTTTGAAGACTATGGGGTCAAAGAAAATATCCTCCGATATCAAAGAGAAAGAAGCTTTCTGAGAAACTTCTTTGTGTTCTGTGAAATCATCTCACAGAGTTACAGCTTTCCCCTCAAGAAGCCTTTCGCTAAGAAATTTCTTGTGGAATTGGGAAAGTAATATTTGGCAGCCCATAGAGGGCTATCGTGAAAAAGGAAATATCCTCAGATGAAATCCGGAAAGAAGCTTTCTGAGAAACTACTTAGTGTTCTGTTAATTCATCTCACAGAGTTACATCTGTATTTCTTGGATCTCTTTGCTAGCCTTATTTCTGTGGAATCTGAGAACAGATATTTCGGATTCCTTTGAAGACTATAGGGCCAAAGGAAATATCCTCCGATAACAGAGAAAGACGGTGTCTGAGAAATTTCTTTGTGTTCTGTGAAATCATCTCACAGAGTTACAGCTTTCCCCTCAAGAAGCCTTTCACTAAGACAGTTCTTGTGGAATTGGCAAAGTGATATTTGGAAGCCCATAGAGGGCTACGGTGAAAAAAGAAATATCCTGAGATGAAATCTGGAAAGAAGCTTTCTGAGAAACTGCTCTGTGATGTGTGACTTCCCCTCACAGAGTTACATCTGTATTTCGTGGATCTCTTTGCTAGCCTTATTTCTGTGGAATCTGAGAACAGATATTTGGGATCACTTGGAAGATTATAGGGCCAAAGGAAATATCCTCCGATAACAAAGAGAAAGAAGCTTTCTGAGAAACTTCTTTGTGTTCTGTGAAATCATCTCACAGAGTTACAGCTTTCACCTCAAGAATTCTTTCGCTAAGACTGTTCTTGTGGAACTGGCAAAGTGATATTTGGAAGCCCATAGAGGGCTATGGTGATAAAGGAAATATCCTCAGATGAAATCTGGAAAGAAGCTTTCTGAGAAACTGCTCTGTGATGTGTGACTTCCACTCAGAGAGTTACATCTGTATTTGGTGGATCTCTTTGCTAGCCTTATTTCTTTGGAATCTGAGAACAGATATTTCGGATCCCTTTGAAGACTCCTGGGCAAAAGGAAATATTCTCCGATAAAAAAGAGAAAGAAGCTTTCTGAGAAACTTCTTTGTGTTCTGTGAAATCAGCTCACAGAGTTAGAGCTTTATCCTCAAGAAGCCTTTCGCTAAGACAGTTCTTGTGGAATAGGCAAAGTGATATTTGGAAGCCCATAGAGGGCTATGCTGAAAAAGGAAATATCCTCAGATGAAATCTGGAAAGAAGCTTTCTGAGAAACTGCTTAGTGTTCTGTTAATTCATCTCACAGAGTTACATCTGTATTTGGTAGATCTCTTTGCTAGCCTTATTTCTGTGGAATCTGAGAACAGATATTTCGGATCCCGTGGAAGACTATAGGGCCAAAGGAAATATCCTCCGATAACAAAGAGAAAGAAGCTTTCTGAGAAACTTCTTTGTATTCTGTGAAATCACATCACAGAGTTACAGCTTTCCCCTCAAGAAGCCTTTCGCTAAGACAGTTCTTGTCGAATTGGTAAAGTGATATTTGGAAGCCCTTAGAGGGCTATGGTGAAAAAGGAAGTATCCTCAGATGAAATCTGGAAAGAAGGTGTCTGAGAAATAGCTCGGTGATGTGTGACTTGGACTGACAGAGTTACATCTGTATTTCGTGGATCTCTTTGCTAGGCTTACTTCTGTGGAATTTGGAAACAGATATATCGGTTCCCTTTGAAGACTATAGGGCCAAAGGAAATATCCTGCGATAACAAAGAGAAAGAAGCTTTCTGAGAAACTTCTTTGTGTTCTGTGAAATCATCTCACAGAGTTGCAGCTTCCCCCTCAAGAAGACGTTCGGTAACACAGTTCTTGTGGAATTGGCAAAGTGATATTTGGAAGCCCATAGAGGGCTATGGTGAAAAAGGAAATATCCTCAGATGAAATCTGGAAAGAAGCTTTCTGAGAAACTGCTTAGTGTTCTGTTAAATCATCTCACAGAGTTACATCTGTAGTTCGTGGATCCCTTTGCTAGCGTTTTTTCTGTGGAATATGAGAACAGATATTTCGGATCCCTTTGAAGACTATAGGGCCAAAGGAAATATCCTAAGATAAGAAAGAGAAAGAAGCTTTCTGAGAAACTTCTTTGTGTTTTGTGAAACCATCTCACAGAGTTACAGCTTTCCCCTCAAGAAGCCTTTCGCTAAGACAGTTCTTCTGGAATTGGCAAAGTGATATTTGGAAGGCCATAGAGGACTACGGTGAAAAAGGAAATATCTTTATATGAAATCTGGAAAGAAGCTTTCTGAGAAACTGCTTAGTGTTCTGTTAATTCATCTCCAAGAATTACATCTGTATTTGGTGGATCTCTTTGCTAGCCTTATTTCTGTGGAATCTGATAACAGATATATCGGATCCCATTGAAGACTAAAGGGCCAAAGGAAATATCCTTAGAAAAAAAGAGAAAGAAGCTTTCTGAAAAACTTCTTTGTGTTCTGTGAAATCATCTCACAGAGTTACAACTTTCTCCTCAAGAAGCCTTTCGCTAAGACATTTCCTGTGGAATTGGCAAAGTGATATTTGGCAGCCCTTAGAGGGCTATGGTGAAAAAGGAAATATCCTCAGATGAAATCTGGAAAGAAGCTTTCATAAACTGCTCAGTGATGTGTGACTTCCACTCACAGAGTTATATGTGTATTTCGTGGATCTCTTTGCTAGCCTTATTTCTGTGGAATCTGAGAACAGATATTTCGGATCCCTTGGAAGACTATAGGGCCAAAGGAAATATCCTCCGATAACAAAGAGAAAGAAGCTTTCTGAGAAACTTCTTTGTGTTCTGTGAAATCATCTCACAGAGTTACAGATTTCCCCTCAAGAAGCCTTTCGCTAAGACTGTTCTTGTGGAATTGGAAAAGTGATATTTGGAACGCCTAGAGGGCTATGGTGTAAAAGGAAATATCCTCAGAAGAAATCTGGAAAGAAGCTTTCTGAGAAACTGCTCTGTGATGTGTGACTTCCACTCACAGAGTTACATCTGTATTTGGTGCATCTCCTTGCTAGGCTTATTTCTGTGGAATTTGGAAACAGATATATCGGTTCCCTTTGAAGACTATAGGGCCAAAGGAAATATCCTGCGATAACAAAGAGAAAGAAGCTTTCTGAGAAACTTCTTTGTGTTCTGTCATATCATCTCACATAGTTGCAGCTTCCCCCTTAAGAAGACGTTCGGTAACACAGTTCTTGTGGAATTGGCAAAGTGATATTTGGAAGCCCATAGAGGGCTATGGTGAAAAAGGAAATATCCTCAGATGAAATCTGGAAAGAAGCTTTCAGAGAAACTGCTTAGTGTTCTGTTAATTCATCTCACAGAGTTACATCTGTATTTGGTGGATCTCTTTGCTAGCCTTTTTTCTGTGGAATCTGAGAACAGATATTTCGGATCCCTTGGAAGACTATAGGGCCAAAGGAAATATCCTCTGATAACAAAGAGAAAGAAGCTTTCTGAGAAACTTCTTTGTGTTCTGTGAAATCATCTCACAGAGTTACAGCTTTCCCCTGAAGAAGACTTTCGCTCAGACAGTTCTTGTGGAATTGGCAAAGTGATATTTGGAAGCCCTTGGAGGGCTATGGTGAAAAAGAAAATATCCTCAGATGAAATGTGGAAAGAAGCTTTCTGAGAAACTGCTCTGTGATGTTTGACTTCCACTCAGAGAGTTACATCTGTATTTGGTGGATCTCTTTGCTAGCCTTATTTCTGTGGAATCTGAGAACAGATATTTCGGATCCTTTTGAAGACTCTTGGGTCAAAGTAAATATTCTCCGATAAAAAAGAGAAAGGAGCTTTCTGAGAAAGTTCTTTGTGTTCTGTGAAATCATCTCACGGAGTTACAGCTTTCCCGTCCAGAAGTCTTTCGCTAAGACAGTTCTTGTGGAATTGGCAAAGTGATATTTGGAAGCCCATAGAGGGCTATGGCGAAAAAGGAAATATATTCAGATGAAATCTAGAAAGAAGCTTTCTGAGAAACTGCTTAGTGTTCTCTTAATTCATCTCACAGAGTTACATCTGTATTTCCTGGATCCCTTTGCTAGCCTTATTTCTGTGGAATCTGAGAACAGATATTTCGGATCCCTTGGAGGACTATAGGGCCAAAGGAAATATCCTCCGATAACAAAGAGAGAGAAGCTTTCTGAGAAACTTCTTTGTGTTCTGTGAAATCGTCTCACCGAGTTACAGCTTTGCAGAACGAAGCCTTTCGCTAAGACATTTCTTGTTGATTTGGCAAAGTGATATTTGGAAGCCCGTTGAGGGCTATAGTGAAAAAGGAAATATCTTCAGATGAAATCTGGAAAGAAGCTTTCTGAGAAACTGCTCAGTGATGTGTGACTTCCACTCACAGAGTTACCTGTGTATTTCGTGGATCTCTTTGCTAGCCTTATTTCTGTGGAATCCGAGAACAGATATTTCGGATCCCTTGGAAGACTATAGGACCAAATGAAATATCCTCCGATAACAAAGAGAAAGAAGCTTTCTGAGAAACTTCTTTGTGTTCTGTGAAATCATCCCACAGAGTTACAGCTTTCACCTCAAGGAGTCTTTCGCTAAGACAGTTCTTGTGGAATTGGCAATGTGATATTTGGAAGCCCATAGAGGGCTATGGTGAAAAAGGAAATATCCTCAGATGAAATCTGGAAAGAAGCTTTCTGACAAACTGCTCAGTGTTCTGTTAATTCATCTCACTGTGTTACATCTGTATTTCGTGGATCTCTTTGCTAGCCTTATTTCTGTGGAATCTGAGAACAGATATTTCGGATCCCTTGGAAGACTATAGGGCCAAAGGAAATATCCTCCTTTAACAAAGAGAAAGAAGCTTTCTGAGAAACTTCTTTGTGTTTTGTGAAATCATCTCACACAGTTACAGCTTTCCCCTCAAGAAGCCTTTCGGTAAGACAGTTCTTGTGGAATTGGCAAAGTGATATTTGGAAGCCCATAGAGGGCTATGGTGAAAAAGGAAATATCCTCACATGAAATCTGGAAAGAAGCTTTCTGAGAAACTGCTTAGTGTTCTGTTAATTCATCTCACAGAGTTACATCTGTATTTCCTGGATCTCTTTGCTAGCCTTATTTCTGTGGAATCTGAGAACAGATATTTCGGATCCCAGTGAAGACTAAAGGGCCAAAGGAAATATCCTCCGATAAAAAAGAGAAAGAATCTTTCTGAAAAACTTCTTTGTGTTCTGTGAAATCATCTCTCAGAGTTACAGCTTTCTCCTCAAGAAGCGTTTCGCTAAGACAGTTCTTGTGGAATTGGCAAAGTGATATTTGGAAGCCCATAGAGGGCTATGGTGAAAAAGGAAATATCCTCAGATGAAATCTGGAAAGAAGCTTTCATAAACTGCTCAGTGATGTGTGACTTCCACTCACAGAGTTACATGTGTATTTCGTGAATCTGTTTGCTAGCCTTATTTCTGTGGAATCCGAGAACAGATGTTTCAGATCCCTTGGAAGACTATAGGGCCAAAGGAAATATCCTCCGAAAGCAAAGAGAAAGAAGATTTCTGAGAAACTTCTTTGTGTTCGGTGAAATCATCTCACAGAGTTACAGCTTTCACCTCAAGAAGTCCTTCGCTAAGACAGTTCATGTGGAATTGGCAAAGTGATATTTGGAAGCCCATAGAGGGCTACGGGGAAAAGGAAATATCCTCAGAAGAAATCTGGAAAGAAGCTTTCTGACAAACTGCTTAGTGTTCTGTTAATTCATCTCACAGAGTTACATCTGTATTTCGTGGATCTCTTTGCTAGCCTTATTTCTGTGGAATCTGAGAACAGATATTTGGGATCACTTGGAAGACTATAGGGCCAAAGGAAATATCCTCCGATAACAAAGAGAAAGAAGCTTTCTGAGAAACTTCTTTGTGTTCTGTGAAATCATCTCACAGAGTTACTGCTTTCCCTAAAGAAGCCTTTCGCTAAGACAGTTCTTCTGGAATTGGCAAAGTGATTTTTGGAAGCCCATAGAGGGCTATGGTGAAAAAGGAAATGTCGTCAGATGAAATCTGGAAAGAAGCTTTCTGAGAAACTGCTCTGTGATGTGTGACTTCCACTCAGAGAGTTACATCTGTATTTCGTGGATCTCTTTGCTAGCCTTATTTCTGTGGAATCTGAGAACAGATATTTCGGATCCCTTTGAAGACTATTGGGCCAAAGGAAATATTCTCCGATAACAAAGAGAAAGAAGCCCTCTGAGAAACTTCTTTGTGTTCTGTGAAATCATCTCCCAGAGTTACAGCTTTCCCCTCAAGAAGCCTTTCGCTAAGAAATTTCTTGTGGAATTGGCAAAGTGATATTTGGATGCCCATAGAGGGATATGGTAAAAAAGGAAATATCCTCAGATGAAATCTGGAAAGAAGGTTTCTGAGAAATAGCTCGGTGATGTGTGACTTGGACTGACAGAGTTACATCTGTATTCCGTGGATATCTTTGCTAGCCTTATTTCGGTAGAATCTGAGAACAGATATTTCGGATCCCTTTGAAGACTATAGGGTCAAAGAAAATATCCTCCAATAAAAAAGAGAAAGAAGCTTTCTGAGAAACTTCTTTGTGTTCTGTGAAATCATCTCACAGAGTTACAGCTTTCCCCTCAGGAAGCCTTTCGCTCAGACAGTTCTTGAGGAATTCGCAAAGTGATATTTGGAAGGCCATAGAGGCCTACGGTGAAAAAGGAAATACTCCCAGATGAAATCTGGAACAAAGCTTTCTCAGAAACTGCTCTGTGATGCGTGACTTCCACTCACAGAGTTACATCTGTATTTCGTGGGTCTCTTTGCTAGCCTTATTTCTGTGGAATCTGAGAACCGATGTTTCGGATCCCTTTGAAGACTATTGGGCCAAAGGAAATATTCTCCGATAACAGAGAGAAAGAAGCCCTCTGAGAAACTTCTTTCTGTTCTGTGAAATCATCTCCCAGAGTTACAGTTTTCCCCTCAAGAAGCCTTTCGCTAAGACAGTTCTTGTGGAATTGGCAAAGTGATATTTGGAAGCCCATAGAGGGCTATGGTGAAAAAGAAAATATCCTCAGATGAAAGCTTTAAGGAAGCTTTCTGAGAAACTGCTTAGTGTTCTGTTAATTCATCTCACAAAGTTACAACTGTATTTCGTGGATCTCTTTGCTAGCCTTTTTTCTGTGGAATCTGAGAGCAGATATTTCGGATCCCTTGGAAGACTATAGGACCAAAGGAAATATCCTCCGATAACAAAGAGAAAGAAGCTTTCTGAGAAACTTCTTTGTGTTCTGTGAAATCATCTCACAGAGTTACAGCTTTCCCCTGAAGAAACTTTCGCTCAGACAGTTCTTGTGGAATTGGCAAAGTGATATTTGGAAGCCCTTGGAGGGCTATGGTGAAAAAGGAAATATCCTCAGATGAAAGCTGGAAAGAAGCTTTCTGAGAAACTGCTCTGTGATGTGTGACTTCCACTCAGTGAGTTACATCTGTATTTGATATATCTCTTTGCTAGCCTTATTTCTTTGGAATTTGAGAACAGATATTTCAGATCCCTTTGAAGACTCCTGGGCCAAAGGAAATATTCACCGATAAAAAAGAGAAAGAAGCTTTCTGAGAAACTTCTTTGTGTTCTGTGAAATCATCTCACAGAGTTACAGCTTTATCCTCAAAAGCCTTTCGCTAAGACAGTTCTTGTGGAATAGGCAAAGTGATATTTGGAAGCCCATAGAGGGCTATGCTGAAAAAGGAAATATCCTCAGATGAAATCTGGAAAGAAGCTTTGTGAGAAACTGCTTAGCGTTCTGTTAATTCATCTCACAGAGTTACATCTGTATTTGGTGGATCTCTTTGCTAGCCTTCTTTCTGTGGAATCTGAGAACAGATATTTCGGATCCCGTGGAAGACTATAGGGCCAAAGGAAATATCCTCCGATAACAAAGAGAAAGAAGCTTTCTGAGAAACTTCTTTGTATTCTGTGAAATCATATCACAGAGTTACAGCTTTCCCCTCAAGAAGCCTTTCGCCAAGACAGTTCTTGTGGAATTGTTAAAGTGATATTTGGAAGCCCTTAGAGGGCTATGGTGAAAAAGAAAGTATCCTCAGATGAAATCTGGAAAGAAGGATTCTGAGAAATAGCTCGGTGATGTGTGACTTGGACTGACAGAGTTACATCTGTATTCCGTGGATCTCTTTGCTAGCCTTATTTCTGTAGAATCTGAGAACAGATATTTCGGATCCCTTTGAAGACTATAGGGTCAAAGAAAATATCCTCCGATATCAAAGAGAAAGAAGCTTTCTGAGAAACTTCTTTGTGTTCTGTGAAATCATCTCACAGAGTTACAGCTTTCCCCTCAAGAAGCCTTTCGCTAAGAAATTTCTTGTGGAATTGGGAAAGTAATATTTGGCAGCCCATAGAGGGCTATCGTGAAAAAGGAAATATCCTCAGATGAAATCTGGAAAGAAGCTTACTGAGAAACTACTTAGTGTTCTGTTAATTCATCTCACAGAGTTACATCTGTATTTCTTGGATCTCTTTGCTAGCCTTATTTCTGTGGAATCTGAGAACAGATATTTCGGATTCCTTTGAAGACTATAGGGCCAAAGGAAATATCCTCCGATAATAAAGAGAAAGACGGTGTCTGAGAAATTTCTTTGTGTTCTGTGAAATCATCTCACAGAGTTACAGCTTTCCCCTCAAGAAGCCTTTCACTAAGACAGTTCTTGTGGAATTGGCAAAGTGATATTTGGAAGCCCATAGAGGGCTACGGTGAAAAAAGAAATATCCTGAGATGAAATCTGGAAAGAAGCTTTCTGAGATACTGCTCTGTGATGTGTGACTTCCCCTCACAGAGTTACATCTGTATTTCGTGGATCTCTTTGCTAGCCTTATTTCTGTGGAATCTGAGAACAGATATTTGGGATCACTTGGAAGACTATAGGGCCAAAGGAAATATCCTCCGATAACAAAGAGAAAGAAGCTTTCTGAGAAACTTCTTTGTGTTCTGTGAAATCATCTCACAGAGTTACAGCTTTCACCTCAGGAATTCTTTCGCTAAGACTGTTCTTGTGGAACTGGCAAAGTGATATTTGGAAGCCCATAGAGGGCTATGGTGATAAAGGAAATATCCTCAGATGAAATCTGGAAAGAAGCTTTCTGAGAAAGTGTTCTGTGATGTGTGACTTCCACTCACAGAGTTTCATCTGTATTTGATGGACCTCTTTGCTAGCCTTCTTTCTGTGGAATCTGAGAACAGATATTTTGGATACTTTTGAAGAGTATAGGGTCAAAGGAAATATCCTCCGATAACAAAGAGAAAGAAGGTGTTTGAGAAACTTCTCTGTGTTCTGTGAAATCATCTCACAGAGTTACAGCTTTCCCCTCAAGAAGCCTTTCGCTAAGACAGTTCTTGAGTAATTCGCAAAGTGATATTTGGACGGCCATAGAGGCCTATGGTGAAAAAGGAAATACTCCCAGATGAAATTTGGAAAGAAGCTTTCTCAGAAACTGCTCTGTGATGCGTGACTTCCACTCACAGAGTTACATCTGTATTTCGTGGGTCTCTTTGCTAGGATTATTTCTGTGGAATCTGAGAAACGATGTTTCGGATCCCTTTGAAGACTATTGGGCCAAAGGAAATACTCTCCGATAACAAAGAGAAAGAAGCCCTCTGAGAAACTTCTTTCTGTTCTGGAAATCATCTCCCAGAGTTACAGTTTTCCCCTCAAGAATCCTTTCGCTAAGACAGTTCTTGTGGAATTGGCAAAGTGATATTTGGAAGCCCATAGAGGGCTATGGTGAAAAAGGAAATATCCTCAGATGAAATCTTTAAGGAAGCTTTCTGAGAAACTGCTTAGTGTTCTGTTAATTCATCTCACAGAGTTACAACTGTATTTCGTGGATCTCTTTGCTAGCCTTTTTTCTGTGGAATCTGAGAACAGATATTTCGGATCCCTTGGAAGTCTATAGGACCAAAGGAAATATCCTCCGATAACAAAGAGAAAGAAGCTTTCTGAGAAACTTCTTTGTGTTCTGTGAAATCATCTCACAGAGTTACAGCTTTCCCCTGAAGAAGACTTTCGCTCAGACAGTTCTTGTGGAATTGGCAAAGTGATATTTGGAAGCCCTTGGAGGGCTATGGTGAAAAAGGAAATATCCTCAGATGAAATCTGGAAAGAAGCTTTCTGAGAAACTGCTCTGTGATGTGTGACTTCCACTCAGAGAGTTACATCTGTATTTGGTGGATCTCTTTGCTAGCCTTATTTCTTTGGAATCTGAGAACAGATATTTCGGATCCCTTTGAAGACTCCTGGGCCAAAGGAAATATTCTCCGATAAAAAAGAGAAAGAAGCTTTCTGAGAAACTTCTTTGTGTTCTGTGAAATCATCTCACAGAGTTACAGCTTTATCCTCAAGAAGCCTTTCGCTAAGACAGTTCTTGTGGAATAGGCAAAGTGATATTTGGAAGCCCATAGAGGGCTATGCTGAAAAAGGAAATATCCTCAGATGAAATCTGGAAAGAAGCTTTCTGAGAAACTGCTTAGTGTTCTGTTAATTCATCTCACAGAGTTACATCTGTATTTGGTGGATCTCTTTGCTAGCCTTCTTTCTGTGGAATCTGAGAACAGATATTTCGGATCCCGTGGAAGACTATAGGGCCAAAGGAAATACCCTCCGATAACAAAGAGAAAGAAGCTTTCTGAGAAACTTCTTTGTATTCTGTGAAATCATATCACAGAGTTACAGCTTTCCCCTCAAGAAGCCTTTCGCTAAGACAGTTCTTGTGGAATTGGTAAAGTGATATTTGGAAGCCCTTAGAGGGCTATGGTGAAAAAGGAAGTATCCTCAGATGAAATCTGGAAAGAAGGTTTCTGAGAAATAGCTCGGTGATGTGTGACTTGGACTGACAGAGTTACATCTTTATTTCGTGGATCTCTTTGCTAGGCTTATTTCTGTGGAATTTGGAAACAGATATATCGGTTCCCTTTGAAGACTATAGGGCCAAAGGAAATATCCTGCGATAACAAAGAGAAAGAAGCTTTCTGAGAAACTTCTTTGTGTTCTGTGAAATCATCTCACAGAGTTGCAGCTTCCCCCTCAAGAAGACGTTCGGTAACACAGTTCTTGTGGAATTGGCAAAGTGATATTTGGAAGCCCATAGAGGGCTATGGTGAAAAAGAAAATATCCTCAGATGAAATCTGGAAAGAACCTTTCTGAGAAACTGCTTAGTGTTCTGTTAAATCATCTCACAGAGTAACATCTGTAGTTCGTGGATCCCTTTGCTTGCGTTTTTTCTGTGGAATATGAGAGCAGATATTTCGGATCCCTTTGAAGACTATAGGGCCAAAGGAAATATCCTAAGATAACAAAGAGAAAGAAGCTTTCTGAGAAACTTCTTTGTGTTTTGTGAAACCATCTCACAGAGTTACAGCTTTCCCCTCAAGAAGCCTTTCGCTAAGACAGTTCTTCTGGTATTGGCAAAGTGATATTTGGAAGGCCATAGAGGACAACGGTGAAAAAGGAAATATCTTTATATGAAATCTGGAAAGAAGCTTTCTGAGAAACTGCTTAGTGTTCTGTTAATTCATCTCCAAGAATTACATCTGTATTTCGTGGATCTCTTTGCTAGCCTTATTTCTGTGGAATCTGAGAACAGATATATCGGATCCCATTGAAGACTAAAGGGCCAAAGGAAATATACTTAGAAAAAAAGAGAAAGAAGCTTTCTGAAAAACTTCTTTGTGTTCTGTGAAATCATCTCACAGAGTTACGACTTTCTCTTCAAGAAGCCTTTCGCTAAGACATTTCTTGTGGAATTGGCAAAGTGATATTTGGCAACCCTTAGAGGGCTATGGTGAAAAAGGAAATATCCTCAGATGAAATCTGGAAAGAAGCTTTCATAAACTGCTCAGTGATGTGTGACTTCCACTCACAGAGTTATATGTGTATTTCGTGGATCTCTTTGCTAGCCTTATTTCTGTGGAATCTGAGAAGAGATATTTCGGATCCCTTGGAAGACTATAGGGCCAAAGGAAATACCCTCCGATAACAAAGAGAAAGAAGCTTTCTGAGAAACTTCTTTGTGTTCTGTGAAATCATCTCACAGAATTACAGCTTTCCCCTCAAGAAGCCTTTCGCTAAGACATTTCTTGTGGAATTGGAAAAGTGATATTTGGAAGCCCATAGAAGACTACGGTGAAAAAGGAAATATCCTCAGATGAAATCTGGAAAGAAGCTTTCTGAGAAACTGTTCTGTGATGTGTGACTTCCACTCACAGAGTTACATATGTATTTGGTGGATCTCTTTGCTAGCCTTATTTCAGTGGAATCTGAGAAAAGATATTTTGGATCCCTTTGAAGACTATAGGGCCAAAGGAAATATCCTCCGATAACAAAGAGAAAGAAGGTGTCTGAGAAACTTCTTTGTGTTCTGTGAAATCATCTCCCAGAGTTACCGCTTTCCCCTCAAGAAGCCTTTCGCTAAGACAGTTCTTGAGGAATTGGCAAAGTGATATTTGGAAGCCCGTAGGGCTATGATGAAAAAGGAAATATCCTCAGATGAAATCTGGAAAGAAGCTTTCTGAGAAACTGCTTAGTGTTCTGTTAATTCATCTCATAGAGTTACGTCTGCATTTCGTGGCTCTTTGCTAGCCTTATTTCTGTGGAATCTGAGAACAGATATTTCGGATCCCATGGAAGACTATAGGGCCAAAGGAAATATCCTCCGATAACAAAGAGAGAAGCTTTCTGAGAAACTTCTTTGTATTCTGTGAAATCATCTCACAGAGTTACAGCTTTTCTCTCAAGAAGCCTTTCGCTAAGACAGTTCTTGTGGAATTGGCAAAGTGATATTAGGAAGCCCTTAGAGGGCTATGGTGAAAAAGGAAATATCCTCAGATGAAATCTGGAAAGAAGCCATTTGAGAAACTGCTTAGTGTTCTGTTAATTCATCTCACAGAGTTACATCTGTATTTCTTGGATCTCTTTGCTAGCCTTATTTCTGTGGAATCTGAGAACAGATATTTCGGATCCCTTGGAAGACTATAGGACCAAAGGAAATATCCTCCGATAACAAAGAGAAAGAAGCTTTCTGAGAAACTTCTTTGTATTCTGTGCAATCACCTCACAGAGTTACAGCTTTCCCCTCAAGAAGCCTTTCGCTAAGACAGTTCTTGAGGAATTGGCAAAGTGATATTTGGAAGCCCATCGAGGGCTATGGGGAAAAAGGAAATACTCTCAGAGGAAATCTGGAAAGAAGCTTTCTGAGAAACTGCTCCGTGATGTGTGACTTCCACTCACAGAGTTACATCTGTATTTTGTGTGTCTCTTTGCTAGCCTTATTTCTGTGGAATCTGAGAACAGATATTTCGGATCCCTTTGAAGACTATTGGGCCAAAGGAAATATTCTCCGATAACAAAGTTAAGAAGCTTTCTGAGAAACTTCTTTGTGTTCTGTGAAATCATCTCACAGAGTTACAGCTTTCACCTCAAGAAGTCTTTCGCTAAGACAGTTCATGTGGAATTGGCAAAGTGATATTTGGAAGCCCATAGAAGGCTACGGTGAAAAAGGAAATATCCTCAGATGAAATCTTGAAAGAAGCTTTCTGAGAAACTGTTTAGTGTTCTGTTAATTCATCTCAAAGAGTTACATCTGTATTTCGTGGATCACTTTGCTAGCCTTATTTCTGTGGAATCTGAGAACAGATATTTGGGATCACTTGGAAGACTATAGGGCCAAAGGAAATATCCACAGATAACAAAGAGAAAGAAGCTTTCTGAGAAACTTCTTTGTGTTCTGTGAAATCATCTCACAGAGTTACTGCTTTCCCTCAAGAAGCCTTTCGCTAAGACAGTTCTTGTGGAACTGGCAAAGTGATATTTGGAAGCCCATAGAGGGCTATGGTGAAAAAGGAAATATCCTCACATGAAATCTGGAAAGAAGCTTTCTGAGAAACTGCTCTGTGATGTGTGACTTCCACTCAGTGTGTTACATCTGTATTTCGTGGATCTCTTTGCTACCCTTATTTCTATGGAATCTGAGAACAGATATTTCGGATTACTTTGAAGTCTATTGGGCCAAAGGAAATATTCTCCGATAACAAAGAGAAAGAAGCTTTCTGAGAAACTTCTTTGTGTTCTGTGAAATCATCTCACAGAGTTACAGCTTTCCCCTCAAGAAGCCTTTCGCTAAGAAATTTCTTGTGGAATTGGCAAAGTGATATTTGGAAGCCCATAGAGGGCTATGGTAAAAAAGAAAATATCCTCAGATGAAATCTGGAAAGAAGCTTTCTGAGAAACTCCTTAGTGTTCTGTTAATTCATCTCACAGAGTTACATCTGTATTTCGTGGATCTCTTTGCTAGTCTTATTTCTGTGGAATCTGAGAACAGATATTTCGGATCCCTTTGAAGACTATAGGGCCAAAGGAAATATCCTAAGATAACAAAGAGTAAGAAGCTTTCTGAAAAACTTCTTTGTGTTCTGTGAAATTATCTCACAGAGTTACAGCTTTCTCCTCAAGAAGCCTTTCGCTAAGACAGTTCTTGTGGAATTGGCAAAGTGATATTTGGCAGCCCATAGAGGGCTAAGGTGAAAAAGGAAATATCCTCAGATGAAATCTGGAAAGAAGCTTTCTGAGAAATTGCTTAGTGTTCTGTTAATTCATCTCACAGAGTTACATCTGTATTTCTTGGATCTTTTTGGTAGCCTTATTTCTGTGGAATCTGAGAACAGATATGTCGGATCCCTTTGAAGACTATAGGGCCAAAGGAAATATCCTCCGATAAAAAAGAGAAAGAAGCTTTCTGAGAATCTTCTTTGTGTTCTGTGAAATCATCTCACAGAGTTACAGCTTTCCCCTCATTAAGCCTTTCGCTAAGACAGTTCTTGTGGAATTGGCAAAGTGATATTTGGAAGCCAGTAGAGGGCTATGGTGAAAAAGGAAATATCCTTAGATGAAATCTGGAAAGAGGCTTTCTAAGAAACTGCTCGGTGATGTGTGACTTCCACTCACAGAGTTATATCTGTATTTCGTGGATCTCTTTGTTAGCCTTATTTCTGTGGAATATAAGAATAGATATTTCGGATACCTTTGAAGACTATAGGGCCAAAGGAAATATCCTCCGATAACAAAGAGAAAGAAGATTTCTGAGAAACTTCCTTGTGTTCTGTGAAATCATCTCACAGAGTTACAGCTTTCCCCTCAAGAAGCCATTCGCTGAGACACTTCTTGTGGAATTGGCAAAGTGATATTTGGAAGCCCGTAGAGGGCTTTGGTGAAAAAGGAATATCCTCAGATGAAATCTGGAAAGAAGGTTTCTGAGAAACAGCTTAGTATTCTGTTAATTCATCTCACAGAGTTACATCTGTATTTCGTGGATCTCTTTGCTAGGCTTATTTCTGTGGAATCTGAGAACAGATATTTCGGATCCCTTTGAAGACTATAGGGCCAAAGGAAATATCCTCCGATAACAAGGAGAAAGAAGATTCCTGAGAAACTTCTTTGTGTTCTATGGAATCAGCTCACAGAGTTACAGCTTTCCCCTCAAGAAGCCTTTCGCTAAGACAGTTCTTGTGGAATTGGCATAGTGATATTTGGAAGCCCATAGAGGGCGATGATGAAAAAGGATATAACCTCAGATGAAATCTGGAAAGAAGCTTTCTGAGAAACTGCTTAGTGTTCTGTTAATTCTTCTCACAGAGTTACATCTGTATTTCGTGGATCTCTTTGCTAGCCTTATTTCTGTGGAATCTGAGAACAGATATTTCGGATCCCTTTGAAGACTACAGAGCCAAAGGAAATATCCTCAGATAACAAGGAGAAAGAAGCTGTCTGAAACACTTCTTTGTGTTCTGTGAAATCATCTCACAGAGTTACAGCTTTCCCCTCAGAAAGCCTTTCGCTAAGACAGTTCTTGAGGAATTGGCAAAGTGATATTTGGAAGCCCATAGAGGGCTATGGTGAAAACGGAAATATCCTCAGATGAATTCTGGAAAGAAGCTTTCTGAGAAACTGCTATGTGATGTGTGACTTCCACTCACAGAGTTACATCTGTATTTGGTGGATCTCTTTGCTAGACTTATATTTGTGAGATCTGAGAACAGATAATTCGGATCCCTTTGAAGACTATAGGGCCAAAGGAAATATCCTCCGATAACAAGGAGTAAGAAGCTTTCCGAGAAAGTTCTTTGTGTTCTGTGAAATCATCTCACAGAGTTACAGCTGTCCCCTCAACAAGCCTTTCGCTAAGACAGTTCTTGTGGAATTGGTAAAGTGATATTTGGAAGCCCATAGAGGGCTATGGTGAAGAAGGAAATATCCTCAGATGAAATCTGGAAAGAAGGTTTCTGAGAAAGTGTTCGGTGATGTGTGACTTCCACTCACAGAGTTACATCTGTATTTCGTGGATCTCTTTGCTAGCCTTATTTCTGGGGAATCTGAGAACAGATATTTCGGATCCCTTTGAAGACTACAGGGCCAAAGGAAATATCCTCCGATTACAAAGAGAAGAAGCTTTCTGAGAAACTTCTTTGCGTTCTGTGAAATCATCTCACAGAGTTACAGTTTTCCCCTCAAGAAGCCTTACGCTAAGACTGTTCTTGTTGAATTGGCAAAGTGATATTTGGAAGCAAATAGAGGGCTATGGTGAAAAAGGAAATATATCTGAAGAAATCTGGAATGAAGCTTTCTGAGAAACTGCTTAGTGTTCTGTTAATTCATCTCACAGAGTTACATCTGTATTTCGAGGATCTCTTTGCTAGCCTTATTTCTGTGGAATCTGAGAACAGATATTTCGGATCCCTTTGAAGACTATAGATCCAAAGGAAATATCCTTCGAAAACAAAGAGAAAGAAGCTTTCTGAGAAATTTCGTAGTGTTCTGTGAAATCATCTCACAGAGTTACAGCTTTCCCCTCAAGAAGACTTTCGCTAAGACAGTTCTTGTGGAATTGGCAAAGTGATATTTGGAAGCCAATAGAGGGCTATGGTAAAAAAAGAAATATCCTCCGATGAAATCTGGAAAGAAGGTTTCTGAGAAACTGCTTAGTGTTCAGATAATTCATCTCAAAGAGTTACATCTGTATTTCGTGGATCTCTTTGCTAGCTTATTTCTGTGGAATCTGAGAACACATAATTCAGATCCCTTTGAAGACTATAGGTCCAAAGGAAATATCCTCCGATATCAAAGAGAAAGAAGCTTTCTGAAAAACTTCTTTGTGTTCTGTGAAATCATCTCACAGAGTTACATCTATATTTCGGGGACCTCTTTGCTTGCTTTCTTTCTGTGGAATCTGAGAACAGATATTTTGGATTCCTTTGAAGACTATAGGGCCAAACGAAATATCCTCCGATAACAAAGAGAAAGAAGCTTTCTGAGAAACTTCTTTGTGTTCTGTGAAATCATCTGACAGAGTTACAGCTTTCCCTTCAAGAAGACTTTTGCTAAGATAGTTCTTGTGGAATTGGCAATATGATATTTTGAAACCCATAGAGGGCTATGATGAAAAAGGAAATGTCCTCAGATGAAATCTGCAAAGAACCTTTCTGAGAAACTGCTTAGTGTTCTGTTAATTCATCTCACAGAGCTACATCTGTATTTCGTGGATCTCTTTGCTAGGCTTATTTCTGTGGAATCAGAGAACAGATATTTCAGATCCCTTTGAAGACTAGAGGGATAAGGAAATATCCTCGAATAAGAAAGACAAAGAAGCTTTCTGAGAAACTTCTTTGTGTTCTGTGAAATCATCTCACAGAGTTACAGCTTTCCCCTCAAGAAGCCTTTCGCTAAGACAGTTCTTGTGGAATTGGCAAAATGATATTTGGAATCCCATAGAGGGCTATGGTGAGAAAGGAAATATCCTCAGATGAAATGTGGAAAGAAGGTTTCTGAGAAACTGCTCGTTGATGTGTGACTTCTATTCACAAAGTTACATCTGTATTTCGTGGATCTCTTTGCTAGCCTTATTTGAGTGGAATCTGAGAACAGATATTTCGGATCCCTTTGAAGACTGTAGGGCCAAAGGAAATATCCTCGGTTAAAAAAGGGAAAGAAGCTTTCTGAGAAACTTCTTTGTGTTCTGTGAAATCATCTCACAGAGTTACAGCTTTCCCCTCAAGAAGTCTTTCGCTAAGACAGTTCTTGTGGAATTTGCCAAGTGATAATTGGAAGCCCATAGAGGGCTACGGTGAAAAAGGAAATATCCTCAGATGAAATCTGGAAAGAAGCTTTCTTATAAACTGCTTAGTGTTCTGTTAATTCATCTCACAGAGTTACATCTGCATTTCGTGGATCTGCTTGCTAGCCTTATTTCTGTGGAATCTGAGAACAGATATTTCGGATCCCTTTGAATACTATAGGGCCAAAGGAAATATCCTCCAATATCAAAGAGAAAGAAGCTTTCTGAGAAACTTCTTTGTGTTCTGTGAAATCATCTCACAGAGTTACAGCTTTCCCCTCAAGAAGCCTTTCGCTAAGACAGTTCTTGTGGAATTGGCAAAGTGATATTTGGAAGCCCATAGAGGGCTATGGTGAAAAAGGAAATATCCTCAGATGAACTCTGGAAAGAAGCTTTCTGGGAAACTGCTTAGTGTTCTGTTAATTCAACTCACAGATTTACATCTGTATTTCGAGGATCTCTTTGCTAGCCTTATTTCTGTAGAATCTGAGAACAGATATTTCTGATCCCTTTGAAGACTATAGGAAAAAGGAAATATCCTCCGATAACTAAGAGAAAGAAGCTTTCTGAGAAACTACTTTGTGTTCTGTGAAATCATCTAACAGAGTTACAGCTTTCCCTTCAAGAAGCCTTTTGCCAAGACAGTTCTTGTGGAATTGGAAAAGTGATATTTGGAAGCCCATAGAGGGCTATGGTGAAAAAGGAAATATCCTCAGATGAAATCTGGAAAGAAGCTTACTGAGAAACTGCTTAGTGATCTGTTAATTCATCTCACAGGATTACATCTGTGTTTTGTGGATCTCTTTGATAGCCTTATTTCTGTGGAATCTGAGAACAGATATTTCGGATCCCTTGGAAGAATATAGGGAGAAAGGAAATATCCTCCGATAACAAACAGAAAGAAGCTTTCTGAAAAACTTCTTTGTGTTCTGTGAAATCATCTCACAGAGTTACAGCTTTCCCCTCAAGAAGCCTTTGGTTAAGACAGTTCTTGTGGAATTGGCAAAGTGATATTTGGAAGCCCATAAAGGGCTATGGTGAAAAAGGAAATAGCCTCAGATGAAATCTGGAAAGAAGGCTTCTGAGAAACAGCTTAGTGTTCTGTTAATTCATCTCACAGAGTTTATCTGTATTTCGTGGATCTCTTTGCTAGGCTTATTTCTGTGGAATCTGAGAACATATATTTCGGATCCCTTTGAAGACTATAGGGCTAAAGGAAATATCCTCCGATAAAAAAAAGAAAGAAGCTTTCTGAGAAACTTCTTTGTGTTCTGTGAAATCATATCACAGAGTTACAGCTTTCCCCTCAAGAAGCCTTTCGCTAAGACAGTTCTTGTGGAATTGGCAAAGTGATATTTGGAAGCCCATACAGGGCTATGGTGAGAAAGGGAATATCCTCAGATGAAATCTGGAAAGAAGGTTTCTGAGAAACTGCTCATTGCTGTTTGACTTCCATCCACAGAGTTACATCTGTATTTGGTCGTTCTCTTTGCTAGCCTTATTTCTGTGGAATCTGAGAACAGATATTTCGGATCCCTTTGAAGACTGTAGGCCAAAGGAAATATCCTCGGATAACAAAGAGTAAGAAGCTTTCTGAGAAACTACTTTGTGTTCTGTCAAATCAACTGACAGAGTTACAGGTTTCTCCTCAAGAAGCCTTTTGCTAAGACAGTTCTTGTGGAATTGGCAAAGTGAAATTTAGAAGCCCATAGAGGGCTATGGTGAAAAAGGAAATATCCTCAGATGAAATCTGTTAAGAAGCTTTCTGAGAAACTGCTTAGTGTTCTGTTAATTCATCTCACAGAGTTACATCTGTATTTGGTGTATCTCTCTGCTAGCCTTATTTCTGTGGAATCTGAGAACAGAAATTTCGGATCCCTTTGAAGACTATAGGGCCAAAGAAAATATCGTCCAATATCAAAGAGAGAGAAGCTTTCTGAGAAACTTTTTTGTGTTCTGTGAAATCATCTCACAGAGTTACAGCTTTCCTCTCAAGAAGCCTTTCGCTAAGATAGTTCTTGTGGAATTGGCAAAGTGATATTTGGAAGCCCACAGAGGGCTATGGTGAAAAAGCAACTATCCTCAGATGAAATCTGGAAAGAAGCTTTCTGAGAAACTGCTTAGTGTTCTGTTAATTTATCTCACAATGTTACATCTGCGTTTCGTGGATCTCTTTGCTTGCCTTATTTCTGTGGAATCTGAGAACAGATATTTCGGATCCCTTGGAAGAAAATAGGGCTAAAGGAAACATTCTCCGATAACAAAGGGAAAGAAGCTTTCTGAGAAACTTCTTTGTGTTCTGTGAAATCATCTCAAAGAGTTACAGCATTCCCCTCAAGAAGCCTTTCGCTAAGATAGTTCTTGTGGAATTGGCAAAGTGATATTTGGAAGCCCATACAGGGCTATGGTGAGAAAGGAAATATCCTCAGATGAAATCTGGAAAGAAGGTTTCTGAGAAACTGCTCGTTGATGTGTGACTTCCATTCACAGAGTTACATCTGTATTTGGTGGATCTATTTGCTAGCCTTATTTGTGTGGAATCTGAGAACAGATATTTCCGATCCCTTTGAAGACTGTAGAGCCAAAGGAAATATCCTCGGTTAAAAAACGGAAAGAAGCTTTCTGAGAAACTTCTTTGTGTTCTGTGAAATCATCTCACACAGTTACAGCTTTCCCCTCAAGAAGCCTTTCGCTAAGACAGTTCTTGTGGAATTGGCAAAGTGATATTTGGAAGCCCATACAGGGCTATGGTGAGAAGGGAAATATCCTCAGATGAAATCTGGAAAGAAGGTTTCTGAGAAACTGCTCGTTGATGTGTGACTTCCATTCACAGAGTTACAACTCTATTTGGGGGATCTCTTTGCTAGCCTTATTTCTGTGGAATCTGAGAACTGATATTTCGGATCCCTTTGAAGACTATAGGGCCAAAGGAAATATCCTCGGATAACAAAGAGAAAGAAGCTTTCTGAGAAACTTCTTTGTGTTCTGTGAAATCATCTCACAGAGTTACAGCTTTCCCCTCAAGAAGCCTTTCGCTAAGACAGTTCTTGTGGAATTGGCAAAGGGATATTTGGAAGCCCATAGAGGGCTATGGTGAAAAAGGAAATATCCTCAGATGAAAACTGGAAAGAAGCTTTCTGAGAAACAGCTTAGTGTTCTGTTAATTCATGTCACAGAGTTACATCTGTATTTCGTGGATCTCTTTGCTAGGCTTATTTCCGTGGAATCTGAGAACAGATATTTCGGTTCCCTTTGAAGACTATAGGGCCAAAGGAAATATCCTCCGATATCAAAAAGAGAGAAGCTTTCTGAGAAACTTCTTTGTGTTCTGTGAAATCATCTCACAGAGTTACAGCTTTCCACTCAAGAAGCCTTTCGCTAAGACAGTTCTTGTGGAATTGGCAAAGTGATATTTGGAAACCCATTGAGGGCTATGGTGAAAAAGGAAATATCCTCAGATGAAATCTGGAAAGAAGCTTTCTGAGAAACTGCTCTGTGATGTGTGACTTCCACTAACAGAGTTACATGTGTATTTCGTGGATGTCTTTGCTAGCCTTATTTCTGTGGATTCTGAGAACAGATATTTCGGAACCCTTTGAAGATTATAGGGCCAAAGGAAATATCCTCCGATATCAAAAAGAGAGAAGCTTTCTGAGAAATTTCTTTGTGTTCTGTGAAATCATCTCACAGAGTTACAGCTTTCCCCTCAATAAGCCTTTCGCTAAAACAGTTCTTGTGGAATTGCCAAAGTGATATTTGGAAGCCCATAGAGGGCTGTGGTGAAAAAGGAAATATCCTCAGATGAAATCTGGAAAGAAGCTTTCTGACAAACAGCTTAGTGTTCTGTTAACTCACCCAACAGAGTTACATCTGTATTTCGTGGATCTCTTTGTAGGCTTATTTCTGTGGAATCTGAGAAGAGATATTTCGGATCCCTTTGAAGTCTATAGGACCAAAGGAAATATCCTCCGATAACAAAGAGAAAGAAGCTTTCTGAGAAACTTCTTTGTGTTCTGTGAAATCATCTCACAGAGTTACAGCTTTCCCCTCAAGAAGCCTTTCGCTAAGACAGTTCTTGTGGAATTGGCAAAGTGATATTTGGAAGCCCATAGTGGGCTATGGTGAAAAAGGAAATATCCTCAGATGAAATCTGGAAAGAAGCTTTCTGAGAAACCGCTTAGTGTTCTGTAAATTCATCTCACAGAATTACATCTGTATTTCGTGGATCTCTTTGCTAGCCTTATTTCTGTGGAATCTGAGAACAGATATTTAGGATCCCTTTGAAGACTATAGGGCCAAAGGAAATATCCTCCGATAACAAAGAGAAAGAAGCTTTCTGAGAAACTTCTTTGTGTTCGGTGAAATTATCTCACAGAGTTACAGCTTTCCCCTCAAGAAGCCTTTCGATAAGACAGTTCTTGTGGAATTGGGAAAGTCATATTTGGAAGCCCTTACAGGGCTATGGTGAGAAGGGAAATATCCTCAGATGAAATCTGGAAAGAAGGTTTCTGAGAAACTGCTCGTTGATGTGTGACTTCCATTCACAGAGTTACAACTGTATTTGTAGGATCTCTTTGCTAGCCTTATTTCTGTGGAATGTGAGAACAGATATTTCGGATCCCTTTGAAGAGTATAGGGCCAAAGGAAATATCCTCCGATATCAAAGAGAAAGAAGCTTTCTGAGAAACTGCTCGGTGATGTGTGATTTCCACTCACAGAGTTACATCTGTGTTTCGTGGATATCTTTGCTAGCCTTATTTCTGTGGAATCTGAGAACAGATATTTCGGATCCTTTTGGATACTACAGGGCCAAAGGAAATATCCTCCGATAACAAAGAGAAAGAAGCTTTCTGAGGAACTTTTTGTGTTCTGTCAAATCATCTCACAGAGTTACAGCTTTCCCCTCAAGAAGCCTTTTGCTAAGACAGTTTCTGTGGAATTGGCAAAGTGATATTTGGAAGCCCATGGAGGGCTATATTGAAAAAGGAAATATACGCAGATGAAATCTGGAAAGAAGCTTTCTGAGAAAACAGCTTAGTTTTCTGTTAATTAATCTCACAGAGTTACATCTGTATTTCCTCGATCACTTTGCTAGGCTTATTTCTGTGGAATCTCAGAAGAGATATTTCGGATCCCTTTGAAGACTATAGTGCCAAAGGAAATATCCTCCGATAACAAAGAGAAAGAAGCTTTCTGAGAAACTTTTTTGTGTTCTATGAAATCATCTCACAGAGTTACAGAATTCCGCTCAAGAAGCCTTTCGCTGAGACAGTTCTTGTGGAATTGGAAAAGTGATATTAGGAAGCCCATAGATGGCTGTGGTGAAAAAGGAAATATCCTCCGATGAAATCTGGAAAGAAGCTTTCTGAGAAACAGCTTAGTGTTCTGTTAATTCATCTCACAGAGTTACATCTGTATTTGGTGGATCTCTTTGCTAGCCTTATTTCTGTGGAATCTGAGAACAGATATTTCGGATCCCTTTGAAGACTACAGGGCCAAAGGATATATCCTCCTATAAGAAAGAGAAAGAAGCTTTCTGAGAAACTTCTTTGTGTTCTGTGAAATCATCTCACAGAGTTACAGCTTTCCCCTCAAGAAGCCTTTCGCTAACACAGTTCTGGTGGAATTGGCAAAGTGATATTTGGAAGCCCATAGAGGGCTATTGTGAAAAAGGAAATATCCTCAGATGAAATCTGGAAAAAAGGTTTCTGAGAATCTGCTCGGTGATAAGTGACTTCCACTCACAGAGTTACATCTGTATTTCTTGGATCTCTCTGCTAGCTTATTTCTGTGGAATCTGAGAACAGATATTTCGGATCTCTTTGAAGAATATAGGGCCAAAGGAAATAACCTCCTATATCAAAGAGAGAGAAGCTTTCTGAGAAACTTCTTTGTGTTCTGTGTTATAATCTCACAGAGTTACAGCTTTCCCCTCAAGAAACCTTTCGCTAAGACATTTCTTGTTGAATTGGAAATGTGATATTTGGAAGCCCATAGAGGGCTATGGTGAAAAAAGAAATATCAGCAGATGAAATCTGGAAAGAAGCTTTCTGAGAAACAGCTTAGTGTTATGTTAATTCATCTCACAGAGTTACATCTGTATTTCGTGGATCTCTTTGCTAGCCTTATTTCTGTGGAATCTGAGAACAAATATTTCGGATCCCTTTGAAGACTATAGGGCCAAAGGAAATATCCTCTGATATGAAAGAGAGAGAAGCTTTCTGAGAAACTTCTTTGTGTTCTGTGAAATTATCTCACAGAGTTACAGCTTTCCCCTCAAGAACCCTTTCGCTAAGACTGTTCTTGGGGAATTGGCAAAGTAATATTTGGAAGCAAATAGAGGGCCATGGTGAAAAAGGAAATATCCTCACATGAAATCTGGAAAGAAGCTTTCGGAGAAACTGCTTAGTGTTCTGTTAATTCATCTCACAGAGTTACATCTGTATTTGGTGGATCTCTTTGCTAGCCTTATTTCTGTGAAATCTGAGAACAGATATTTCGGATCCCTTTGAAGACTATAGGGCCAAAGAAAATATCCTCCTATATCAGAGAGAAAGAAGATTTCTGAGAAACTTCTTTGTGTTCTGTGAAATCATCTCACAGAGTTACAGCTTTCCGCTCAAGAAGCCTTTCGCTAAGACAGTTCTTGTGGAATCGGCAAAGTGATATTTGGAAGCCCATAAAGGGCTATGGTGAAAAAGGAAATATCCTGACATGAAATCTGGAAAGAAGCTTTCTGAGAAACAGCTTAGTGTTCTGCTAATTCATCTCACAGAGTTACATCTGTATTTCGAGGATCTCTTTGTTAGCCTTATTTCTGTGGAATCTGAGAACAGATATTTCGGATCCCTTTGAAGACTATAGGGCCAAAGGAAATATCCTCCGATAAGAAAGAGAAAGAAGCTTTCTGAGGAACTTTTTGTGTTCTGTCAAATCATCTCACAGAGTTACAGCTTTCCCCTCAAGAAGCCTTTCGCTAAGACAGTTCTTGTGGAATTGGCAAAATGATATTTGGAAGCCCATAGAGGGCTATGGTGAAAAAGGAAATATCCTCAGATGAAATCTGGAAAGAAGCTTTCTGAGAAACTGCTCGGTGATGTGTGACTTCCACTCACAGAGTTACATCTGTATTTCGTGTATCTCTTTGCTAGCCTTATTTCTGTGGATTCTGAGAACAGATATTTCTGATCCCTTTGAAGACTATAGGGCCAAAGGAAATATCCTACGATAACAAAGAGAAAGAAGCTTTCTGAGAAACTTTTTGTGTTCTGTGAAATCATCTCACAGAGTTACAGCTTTCCCCTCAAGAAGCCTTTCGCTAAGACAGTTCTTGTGGAATTGGCAAAGTGATATTTGGAAGCCCATAGACGGCTAATGTGAAAAAGGAAATATCCTCAGATGAAATCTGGAAAGAAGGTTTCTGAGAAACTTCTCAGTGATGTGTGACTTCCACTCAGTGTGTTACATCTGTATATCGTGGATCTCTTTGCTAGCCTTAATTCTGTGGGATCTGAGAATAGATATTTCGGATCCCTTTGAAGACTATAGGGCCAAAGGAAATATCCTCTGATATCAAAGAGAGAGAAGCTTTCTGAGAAACTTCGTTGTGTTCTGTGATATCATCTCACAGAGTTACAGCTTTCCCCTCAAGAAGCCTTTCACTAAGACAGTTCTTGTGGAATTGGCAAAGTGATATTTGGAAGCCCATAGAGGGCTATGGTGAAAAAGGAAATATCCTTAGATGAAATCTGGTAAGAAGCTTTCTGAGAAACTGCTTAGTGTTCTGTTAATTCATCTCACAGAGTTACATCTGTATTTCGTGGATCTCTTTGCTAGCCTTTTTTCAGTGGAATCTGAGAACTGATATTTCGGATCCCTTTGAAGACTATAGGGCCAAAGGGAATATCCTCCGATAACAAAGAGAAAGAAGCTTTCTGAGAAACTTCTTTGTGTTCTGTGAAATCATCTCACAGAGTTACAGCTTTCCCCTCAGGAAGTCTTTCGCTAAGATAGTTATTTGGAATTGGCAAAGTGATATTTGGAAGCCCATAGAGGGCTATGGTGAAAAAGGAAATATCCTCAGATGAAATCTGGAAAGAAGCTTTCTGAGAAACTGCTTAGTGTTCAGTTAATTCATCTCACAGAGTTACATCTGTATTTCGTGGATCTCTTTGCTAGCCTTATTTCTGTGGAATCTGAGAACAGATATTTCGGATCCCTTTGAAGACTATAGGGACAAAGGAAATATCTTCCGATAACAAAGAGAAAGAAGCTTTCTGAGAAACTTCTTTGTGTTCTTTGAAATCATCTCACAGAGTTACAGCTTTCCCCTCTAGAAGCCTTTCCATAAGACAGTACTTGTGGAATTGGCAAAGTGATATTTGGAAGCCCATAGAGGGCTATATTGAAAAAGGAAATATCCGCAGATGGAATCTGGAAAGAAGCTTTCTGAGAAACAGCTTAGTGTTCTGTTAATTCATCTCACAGAGTTACATCTGTATTTCGTGGATCTCTTTGCTAGCCTTATTTCTGTGGAATCTGAGAACAGATATTTCGATCCCTTTAAGACTATAGCGCCAAAGGAAATATCCTCCGATAACAAAGAGAAAGAAGCTTTCTGAGAAACTTCTTTGTGTTCTGTGAAATTATCTCACAGAGTTACAGCTTTCCCCTCAAGAAGCCTTTCGCTAAGACCGTTCTTGTGGAATCGGCAAAGTGATATTTGGAAGCCCATAGAGGGCTATGGTGAAAAAGGAAATATCCTCAGATGAAATCTGGAAAGAAGGTTTCTGAGAAACTGCTCGGTGATGTGTGACTTCCGCTCACAGAGTTACATCTGTATTTCGTGGATCTCTTTGCCAGCCTTCTTTCTGTGGAATCTGAGAACAGATATTTCGGATCCCTTTGAAGACTAAAGGGCCAAAGGAAATATCCTGTGATATCAAAGAGAGAAAAGCCTTTCTGAGAAACTTCTCTGTGTTCTGTGAAATCATCTCACAGAGTTACAGCTTTCCCCTCAAGAAGCCTTTCGCTAAGACAGTTCTTGTGGAATTGGCAAAGTGATATTTGGAATCCATAGAGGGCTGGGGTGAAAAAGGAAATATCCTCAGATGAAATCTGGAAAGAAGGTTTATAAGAAACTGCTTAGTGTTCAATTAATTCATCTCACAGAGTTACATCTGTATTTCGTGGATCTCTTTGCTAGCCTTATTTCTGTGGAATCTGAGAACAGATATTTCGGATTCCTTTGAAGACTACAGGGCCAAAGGAAATATCCTCCGATAACAAAGAGAAAGAAGCTTTCTGAGAAACTTCCTTTTGTTCTGTGAACTCATCTCACAGAGTTACAGCTTTCCCCTCAGGATGCCTTTCGCTAAGATAGTTCTTCTGGAATTGGCAAAGTGATATTTGGAAGCCCATAAAGGGCTATGGTGAAAAAGGAAATATCCTCAGATGAAGTTTGGAAAGAAGCTTTCTGAGAAACTTCTTAGTGTTCAATTAATTCATCTCACAGAGGTACATCTGTATTTCGTGGATCTCTTTGCTAGCCTTATTTCAGTGGAATCTGAGAACAGATAACTCCATTCCTTTGAAGAGTATAGGGCCGAAGGAAATTACCTCCGATAACACAGAGAAAGAAGCTTTCTGAGAAACTTCTTTGTGTTCTTTGAAATCATCTCCTAGAGTTACAGCTTTCCCCTCTAGAAGCCTTTCGCTAAGACAGTTCTTGTGGAATTGGCAAAGTGATATTTGGAAGCCCATAGAGGGCTTTGGTGAAAAAGGAAATATCCTCAGATGAAATCTGGAAAGAAGCTTTCTGAGAAACAGCTTAGTGTTCTGTTAGTTCATCTCACAGAGTTACATCTGTATTTCGTGGATGTCTTTGCTAGCCTTATTTCTGTGGAATCTGAGAACAGATATTTCGGATCCCTTTTAAGACTATAGAGCCAAAGGAAAGAGCCTGCGATAACAATAGAAAGAAGCTTTCTGAGAAACTTCTTTGTGTTCTGTGAAATCATCTCACAGAGTTACAGCTTTCCCCTCAAGAAGCCTTTCGC
Organism: Macaca fascicularis; assembly: GCF_037993035.2. Classification (NCBI taxonomy): domain Eukaryota; kingdom Metazoa; phylum Chordata; class Mammalia; order Primates; family Cercopithecidae; genus Macaca; species Macaca fascicularis. Next base: position 34,411,669 of record NC_088389.1, read on the forward strand.
TAAGACAGTTTCTGTGGAATTGGCAACGTGATATTTGGAAGCCCATAGAGGACTACGGTGAAAATGGAAATATCCTCAGATGAAAAATGGAAAGAAGCTTTCTAAGAAACTGCTCGGTGATGTGTTACTTCCACTCACAGAGTTACATGTGTATTTCGTGGATCTCTTTGCTAGCCTTAGTTCTGTGGAATCTGAGAACAGATATTTCGGATCCGTTTGAAGACTATAGGGCCAAAGGAAATATCCTCCGATAACAAAGAGAAAGAAGCTTTCTGAGAAACTTCTTTGTGTTCTGTGAAATCATCTCACAGAGTTACAGCTTTCCCCTCAAGAAGTTTTTCGCTAAGACAGTTCTTGTGGAATTGGCAAAGTGATATTTGGAAGCCCACAGAGGGCTATGGTGAAAAAGGAAATATCCTCAGATGAAATATGGAAAAAAGCTTTCTGAGAAACAGCTTAGTGTTCTGTTAATTCATCTCACAGAGTTACATCTGTATTTCGTGGATATCTTTGCTAGCCTTATTTTTGTGGAATCTGAGAACAGATATTTCGGATCCGTTTGAAGACTATAGGGCCAAAGGAAATATCCTCCGATAACAAAGAGAAAGAAGCTTTCTGAGAAACTTCTTTGTGTTCTGGGAAATCATCTCACAGAGTTACAGCTTTCCCCTCAAGAAGCCTTTCGCTAAGACAGTTTTGTGGAATTGGCAAAGTGATATTTGGAAGCCCATAGAGGGCTATGGTGAAAAAGGAAATATCCTCAGATGAAATCTGGAAAGAAGGTTTCTGAGAAACTGCTCGGTGATGTGTGACTTCCACTCACAGAGTGACATCTGTATTTCGTGGATCTCTTTGCTAGCATTATTTCTGTGGAATCTGAGAACAGATATTTCGGATCCCTTTGAAGACTATAGGGCCAAAGGAAATATCCTCCGATATCAAAGAGAGAGAAGCTTTCTGAGAAACTTCTTTGAGTTCTCTGAAATCATCTCACAGAGTTACAGCTTTGCCCTCAAGAAGCCTTTGGCTAAGGCAGTTCTTGTGGAAATGGCAAAGTGATATTTGGAAGCCCATAGAGGGCCATGGTGAAAAAGGAAATATCCTCAGATGAAGTCCCGAAAGAAGCTTTCTGAGAAACTGCTTAGTGTTCTTTTAATTCATCTCACAGAGTTACATCTGTATTTGGTGGATCTTTTTGCTAGCCTTCTTTTTTGGAATCTGAGAACAGATATTTCGGATCCCTTTGAAGACTATAGGGCCAAAGGAAATATCCTCCGATAACAAAGAGAAAGAAGCTTTCTTAGAAACTTCTTTGTGTTCTGTGAAATCATCTCACAGAGTTACAGTTTTCCCCTGAAGAAGGCGTTCGCTAAGACAGTTCTTTTGAATTGGCAAAGTGATATTTGGAAGCAAATAGAGGGCTACGGTGAAAAAGGAAATATCCTCAGATGAAATCTGGAAAGAAGATTTCTGAGAAACTCCTTAGTGTTCTCTTAATTCATCTCACAGAGTTACATCTGTATTTGGTGGATCTCATTGCTAGCCTTATTTCTGTGGAATCTGAGAACAGATATTTCGGATTCCTTTGAAGACTATAGGGCCAAAGGAAATATCCTCCGATAACAAAGAGAAAGAAGCTTTCTGAGGAAGTTCGTAGTGTTCTGTGAAATCATCTCACAGAGTTACAGCTTTCCCTGAAGAAGGCTTTCGCTAAGAGAGTTCTTGTGGAATTGGTAAAGTGATATTTGGAAGCCCATAGAGGGCTATGGTGAAAAAGGAAATATCCTCAGACGAAATCTGGAAAGAAGCTTTCTGACAAACTGCTCAGTGTTCTGTTAATTCATCTCACAGTGTTACATCTGTATTTCGTGGATCTCTTTGCTAGCCTTATTTCTGTGGAATCTGAGAACTGATATTTCGGATCCCTTTGAAGACTATAGGCCCAAAGGAAATATCCTCGGATAACAAAGAGAAAGAAGCTTTCTGAGAAACTTCTTTGTGTTCTGTGAAATCATCTCACAGAGTTACAGCTTTCCCCTCAAGAAGCCTTTCGCTAAGTCAGTTCTTGTGGAATTGGTAAAGTGATATTTGGAAGCCCCTAGTTGGCTATGGTGAAAAAGGAACTATCCTCAGATGAAATCTGAAAAGAAGCTTTCTGAGAAACTGCTCTGTGATGTGTGACTTCCACTCACAGAGTTACATCTTTGTTTGGTGGATCTCTTTGCTAGCCTTATTTCTGTGGAATCTGAGAACATATATTTCGGATCCCTTTGAAGACAATAGCCCCAAAGGAAATATCCTCCGATAACAAAGAGAAAGAAGCTTTCTGAGAAAGTTCGTAGTGTTCTGTGAAATCATCTCACAGAGTTACAGCTTTCCCTGAAGAAGGCTTTCGCTAAGAGAGTTCTTGTGGAATTGGTAAAGTGATATTTGGAAGCCCATAGAGGGCTATGGTGAAAAAGGAAATATCCTCAGACGAAATCTGGAAAGAAGGTTTCTGAGAAACTGCTAAGTGTTCTGTTAATTCATCTCACCGAGTTACATCTGTATTTGGTGGATCTCTTTGCTAGCCTTATTTCTGTGGAATCTGAGAACAGATAATTCGGATCCCTTTGAAGACTATAGGGCCAAAGGAAATATCCTCCGATAACAAAGAGAAAGAAGCTTTCTGAGAAACTTCTTTGTGTTTTATGAAATCATCTCACAGAGTTACAGCTTTCCCCTCAAGAAGCCTTTCGCTAAGACAGTTCTTGTGGAATTGGCAAAGTGATATTTGGAAGCCCATAGAGGGCTATGGTGAAAAAGGAAATATCCTTAGATGAAATCTGGAAAGAAGGTTTCTGAGAAACTGCTCGGTGATGTGTGACTTCCACTCGCAGAGTTACATCTGTATTTCGTGGATCTCTTTGCTAGCCTTATTTCTGTGGAATCTGAGAACAGATATTTCGGATCCCTTTGAAGACTATAGGGCCAAAGGAAATATCCTCCGATATCAAAGAGAGAGAAGCTTCCTTAGAAACTTCTTTGTGTTCTGTGAAATCATCTCACAGAGTTACAGTTTTCCCCTGAAGAAGGCGTTCGCTAAGACAGTTCTTTTGAATTGGCAAAGTGATATTTGGAAGCAAATAGAGGGCTACGGTGAAAAAGGAAATATCCTCAGATGAAATCTGTAAAAAAGCTTTCTGAGAAACTGGTTAGTGTTCAGTTAATTCATATCACAGAGTTACATCTGTATTTCGTGGATCTCTTTGCAAGCCTTATTTCTGTGGAATCTGAGAAAAGATATTTCGGATCCCTTGGAAGACTACAGGGCCAAAGGAAATATCCTCCGATAACAAAGAGAAAGAAGCTTTCTGAGAAACTTCGTAGTGTTCTGTGAAATCATCTCACAGAGTTACAGCATTCCCTGAAGAAGGCTTTCTCTAAGAGAGTTCTTGTGGAATTTATAAAGTGATATTTGGAAGCCCATAGAGGGCTATGGTGAAAAAGGAAATATCCTCAGATGAAATCTGGAAAGAAGGCTTCTGAGAAACTGCTCGGTGATGTGTGACTTCCACTCACAGAGTTACATCTGTATTTATTGCATCTCTTTGCTAGCCTTATTTCTGTGGAATCTGAGAACAGATATTTCGGATCCGTTTGAAGACTATAGGGCCAAAGGAAATATCCTCCGATAACAAAGAGAAAGAAGCTTTCTGAGAAACTTCTTTGTGTTCTGTGATATCATCTCACAGAGTTACAGCTTTCTCCTCAAGAAGCCTTTCGATAAGACAGTTTTTGTGGAATTGGCAAAGTGATATTTGGAAGCAAGTAGAGGGCTATGGTGAAAAAGGAAATATCCTCAGGTGAAATCTGGAAAGAAGCTTTCTGAGAAGCAGATTAGAGTTCGGTTAATTCATCTCACAGAGTTACATCTGTATTTCGTGGATCGCTTTGCTAGGCTTATTTCTGTGGAATCTGAGAACAGATATTTCGGATCCCTTTGAAGACTGTAGGGCCAAAGGATATATCCTCCGATAACAAAGAGAAAGAAGCTTTCTGAAAAACTTCTTAGTGTTCTGTGAAATCATCTCACAGAATACAGCTTTCCCCTCTAGAAGCCTTTCGCTAAGACAGTTCTTGTGGAATTGGCAAAGTGATATTTTGAAGCCCATAGAGGTTTATGGTGAAAAAGGAAATATCCTCAGATGAAATCTTTAAAGAAGCTTTCTGAGAAACTGCTTAGTGTTCTGTTAATTCATCTCACAGAGTTAAATCTGTATTTCGTGGATCTCTTTGCTGCCCTTATTTCTGTGCAATATGTGAACAGATATTTCGGATCCCTTTGAAGACTATAGGGCCAAAGGAAATATCCTCCGATAACAAAGAAAAAGCAGCTTTCTGAGAAACTTCTTTGTGTTCTGTGAAATCATCTCCCAGAGTTACAGCATTCCCCTCAAGAAGCCTTTCGTTAGACAGTTCTTGCGGAATTGGCAAAGTGATATTTGGAAGCCTATGGAGGGCTATGGTGAAAAAGAAATATCCTCAGATGAAATCTGGAAAGAAGCTTTCTGAGAAACTGCTCTGTGATGGGTGACTTCCACTCACAGAGTTACATCTGTATTTCGTGGATCTCTTTGCCAGCCTTATTTTTGTGGAATCTGAGAAGAGATATTTCGGATCCCTTTGAAGACTATAGGGCCAAAGAACTATCCACCGATAAAAAGAAAAAGAAGCTTTCTGAGAAACTTCTTTGTGTTCTGTGAAATCATCTTACAGAGTTACAGATTTCCCCTCAAGAAGCCTTTCGCTAAGACAGTTGTTGTGGAAATGGCAAAGTGATATTTGGAAGCCCTTAGACGGCTATGGTGAAAAAGGAAATATCCTCAGATGAAATCTGGAAAGAAGGTTTCTGAGAAACTGCTTAGTATTCTGTTAATTCATCTCACAGAGTTACATCTGTATTTCGTGGATCTCTTTGCTAGCCTTATTTCTGTGGAATCTGAGAACAGATATTTCGGATCCCTGTGAAGACCATAGGGCCAAAGGAAATATCCTCCGATACAAAGACAAAGAAGCTTTCTGAGAAACTTCTTTGTGTTCTGTGAAATTATCTCACAGAGTTACAGATTTCCCCTCAAGAAGCCTTTCGCTAAGACAGTTGTTGTGGAATTGGCAAAGTGATATTTGGAAGCCCATTGAGGGCTATGGTGAAAAATTAACTATCCTCAGATGAAATCTGGAAAGAAGCTTTCTGAGAAAGTGCTCTGTGATGTGTGACTTAAACTCACAGAGTTACATCTGTATTTCGTGAATCATTTGCTAGCCTTATTTCTGTGGAATCTGAGAACAGATATTTCGGATCCCTTTGAAGACTATAGGGCCAAAGGAAATATCCTCCGATAACAAAGAGAAAGAAGCTTTCTGAGAAACTTCTTTGTGTTCTGTGAAATCATCTCACGGAGTTACAGCTTCTCCTCAAGAAGCCTTTCGGTAAGACAGTTGTTGTGGAATTGTCAAAGTGATATATGGAAGCCCTTGGAGGGCTATGCTGAAAAAGGAAATATCCTCAGATGAAATCTGCAAAGAAGCTTTCTGAGAAACTGCTTAGTGTTCTGTTAATTCATCTCACAGAGTTACATCTGTGTTTCGTGGATCTCTTTACTAGCCTTATTTCTGTGGAATCTGAGAAAAGATATTTCGAATCCCTTTGAAGACTATAGGGCCAAAGGAAATATCCTCCGATAACAAAGAGAAAGAAGCTTTCTGAGAATCTTCTTTGTGTTCTGTGAAATCATCTCACAGATTTACAGCTTTCCCCTCAAAAAGCCTTTCGCTAAGACAGTTCTTGTGGAATTGTCAAAGTGATATTTGGAAGCCCAAAGAGGGCTATGGTGAAAAAGGATATATCCTCAGATGAAATCTGGAAAGAAGATTTCTGAGAAACTGCTCTGTGATGTGGGACTTCCACTCACAGAGTTACATCTGTATTTCGTGAATCTCTTTGCTAGTCTTATTTCTGTGGAATCTGAGAAAAGGTATTTCGGATTCCTTTGAAGAATATAGGGCCAAAGGAAATATCCTCCGATAACAAAGAGAAAGAAGCTTTCTGAGAAACTTCTTTGTGTTTTGTGAAATCATCTCACAGAGATACAGCTTTCCCCTCAAGAAGACTTTCGCTAAGACAGTTCTTGTGGAATTGGCAAAGTGATATTTGGAAGCCCATTGAGGCCTATGGTGAAAAACGACCTATCAGATAAAATCTGGAAAGAAGCTATCTGCGAAACTGCTCTGTGATGTGTGACTTCCACTCACAGAGTTACATCTCTATTTCGTGGATCTTCTTGCTAGCCTTATTCCTGTGGAATCTGAGAACAGATATTTCGGATCCCTTGGAAGACTAACGGGCCAAAGGAAATATCCTCCAACAACAAAGAGAAAGAAGCTTTCTGAGAAACTTCTTTGTGTTCTGTGAAATCATCTCACAGAGTTACAGCTTTCCCCTCAAGAAACCTTTCGCTAAGACAGTTGTTGTGGAATTGGCAAAGTGATATTTGGACGCCCTTAGAGGCTATGGTGAAAAAGGAAATATCCTCAGATGAATTCTGGAAAGAAGCTTTCTGAGAAACTGCTTAGTGTTCTGTTAATTCATCTCACAGAGCTACATCTGTATTTCCTGGATCTCTTTGCTAGCCTTATTTCTTGGAATCTGAGAAGAGATATTTCGGATCCCTTTGAAGACTATAGGGCCAAAGGAAATATCCTCCGATAACAAAGGGAAAGAAGCTTTCTGAGAAACTTCTTTGTGTTCTGTGAAATCATCTCACAGAGTTACAGCTTTCCCCTCAAGAAGCCTTTCGCTAAGACAGTTCTTCTGGAATTGGCAAAGTGATATTTGGAAGCCATAGAGGGCTATGGAAAAAAGGCAATATCCTCAGATGAAATCTGGAAAGAAGCTTTCTGAGAAACTGCTCTGTGATGTGTGACTTCCACTCACAGAGTTCCATCTGTATTTCGTGGATCTCTTTTCTAGCCTTATTTCTATGGAATCTGAGAACAGATATTTCGGATCCCTTTGAAGACTATAGGGCCAAAGGAAATATCCTCCGATAACAAAGAAAAAGAAGCTTTCTGAGAAACTTCTTTGTGTTCTGTGAAATCATCTCACAGAGTTACAGCTTTCCCCTCAAAAACCGTTCGCTATCACAGTTCTTGTGGAATTGGCAAAGTGATATTTGGAAGCCCATAGAGGGCTATGGTGAAAAATTAACTATCCTCAGATGAAATCTGGAAAGAAGCTTTCTGAGAAACTGCTCTGTGATGTGTGACTTCCACTCACAGAGTTACATCTGTATTTCGTGAATCATTTTGCTAGCCTTATTTCTGTGGAATCGGAGAGCAGATATTTCGGATCCCTTTGAAGACTATAGGGCCAAATGAAATATCCTCCGATAACAAACAGAAAGCAGCTTTCTGAGAAACTTCTTTGTGTTCTGTGAAATTATCTCACAGAGTTACAGCTTTCCCCTCAAGAAGCCTTTCGCTAAGACAGTTCTTGTGGAATTGGCAAAGTGATATTTGGAAGCTCTTAGAGGGCTATGGTGAAACAGGAAATATCCTCAGATGAAATCTGGAAAGAAGCTTTCTGAGAAACTGTTTATTGTTCTGTTAATTCATCTCAGAGAGTTACATCTGTATTTCGTGGATCTTTTTGCTAGCCTTATTTCTCTGGAATCTGAGAACAGATATTTCGGATCCCTTTGAAGACTATAGGGCCAAAGGAAATATCCTCCGATAACAAAGAGAAAGAAGCTTTCTGAGAATCATCTTTGTGTTCCTTGAAATCATCTAACAGAATTACAGCTTTCCCCTCAAGAAGCCATTCGCTAAGCGAGTTCTTGTGGAATTGGCAAAGTGATATTTGGAAGCCCATAGAGGGCTGTGGTGAAAAAGGAAATATCCTCATATGAAATCTGGAAAGAAGCTTTCTGAGAAACTGATCTGTGATGTGTGATTTCCACTCACAGAGTTACATCTGTATTTGGTGGATCTCTTTGCTAGCCTTATTTCTGTGGAATCTGAGAACAGATATTTCGGATCCCTTTGAAGACTATAGGGCCAAAGGAAATATCCTGCGATAACAAAGAGAAAGAAGCTTTCTGAGAAACTTCTTTGTGTTCTGTGAAATCATCTCACAGAGTTACAGCTTTCCCCTCAAGAAGCCTTTCGCTAAGACAGTTCTTGTGGAATTGGCAAAGTGATATTTGGAAGCCCATAGAGGGCTATGGTGAAAAAGGAAATGTCCTCAGATGAAATGTGGAAAGAAGCTTTTAGAGAAACTGATCTGTGATGTGTTACTTCCACTCACAGAGTTACATCTGTATTTGGTGGATCTCTTTGCTAGCCTTATTTCTTTGGAATCTGAGAACAGATATTTCGGATCCCTTTGAAGACTATAGGGCCAAAGGAAATATCCTCCAATAACAAAGGGAAAGAAGCTTTCTGAGAAACTTCTTTGTGTTCTGTGAAATCATCTCACAGAGTTACAGCTTTCCCCTAAAGAAGACTTTCGCTAAGACAGTTTTTGTGGAATTGGCAAAGTGATATTTGGAAGCCCATAGAGGGCTATGCTGAAAAAGGAAATATCCTCAGATGAAATCTGGAAAGAAGCTTTCTGAGAAACTGCTTAGTGTTCTGTTAATTCATCTCACAGAGTTACATCTCAATTTCATGGATATTTTTGCTAGCCTTATTTCTATGGAATCTGTGAACAGATATTTCGGATCCCATTGAAGACTATAGGGCCAAAGGAAATATCCTAGGATAACAAAGAGATAGAAGCTTTCTGAGAAACTTCTTTGTGTTCTGTGAAATCATCTCACAGATTTACAGCATTTCCCTCAAGAACCTTTCGCTAAGACAGTTCTTGTGGAATTGGCAAAGTGATAATTGGAAGCCCTTAGAGGGCTATGGTGAAAAAGGAAATACCCTCAGATGAAACCTGGAAAGAAGCTTTCTGAGAAAGTGCTCTGTGATGTGTGACTTCCACTCACAGAGTTACATCTGTATTTCGTGAATCTCTTTGCTAGCCTTATTTCTGTGGAATCTGAGATCAGATATTTCGGATCCCTTTGAAGAATATAGGGGCATAGGAAATATCCTCCGATAACAAAGACAAAGAAGCTTTCTGAGAAACTTCTTTGTGTTCTGTGAAAACATCTCACGGAGTTACAGCTTTCCCTTCAAGAAGCCTTTCGCTAAGACAGTTCTTGTGGAATTGGAACAGTGATATTTGGAAACCCATAGAGGGCTACGGTGAAAAAGATAATATCCTCAGATGAAATCTTGAAAGAAGCTTTCTGCAAAACTGCTTAGTGTTCTGTTAATTCATCTCACAGAGTTACATCTGTATTTCGTTGATCCCTTTACTAGCCTTATTTCTGTGGAATCTGAGAACAGATATTTCGGATCCCTTTGAAGACTATAGGGCCAAAGGAAATATCCTCCGACAACAAAGAGAAGGAAGCTTGCTGAGGGACTTCTTTGTGTTCTGTGAAATCATCTCACAGAGTTACAGATTTCCCCTCAAGAAGCCTTTCGCTAAGACAGTTCTTGTGGAGTTGGAAAAGTAATATTTGGAAGCCCTTGGAGGGCTATGGTGAAAAAGGAACTATCCTCAGATGAAATCTGGAAAGAAGCTTTCTGAGAAACTGCTTAGTGTTCTGTTAATTCATCTGACAGAGTTACATCTGTATTTCGTGGATCTCTTTGCTAGCGTTATTTCTGTGGAATCTGAGAAAAGATATTTCGGATCCCTTTGAAGACTATAGGGCCAAAGGAAATATCCTCCGATAACAAAGACAAAGAAGCTTTCTGAGAAACTTCTTTGGGTTCTGTGAAATCACCTCGCCGATTTACAGCTTTCCCCTCAAGAAGCCTTTCGCTAAGACAGTTCTTGTGGAATTGGCAAAGTGATATTTGGAAGCTCATAGAGGGTTATGGTGAAAAAGGAAATATCCTCAGATGAAATCTGGAAAGAAACTTTCTGAGAAACTGCTTAGTGTTCTGTTAATTCATCTCACAGAGTTACATCTGTATTTCGTGGATCTCTTTGCTGCCCTTATTTCTGTGGAATATGAGAACAGATATTTCTGGTCTCTTTGAAGACTATAGGGCCAAAGGAAATATCCTCTGATAACAAAGAGAAAGAAGCTTCCTGAGAAACTTCTTTGTGTTCTCTGAAATCATCTCACGGAGCTACAGCTTTCAACTCAAGAAGCGTTTCGCTAAGACAGTTCTTGTGGAATTGGCAAAGTGATATTTGGAAGCTCATAGAGGGCTATGGTGAAAAAGGAAATATCCTCAGGTGAAACCTGGAAAGCAGCATTCTGAGAAACTGATCTGTGATATGTGACTTCCACTCACAGAGTTACATCTGTATTTCGTGGATCTCTTTGCTAGCCTTATTTCTGTGGAATCTGAGAACAGATATTTCGGATCCCTTTGAAGACCGTAGGGCCAAAGGAAATATCCTCCGATAACAAAGAGAAAGAAGCGCTCTGAGAAACTTCTTTGTGTTCTGTGAAATCATCTCACAGAGTTACAGCTTTTCCCTCAAGATCTTTTCGCCAAGACAGTTCTTGTGGAATTGGCACAGTGATATTTGGAAACCCTTAGAGGGCTACGGTGAAAAAGATAATATCCTCAGATGAAATCTGGAAAGAAGTTTTCTGCAAAACTGCTTAGTGTTCTGTTAATTCATCTCACAGAGTTACATCTGTATTTCGTGGATCTCTTTGCTGCCCTTATTTCTGTGGAATCTGAGAACAGATATTTCGGATCCCTTTGAAGACTATAGGGCCAAAGGAAATATCCTCCGATAACAAAGACAAAGAAGCTTTCTGAGAAACTTCTTTGTGTTCTGTGAAATCATCTCACCGAGTTACAGCTTTTCCCTCAAGAATCTTTTCGCTAAGACAGTTCTTGTGGAATTGGCAAAGTGATATTTGGAAGCCCATAGAGGGCTATGGTGAAAAAGGTACTATCCTCAGATGAAATCTGTAAAGAAGCTTTCTGAGAAACCGCTTAGTGTTGTGTAAATTCATCTCAGAGAGTTACATCTGTATTTCGTGGATCTTTTTGCTAGCTTTATTTTGTGGAATCTGAGAACAGATATTTTGGATCCCTTTGAAGATTATAGGGCCAAAGGAAATATCCTCCGATAACAAAGAGAAAGAAGCTTTCTGAGAAACTTCTTTGTGTTCCGTGAAATCATCTCACAGAGTTACAGCTGTCCTCTCAACAAGCCTCTCGCTAATACAGTTCTTGTGGAATTCGGAAAGTGATATTTTGAAGCCCATAGAGGGCTGTGGTGAAAAAGGAAATATCCTCAGATGAAATCTGGAAAGAAGCTTTCTGAGAAACTGCTGTGTGATGTGTGATTTCCACTCACAGCGTTACATCTGTATGTCGTGGAACTCTTTGCTAGCCTTATTTCTGTGGAATCTGACAACAGATATTTCGGATCCCTTTGAAGACTATAGGGCCAAAGGAAATATCCGCCGACAACAAAGAGAAAGAAGCTTTCTGAGAATCTTCTTTGTGTTCTGTGAAATCATCTCACTGAGTTACAGCTTTCCCCTCAAGCAGCCTTTCGGTAAGACAGTTCTTTTGGAATTGGAAAGTGATATTTGGAAGCCCCTAGAGGGCTATGGTGAAAAAGGAAATATCCGCAGATGAAATCTGGAAAGAAGCTTTCTGAGAAACTGCCTAGTGTTCCGTTAATTCATCTCACAGAGATACATCTGCATTTCGTGGATCTCTTTGCTAGTCTTATTTCTGTGGAATCTGAGAACAGATATTTCGGATCCCTTGGAAGACTATAGGGTCAAAGGAAATATCCTCCGATAACAAAGAGAAAGAAGCTTTCTGAGAAACTTCTTTGTTTTCTGTGAAAACATCTCACAGAGTTACAGTTTTCCCCTCAAGTAGCCTTTCGTTAAGACAGTTCTTGTGGAATTGGAAAAGTGATAGTTGGAAACCCATAGAGGGTTATGGTGAAAAAGGAAATATACTCAGATGAAATTTAGAAAGAAGCTTTCTGAGAAACTGCTTAGTGTTCTGTTAATTCATGTCACAGAGTTACATCTGTATTTCGTGGATCTCTTTGCTAGCCTTATTTCTGTGGAATCTGAGGACAGATATTTCCCATCCCTTTGAAGTCTATAGGGTCAAAGGAAATATCCTCCGATAACAAAGAGAAAGAAACTTTATGAGAAACGTCTTTGTGTTCTGTGAAATCATCCCACAGAGTTACAGCTTTCCTCTCAAAAAGCCTTTCGGTAAGATAGTTCTTGTGGAATTGGCAAAGTGATATTTGGAAGCCCATAGAGGGCTATGGTGAAAAAGGAAATATCTTCAGATGATATCTGGAAAGAAGCTTTCTTAGAAACTGCTTAGTGTTCTGTTAATTCATCTCACAGAGTTACATCTGTATTTCGTGAATCTCTTTGCTAGACTTATTTCTATGTAATCTGAGAATAGATATTTCGGATCCCTTTGAAGTCTATAGGGCCAGAGGAAATATCCTCCGATAACAAAGAGAAAGAAGCTTTCTGAGAAACTTCTTTGTGTTCTGTAAAATCATCTCAAAGAGTTACAGCTTTCCCCTAAAGAAGCCTTTCGCTAAGACAGTTCTTGTGGAACTGGCAAAGTGATATTTGGAAGCCCATAGAGGGCTATGGTGAAAAAGGAAATATCCTCAGATGAAATCTGGAAAGAAGCTTTCTGAGAAACTGCTTAGTGTTCTGTTATTTCGTCTCACAGATTTACATATGTATTTCTTGGATCTATTTGCTAGCCTTTTTCTGTGGAATCTAGAACAGATATTTCGGATCCCTTTGAAGTCTATAGGACCAAAGGAAATATACTAAGATAACAAAGTGAAAGAAGCCTTCTGAGAAACTTCTTTGTGTTCTGTGAAATCATCTCACAGAGATACAGCTTTCCCATCAAGAAGCCTTTCGCTAAGACAGTTCTTGTGGAATTGGCAAAGTGATATTTGGAACCCCTAGAGGGCTACGGTGAAAAAGAAAGTAAACTGAGATGCAATCTGGGAAGAAGCTTTCTGACAAACTACTCTGTGATGTGTGACTTCCACTCACAGAGTTTCATCTGTATTTCGTGTATCTTTTTGCTAGCATTATTTCTGTGGAATCTGAGAACAGATATTTCGGATCCCTTTGAAGACTATAGGGCCAAAGCAAATATCCTCCGACATCAAAGCGAAAGAAGCTTTCTGAGAAACTTCTTTCTGTTCTGTGAAATCATCTCACAGAGTTACAGCTTTCCCCTCAAAAAGCCTTTTGCTAAGACAGTTCTTGTGGAATTGGCAAAGTGATATTTGGAAGCCCATAGAGGGTTATGGTGAAAAAGGAAATATCCTCAGATGAAATCTGGAAAGAAGCTTTCTGAGAAACTGCTTAGTGTTCTGTTAATTCATCTAACAGAGTTACATGTGTATTTCGTGGTCTCTTTGCCAGCCTTATTTCTGTGGAATTTGAGAACAGATATTTCGGATCCCATTGAAGACTACAAGGCCAAAGGAAATATCCTGCGTTAACAAAGAGAAAGAAGCTTTCTGAGAAACTTCTTTGTGTTCTGTGAAATCGTCTCACAGCGTTACAGCTTTCCCCTCAATAAGCCTTTCGCTAGGACAGTTCTTGCGGAATTGGCAAAGTGATATTTTGAAGCCCATAGAGGGCTATGGTGAAAAAGGAAATATCCTCACGTGAAATCTTGAAAGAAGCTTTCTGAGAAACTGCTCTGTGATGTGTGACTTCCCCTCACAGAGTTACATCTGTATTTGGCGGATCTCTTTGCTAGCCTTATTTCTGTGGAATCTGAGAACAGATATTTCGGATCCCTTTGAAGACTATAGGGCCAAAGGAAATATCCTCCGACAACAAAGACAAAGAAGCTTTCCGAGAAACTTCTTTGTGTTCTGTGAAATCATCTCCCAGAGTTACAGCTTTCCCCTCAAGAAGCCTTTTGCTAAGACTGTTGTTGTGGAATTGGCAAAGTGATATTTGGAAGCCCGTAGAGGGCTATGGTGAAAAGGCAATATCCTCAGATGAAATCTGGAAAGAAGCTTTCTGAGAAACTGCTTACTGTCCTGTTAATTCATCTCACACAGTTACATCTGTATTTCGTGGATGTCTTTGCTAGCCTCATTCTGTGGAATCTGAGAACAGATATTTCGGATCACGTGGAAGACTATAGGGCCAAAGGAAATATCCTCCGATAACAAAGAGAAAGAAACTTTCTGAGAAACTTCTTTGTGTTCTGTGAAGTCATCTCACAGAGTTACAGCATTCCCCTCAAGAAGCCTTTCGCTAAGAGAGTTCTTGTGGAATTGGCAAAGTGATATTTGGAAGCCCATAGAGGGCTATAGTGAAAAAGGAAATATCCTCAAATGAAATCTGGAAAGAAGCTTTCTGAGAAACTGCTCTGTCATGTGTGACTTCCACTCACAGATTTACATCTGTCTTTCTTGGATCTCTTTGCTAGCCTTATTTCTGTGGAATATGAGAACAGATATTTCGGATACCTTTGAAGACTATAGGGCCAAAGGAAATATCCTCCGATAACAAAGAGAAAGAAGCTTTCTGAGAAACTTCTTTGTATTCTGTGAAATCATATCACAGAGTTACAGCTTTCCCCTCAAGAAGCCTTTCGCTAAGACAGTTCTTGCGGAATTTGCAAAGTGATATTTGGAAGCCCATAGAATGCTACGGTTAAAAAGAAAATAACCTCAGATGAAATCTGGAAAGAAGCTTTCTGAGAAACTGCTCTGTGATGTTTGACTCCCACTCACAGAGTTACATCTGTATTTCGTGTATCTCTTTGCTAGCCTTATTTCTGTGGAATCTGAGAACAGATATTTCGGATCCCTTTGAAGACTATAGTGCCAAAGGAAATATCCTCCGATAACAAAGAGAAAGAAGCTTTCTGAGAAACTTCTTTGTGTTCTGTGAAATTATCTCACAGAGTTACAGCTTTCCCCTCTAGAAACCTTTCGGTAAGACAGTTCTTGTGGAATTGGCAAAGTGATATTTGGAAGCCCATAGAGGGCTATGGTGAAAAAGGCAATATCCTCAGATGAAATCTGGAAAGAAGCTTTCTGAGAAACTGCTTACTGTTCTGTTAATTCATCTCACAGAGTTACATCTGTATTTCGTGGATGTCTTGCTAGACTTATTTCTGGGGAATCTGAGAACAGATATTTCGGATCCCTTGTAAGACTATAGGGCCAAAGGAAATATCCTCCGATAACAAAGGGAAAGAAGCTTTTTGAGGAACTTCTTTTTGTTCTGTGAAATCATCTCACAGAGTTACAGCTTTCCCCTCAAGAAGCCTTTCGCTAAGACAGTTCTTGCGGAATTGGCAAAGTGATATTTGGAAGCCCATATAGGGCTATGGTGAAAAAGGAAATATCCTCAGATGAAATCTGGAAAGAAGCTTTCTGAGAAACTGCTTAGTGTTCTGTTATTTCGTCTCACAGATTTACATATGTATTTCGTGGACCTATTTGCTAGCCTTTTTCTGTGGAATCTGAAAACAGATATTTCGGTTCCCTTTGAAGTCTATAGGGCCAAAGGAAATATCCTAAGATAACAAAGTGAAAGAAGCTTTCTGAGAAACTTCTTTGTGTTCTGTGAAATCATCTCACAGAGATACAGCTTTCCCATCAAGAAGACTTTCGCTAAGACAGTTCTTGTGGAATTGGCAAAGTGATATTTGGAACCCCTAGAGGGCTACGGTGAAAAAGAAAGTAAACTGAGATGAAATCTGGGAAGAAGCTTTCTGACAAACTACTCTGTGATGTGTGACTTCCACTCACAGAGTTTCATCTGTATTTCGTGGATCATTTTGCTAGCATTATTTCTGTGGAAACTGAGAACAGATATTTCGGATCCCTTTGAAGACTATAGGGCCAAAGCAAATATCCTCCGACATCAAAGAGAAAGAAGCTTTGTGAGAAACTTCTTTGTGTTCTGTGAAATCATCTCACAGAGTTACAGCTTTCCCCTCAAAAAGCCTTTTGCTAAGACGGTTCTTGTGGAATTGGCAAAGTGATATTTGGAAGCCCATAGAGGGTTATGGTGAAAAAGGAAATATCCTCAGATGAAATCTGGAAAGAAGCTTTCTGAGAAACTGCTTAGTGTTCTGTTAATTCATCTAGCAGAGTTACATATGTATTTCGTAGTCTCTTTGCCAGCCTTCTTTCTGTGGAATTTGAGAACAGATATTTCGGATCCCTTTGAAGAGTACAGGGCCAAAGGAATTATCCTCCGTTAACAAAGAGAAAGAAGCTTTCTGAGAAACTTCTTTGTGTTCTGTGAAATCATCTCACAGCGTTACAGCTTTCCCCTCAAGAAGCCTTTCGCTAGGACAGTTCTTCCGGAAATGGCAAAGTGATATTTTGGAGCCCATAGAGGGCTATGGTGAAAAAGGAAATATCCTCACGTGAAATCTGGAAAGAAGCTTTCTGAGAAACTGCTCTGTGATGTGTGACTTCCACTCACAGAGTTACATCGGTATTTCGTGGATCTCTTTGCTAGCCTTATTTCTATGGAATCTGAGAACAGATATTTCGGATCCCTTTGAAGACTATAGGGCCAAAGGAAATATCCTCCGTTAACAAAGGGAAAGAAGTTTCTGAGAAACTTCTGTGTGTTCTGTGAAATCATATAACAGAGTTACAGCTTTCCCCTCAAGAAGCCTTTCGCAAAGACAGTTCTTGTGGAATTGGCAAAGTGATATTTGGAAGCCCATAGAGGGCTATGGTGAAAAATTAAGTATCCTCAGATGAAATCTGGAAAGAAGCTTTCTGAGAAACTGCTCTGTGATGTGTGACTTCCCCTCAAAGAGTTACATCTGTATTTCGTGAAACTTTTTGCTGGCCTTATTTCTGTGGAATCTGAGAACAGATATTTCGGATCCCTTTGAAGACTATAGGGCCAAAGGAAATATCCTCCGATAACAAAGAGAAAGAAGCTTTCTGAGAAACTTCTTTGTGTCCTGTGAAATCATCTCACAGAGTTACAGCTTTCCCCTCAAGAAGCCTTTCGCTAAGACAGTTCTTGTGGAATTGGCAAAGTGATATTTGGAAGCCCATAGAGGGCTATGGTGAAAAAGGAAATATCCTCAGATGAAATCTGGAAAGAAGCTTTCTGAGAACCTGCTTAGTGATCTGTTAATTCATCTCACAGAGTTACATCTGTATTTCGTGGATCTCTTTGCTAGCCTTATTTCTGTGGAATCTGAGAACAGATATTTCGGATCCCTTTGAAGACTATAGGGCCAAAGGAAATATCCTCTGATAACAAAGAGAAAGAAGCTTTCTGAGAAACTTCTTTGTGTTCTGAGAAATCATCTCACAGAGTTACAGCTTTCACCTCAAGAAGTCTTTCGCTAAGACAGTTCTTGTGTAATTGGCAACGTGATATTTGGAAGCCCATAGAGGGCTATGGTGAAAAAGGAAATATCCTCAGATGAAATCTGGAAAGAAGCTTTCTGAGAAACTGCTCTGTGATGTGTGACTTCCACTCACACAGTTACATCTGTATTTCGTGGATCTCTTTGCTAGCCTTATTTCTATGGAATCTGAGAACAGACATTACGGATCCCTTTGAAGACTATAGGGTCAAAGGAAATATCCTCCGTTAACAAAGGGAAAGAAGTTTCTGAGAAACTTCTTTGTGTTCTGTGAAATCATCTCACAGAGTTACAGCTTTCCCCACAAGAAGCCTTTCGCAAAGACAGTTCTTGTGGAATTGGCAAAGTGACATTTAGAAGCCCATAGAGGTCTATGGTGAAAAAGGAACTATCCTCAGATGAAATCTGGAAAGAAGCTTTCTGAGAAAGTGCTTTGTGATGTGTGACTTCCACTCACAGAGTTCATTTGTATTTCGTGGATCTTTTTGCTAGCCTTATTTCTGTGGAATCTGAGAACAGATATTTCGGATCCCTTGGAAGACTATAGGGCCAACGGAATTATCCTCCGATAACAAACAGAAAGAAGCTTTCTGAGAAACTTCTTTGCATTCTGTGAAATCATCTCACAGAGTTACAGCTTTCCCCTCAAGAAGCCTTTCACTAAGACAGTTCTTGTGGAATTGGCAAAGTGATATTTGGAAGCCCGTAGAGGGCTATGGTGAAAAAGGAAATATCCGCAGATGAAATCTGGAAGGAAGCTTTCTGAGAAACTGCTTAGTGTTCTGTTAATTCATCTCACAGAATTACATCTGTATTTCGTGGATCTCTTTCCTAGCCTTATTTCTGTGGAATATGAGAACAGATATTTCGGTTCCCTTGGAAGACTATAGGGCCAAAGGAAATATCCTCCGATAACAAAGAGAAAGAAGCTTTTTCAGAAACTTCTTTGTGTTCTGTGAAATCATCTCACAGAGTTACAGCTTTCCCCTCAAGAAGCCTTTCGCTAAGACAGTTCTTGTGGAATTGGCAAAGTGATATTTGGAAACCCTTAGAGGGCTACTGTGAAAAAGGAAATATCCTCAGATGAAATCTGGAAAGAAGTTTTCTGAGAAACTGCTTAGTGATCTGTTAATTCATCTCACAGAGTTACATCTGTATTTCGTGGATCTCTTTGCTAACCTTATTTCTGTGGAATCTGAGAACAGATATTTCGGATCCCTTTGAAGACTATAGGGCCAAAGGAAATATCCTCCGATAACAAAGAGAAAGAAGCTTTCTGAGAAACTTCTTAGTGTTCTGAGAAATCATCTCACAGAGTTACAGCTTTCACCTCAAGAAGTCTTTCGCTAAGACAGTTCTTGTGGAATTGGCAAAGTGATATTTGGAAGCCCATAGAGGGCTATGCTGAAAAAGTAACTATCCTTAGATGAAATCTGGAAAGAAGCTTTCTGAGAAAGTGCTCTGTGATGTGTGACTTCCACTCACAGAGTTACATCTGTATTTCGTGGATCTCTTTGCTAGCCTTATTTGTATGGAATCTGAGAACAGATATTTCGGATCCCTTTGAAGACTATAGGGCCAAAGGATATATCCTCCGTTAACAAAGGGAAAGAAGTTTCTGAGAAACTAATTTGTGTTCTGTGAAATCATATAACAGAGTTGCAGCTTTCCCCTCAAGAAGCCTTTCGCTAAGACAGTTCTTGTGGAATCGGCAAAGTGATATTTGGAAGCCCATAGAGGGCTATTTTGATAACGGAAATATCCTCAGATGAAATCTGGAAAGAAGCTTTCTGAGAAACTGCTTAGTGTTCTGTTAATTCATCTCACAGAGTTACATCTGTATTTCGTGGATCTCGTTGCTAGCCTTATTTCTGTGGAATCTGAGAACAGATATTTCGGATCCCTTGGAGGACTACAGGGCCAAAGAAAATATCCTCCGATAACAAAGAGAAAGAAGCTTTTTTGAGAAACTTCTTTGTGTTCTGTGAAATCATCTCACAGAGTTACAGCTTTCCCCTCAAGAAGCCTTTCACTAAGACAGTTCTTGTGGAATTGGCAAAGTGATATTTGGAAGCCCATAGAGGGCTACGGTGAAAAAGGAAATATCCTCACATGAAATCTGGAAAGAAGCTTTCTGAGAAGCTGCTTAGTGATCTGTTAATTCATCTCACCGAGTTACATCTGTATTTCGTGGATCTCTTTGCTAGCCTTATTTCTGTGGAGTCTGAGAACAGATATTTCGGATCCCTTTGAAGACTATAGGGCCAAAGGAAATATCCTCCGATAACAAAGAGAAAGGAGCTTTCTGAGAAACTGCTTAGTGTCCTGTTAATTCATCTCACAGAGTTACATCTGTATTTCGTGGATCTCTTTGCTGCCCTTATTTCTGTGGAATATGAGAACAGATATTTCGGATCCCTTTTAAGACTATAGGGCCAAAGGAAATATCCTCCGACAAAAAAGACAAAGAAGCTTTCTGAGAAACTTCTTTGTGTTCTGTGAAATCATCTCACAGAGTTACAGCTTTCCCCTCAAGAAGCCTTTCGCTAAGACAGTTCTTGTGGAATTGGCAAAGTGACATTTTGAAGCCCATAGAGGTCTATGGTGAAAAAGGAACTATCCTCAGATGAAATCTGGAAAGAAGCTTTCTGAGAAAGTGCTTTGTGATGTGTGACTTCCACTCACAGAGTTCATTTGTATTTCGTGGATCTTTTTGCTAGCCTTATTTCTGTGGAATCTGAGAACAGATATTTCGGATCCCTTCGAAGACTATAGGGCCAAAGGAAATATCCTCCGATAACAAACAGAAAGAAGCTTTCTGAGAAACTTCTCTATATTCTGTGAAATCATCTCACAGAGTTACAGCTTTCCCCTCAAGAAGCCTTTCGCTAAGACAGTTCTTGTGGAATTGGCAAAGTGATATTTGGAAGCCCTTAGAGGGCTATGGTGAAAAAGGAAATATCCGCAGATGAAATCTGGAAGGAAGCTTTCTGAGAAACTGTTTAGTGTTCTGTTAATTCATCTAACAGAGTTACATGTGTATTTCGATTATCTCTTTGCTAGCCTTATTTCTGGGGAATCTGAGAACAGATATTTCGGATCCCTTTGAAGACTATTGGGCCAAAGGAAATATCCTCCGATAACAAAGAGAAAGAAGCTTTCTGAGAAACTGCTTAGTGTCCTGTTAATTCATCTCACAGAGTTACATCTGTATTTCGTGGATCTCTTTGCTGCCCTTATTTCTGTGGAATATGAGAACAGATATTTCGGATCCCTTTTAAGACTATAGGGCCAAAGGAAATATCCTCCGACAAAAAAGACAAAGAAGCTTTCTGAGAAACTTCTTTGTGTTCTGTGAAATCATCTCACAGAGTTACAGCTTTCCCCTCAAGAAGCCTTTCGCTAAGACAGTTCTTGTGGAATTGGCAAAGTGACATTTTGAAGCCCATAGAGGTCTACGGTGAAAAAGGAACTATCCTCAGATGAAATCTGGAAAGAAGCTTTCTGAGAAACTGCTCTGTGATGTGTGACTTCCACTCACAGAGTTACATCTGTATTTCGTCGATCTCTTTGCTAGCCTTATTTCTATGGAATCTGAGAACAGACATTTCGGATCCCTTTGAAGACTATAGGGTCAAAGGAAATATCCTCCGTTAACAAACGGAAAGAAGTTTCTGAGAAACTTCTTTGTGTTCTGTGAAATCATCTCACAGAGTTACAGCTTTCCCCACAAGAAGCCTTTCGCAAAGACAGTTCTTGTGGAATTGGCAAAGTGACATTTAGAAGCCCATAGAGGTCTATGGTGAAAAAGGAACTATCCTCAGATGAAATCTGGAAAGAAGCTTTCTGAGAAAGTGCTTTGTGATGTGTGACTTCCACTCACAGAGTTCATTTGTATTTCGTGGATCTTTTTGCTAGCATTATTTCTGTGGAATATGAGAACAGATATTTCGGATCCCTTGGAAGACTATAGGGCCAACGGAATTATCCTCCGATAACAAACAGAAAGAAGCTTTCTGAGAAACTTCTTTGCATTCTGTGAAATCATCTCACAGAGTTACAGCTTTCCCCTCAAGAAGCCTTTCACTAAGACAGTTCTTGTGGAATTGGCAAAGTGATATTTGGAAGCCCTTAGAGGGCTATGGTGAAAAAGGAAATATCCGCAGATGAAATCTGGAAGGAAGCTTTCTGAGAAACTGCTTAGTGTTCTGTTAATTCATCTCACAGAATTACATCTGTATTTCGTGGATCTCTTTGCTAGCCTTATTTCTGTGGAATATGAGAACAGATATTTCGGATCCCTTGGAAGACTATAGGGCCAAAGGAAATATCCTCCGATAACAAAGAGAAAGAAGCTTTTTGAGAAACTTCTTTGTGTTCTGTGAAATCATCTCACAGAGTTACAGCTTTCCCCTCAAGAAGCCTTTCGCTAAGACAGTTCTTGTGGAATTGGCAAAGTGATATTTGGAAACCCTTAGAGGGCTACGGTGAAAAAGGAAATATCCTCAGATGAAATCTGGAAAGAAGTTTTCTGAGAAACTGCTTAGTGATCTGTTAATTCATCTCACAGAGTTACATCTGTATTTCGTGGATCTCTTTGCTAGCCTTATTTCTGTGGAATCTGAGAACAGATATTTCGGATCCCTTTGAAGACTATAGGGCCAAAGAAAATATCCTCCGATAACAAAGAGAAAGAAGCTTTTTGAGAAACTTCTTTGTGTTCTGTGAAATCATCTCACAGAGTTACAGCTTTCCCCTCAAGAAGCCTTTCACTAAGACAGTTCTTGTGGAATTGGCAAAGTGATATTTGGAAGCCCATAGAGGGCTACGGTGAAAAAGGAAATATCCTCACATGAAATCTGGAAAGAAGCTTTCTGAGAAGCTGCTTAGTGATCTGTTAATTCATCTCACCGAGTTACATCTGTATTTCGTGGATCTCTTTGCTGCCCTTATTTCTGTGGAATATGAGAAGAGATATTTCGGATCCCTTTTAAGACTATAGGGCCAAAGGAAATATCCTCCGACAAAAAAGACAAAGAAGCTTTCTGAGAAACTTCTTTGTGTTCTGTGAAATCATCTCACAGAGTTACAGCTTTCCCCTAAGAAGCCTTTCGCTAAGACAGTTCTTGTGGAATTGGCAAAGTGACATTTTGAAGCCCATAGAGGTCTACGGTGAAAAAGGAACTATCCTCAGATGAAATCTGGAAAGAAGCTTTCTGAGAAAGTGCTTTGTGATGTGTGACTTCCACTCACAGAGTTCATTTGTATTTCGTGGATCTTTTTGCTAGCCTTATTTCTGTGGAATCTGAGAACAGATATTTCGGATCCCTTGGAAGACTATAGGGCCAAAGGAAATATCCTCCGATAACAAACAGAAAGAAGCTTTCTGAGAAACTTCTCTGTATTCTGTGAAATCATCTCACAGAGTTACAGCTTTCCCCTCAAGAAGCCTTTCGCTAAGACAGTTCTTGTGGAATTGGCAAAGTGATATTTGGAAGCCCTTAGAGGGCTATGGTGAAAAAGGAAATATCCGCAGATGAAATCTGGAAGGAAGCTTTCTGAGAAACTGTTTAGTGTTCTGTTAATTCATCTAACAGAGTTACATGTGTATTTCGTTTATCTCTTTGCTAGCCTTATTTCTGTGGAATCTGAGAACAGATATTTCGGATCCCTTTGAAGACTATTTGGCCAAAGGAAATATCCTCCGATAACAAAGAGAAAGAAGCTTTCTGAGAAACTGCTTAGTGTCCTGTTAATTCATCTCACAGAGTTACATCTGTATTTCGTGGATCTCATTGCTGCCCTAATTTCTGTGGAATATGAGAACAGATATTTCGGATCCCTTTTAAGACTATAGGGCCAAAGGAAATATCCTCCGACAAAAAAGACAAAGAGGCTTTCTGAGAAACTTCTTTGTGTTCTGTGAAATCATCTCACAGAGTTACAGCTTTCTCCTCAAGAAGCCTTTCGCTAAGACAGTTCTTGTGGAATTGGCAAAGTGACATTTTGAAGCCCATAGAGGTCTATGGTGAAAAAGGAACTATCCTCAGATGAAATCTGGAAAGAAGCTTTCTGAGAAAGTTCTTTGTGATGTGTGACTTCCACTCACAGAGTTCATTTGTATTTCGTGGATCTTTTTGCTAGCCTTATTTCTGTGGAATCTGAGAACAGATATTTCGGATCCCTTGGAAGATTATAGGGCCAAAGGAAATATTCTCCGATAACACACAGAAAGAAGCTTTCTGAGAAACTTCTTTGTGTTCTGTGAAATCATCTCACAGAGTTACAGCTTTCCCCTCAAGAAGCCTTTCGCTAAGACAGTTCTTCTGGAATGGGCAAAGTGATATTTGGAAGCCCATGGAGGGCTATGGTGAAAAAGGCAATATCCTCAGATGAAATCTGGAAAGAAGATTTCTGAGAAACTGCTACTGTTCTGTTAATTCATCTCACAGAGTTACATCTGTATTTATTGGATGTCTTGCTAGCCTTATTTCTGAAGAATCTGAGAACAGATATTTCGGATCCCATGGAAAAATATAGGGCCAAAGGAAATATCCTCCGATAACAAAGAGAAAGAAGCTTTCTGAGAAACTTCTTTGTGTTCTGTGAAATCATCTCAGAGAGTTACAGTTATCCCCTCAAAGGCCTTTCGCTAAGACAGTTCTTGTGGAATTGGCAAAGTGATATTTGGAAGCCCATAGAGGGCTATGGTGAAAAAGGAAATATCCTCAGATGAAATCTGGAAAGAAGCTTTCTGAGAAACTGCTCTGTGATGTGTGACTTCCACTCACAGAATTACATCTGTATTTCGTGGATCTCTTTGCTAGCCTTATTTGTATGGAATCTGAGAACAGATATTTCGGATCCCTTTGAAGACTATAGGGCCAAAGGAAATATCCTCCGTTAACAAAGGGAAAGAAGTTTCTGAGAAACTTCTTTGTGTTCTGTGAAATCATATAACAGAGTTACAGCTTTCCCCTCAAGAAGCCTTTCGCAAAGACAGTTCTTGTGGAATTGGCAAAGTGATATTTGGAAGCCCATAAGGGCTATGGTGAAAAATTAACTATCCTCAGATGAAATCTGGAAAGAAGCTTTCTGAGAAACTGCTCCGTGATGTGTGACTTCCACTCACAGAGTTACATCTGTATTTCGTGAATCTTTTTGCTGGCCTTATTTCTGTGGAATCTGAGAACAGATATTTCGGATCCCTGTGAAGACTATAGGGCCAAAGGAAATATCCTCCGATAAAAAAGACAAAGAAGCTTTCTGAGAAACTTCTTTGTGTTCTGTGAAATCATCTCACAGAGTTACAGCTTTCCCCTCAAGAAGCCTTTCGCTAAGACAGTTCTTGTGGAATTGGCAAAGTGACATTTGGAAGCCCATAGAGGTCTATGGTGAAAAAGGAACTATCCGCAGATGAAATCTGGAAGGAAGCTTTCTAAGAAACTGCTTAGTGTTCTGTTAATTCATCTCACAGAATTACATCTGCATTTCATGGATCTCTTTGCTAGCCTTATTTCTGTGGAATCTGAGAACAGATATTTCGGATCCCTTGGAAGACTATAGGGCCAAAGGAAATATCCTCCGATAACAAAGAGAAAGAAGCTTTTTGAGAAACTTCTTTGTGTTCTGTGAAATCATCTCACAGAGTTACAGTTTTCCCCTCAAGAAGCTTTTCGCTAAGACGGTTCTTGTGGATTTGGCAAAGTGATATTTGGAAGCCCATAGAGGGCTACGGTGAAAAAGGAAATATCCTCAGATGAAATCTGGAAAGAAGCTTTCTGAGAAACTGCTTAGTGATCTGTTAATTCATCTCACAGAGTTACATCTGTATTTCGTGGATCTCTTTGCTAGCCTTATTTCTGTGGAATTTGAGAACAATATTTCGGATCCCTTTGAAGACTATAGGGCCAAAGGAAATATCTTCCGACAACAAAGAGAAAGAAGCTTTCTGAGAAACTTCCTTGTGTTCTGTGAAATCATCTCACAGAGTTACAGCTTTCCCCTCAAGAAGCCTTTCGCTAAGACAGTTCTTGTGGAATTGGCAAAGTGATATTTGGAAGCCCATAGAGGGCTATGGTGATAAAGGAAATATCCTCAGATGAAATCTGGAAAGAAGCTTTCGGAGAAACTGCTTAGTGTTCTGTTAATTCATCTCACAGAGTTACATCTGTATTTCGTGGATCTCTTTGCTAGCCTTATTTCTATGGAATCTGAGAGCAGACATTTCGGATCCCTTTGAAGACTATAGGGCCAAAGGAAATATCCTCCGTTAACAAAGGGAAAGAAGTTTCTGAGAAACTTCTTTGTGTTCTGTGAAATCATCTAACAGAGTTACAGCTTTCCCCTCAAGAAGCCTTTCGCAAAGACAGTTCTTGTGGAATTGGCAAAGTGATATTTCGAAGCCCATAGAGGGCTATGGTGAAAAATTAACTATCCTCAGATGAAATCTGGAAAGAAGATTTCTGAGAAACTGCTTAGTGTTCTGTTAATTCATCTCACAGAGTTACATCTGTATTTCGTGGATCTCTTTTCTGCCCTTATTTCTGTGGAATATGAGAACAGATATTCCGGATCCCTTTTAAGACTATAGGGCCAAAGGAAATATCCTACGATAACAAAGAGAAAGAAGCTTTCTGAGGATCTTCTTTGTGTTCTGTGATATCATCTCACAGAGTTACAGCTTTCCCCTCAAGGAGCCTTTCGCTAAGACAGTTCTTGCGGAATTGGCAAAGTGATATTTGGAAGCCCTTAGAGGGCTATGGTCAAAAAGGAAATATCCTCCGATGAAATCTGGAAAGAAGCTTTCTGAGAAATTGTTCTGTGATGGGTGACTTCCACTCACAGAGTTACATCTGTATTTCGTTGATCTCTTTGCTACCCTTATTTCAGTGGAATCTGAGAATCGATATTTCGGATCCCTTTGAAGAATATAGGGCCAAAGGAAATATCCTCCGACAAAAAAGACAAAGAAGTTTTCTGAGAAACTTCTTTGTGTTCTGTGAAATCATCTCACAGAGTTACAGCTTTCCCCTCAAGAAGCCTTTCGCTAAGACAGTTCTTGTGGAATTGGCAAAGTGAGATTTTGAAGTCCATAGAGGTCTATGGTGAAAAAGGAACTATCCTCAGATGAAATCTGGAAAGAAGCTTTCTGAGAAAGTGCTTTGTGATGTGTGACTTCCACTCACAGAGTTCATTTGTATTTCGTGGATCTTTTTGCTAGCCTTATTTCTGTGGAATCTGAGAACAGATATTTCGGATCCCTTGGAAGACTATAGGGCCAAAGGAAATATCCTCGATAACAAACAGAAAGAAGCTTTCTGAGAAACTTCTTTGTATTCTGTGAAATCGTCTCACAGAGTTACAGCTTTCCCCTCAAGAAGCCTTTCGCTAAGACAGTTCTTGTGGAATTGGCACAGTGATATTTGGAAGCCCTTAGAGGGCTATGGTGAAAAAGGAAATATCCTCAGATGAAATCTAAAAAGAAGCTTTCTGAGAAGCTGCTTAGTGATCTGTTAATTCATCTCACAGAGTTACATCTGTATTTCGTGGATCTCTTTGCTAGCCTTATTTCTGTGGAATCTGAGAACAGATATTTCGGATCCCTTTGAAGACTACAGGGCCAAAGGAAATATCCTCCGATAACAAAGAGAAAGAAGGTTTCTGAGAAACTTCTTTGGGTTCTGAGAAATCATCTCACAGAGTTCCAGGTTTCACCTCAAGAAGCCTTTCGCTAAGACAGTTCTGTGGAATTGGCAAAGTTATATTTGGAAGCCCATAGAGGGCTATGGAGAAAAATTAACTATCCTCAGATGAAATCTGGAAAGAAGCTTTCTGAGAAAGTGCTCTGTGATGTGTGACTTCCACTCACAGAGATACATCTGTATTTCGTGAATCTTTTTGCTGGCCTTATTTCTGTGGAATCTGAGAACAGATATTTCGGATCCCTTTGAAGACTATAGGGCCAAAGGAAATATCTTCCGACAACAAAGAGAAAGAAGCTTTCTGAGAAACTTCTTTGTGTTCTGTGAAATCATCTCACAGAGTTACAGCTTTCCCCTCAAGAAGCCTTTAGCTAAGACAGTTCTTGTGGAATTGGCAAAGTGATATTTGGAAGCCCGTAGAGGGCTATGGTGATAACGGCAATATCCTCAGATGAAATCTGGAAAGAAGCTTTCTGAGAAACTGCTTAGTGTTCTGTTAATTCATCTCACAGAGTTACATCTGTATTTCGTGGATCTCTTTGCTAGCCTTATTTCTGTGGAATCTGAGAACAGATATTTCGGATCCCTTGGAAGACTGTAGGGCCAAAGGAAATATCCTCCGATAACAAAGAGAAAGAAGCTTTTTGAGAAACTTCTTTGTGTTCTGTGAAATCGTCTCACAGAGTTACAGCTTTCCCCTCAAGAAGCCTTTCGCTAAGACAGTTCTTGTGGAATTGGAAAAGTGATATTTGGAAGCCCTTAGAGGGCTATGGTGAAAAAGGAAATATCCGCAGATGAAATCTGGAAGGAAGCTTTCTGAGAAACTGCTTAGTGTTCTGCTAATTCATCTCACAGAATTACATCTGTATTTCCTGGATCTCTTTGCTAGCCTTATTTCTGTGGAATATGAGAACAGATATTTCGGATCCCTTGGAAGACTATAGGGCCAAAGGAAATATCCTCCGATAACAAAGAGAAAGAAGCTTTCTGAGAAATTTCTTAGTGTTCTGAGAAATCATCTCACAGAGTTACAGCTTTCACCTCAAGAAGTCTTTCGATAAGACAGTTCTTGTGGAATTGGCAAAGTGATATTTGGAAGCCCATAGAGGGCTATGCTGAAAAAGAAACTATCCTTAGATGAAATCTGGAAAGAAGCTTTCTGAGAAAGTGCTCTGTGATGTGTGACTTCCACTCACAGAGTTACATCTGTATTTCGTGGATCTCTTTGCTAGCCTTATTTGTATGGAATCTGAGAACAGATATTTCGGATCCCTTTGAAGACTATAGGGCCAAAGGATATATCCTCCGTTAACAAAGGGAAAGAAGTTTCTGAGAAACTAATTTGTGTTCTGTGAAATCATATAACAGAGTTGCAGCTTTCCCCTCAAGAAGCCTTTTGCTAAGACAGTTCTTGTGGAATCGGCAAAGTGATATTTGGAAGCCCATAGAGGGCTATGGTGATAACGGAAATATCCTCAGATGAAATCTGGAAAGAAGCTTTCTGAGAAACTGCTTAGTGTTCTGTTAATTCATCTCACAGAGTTACATCTGTATTTCGTGGATCTCGTTGCTAGCCTTATTTCTGTGGAATCTGAGAACAGATATTTCGGATCCCTTGGAGGACTATAGGGCCAAAGAAAATATCCTCCGATAACAAAGAGAAAGAAGCTTTTTGAGAAACTTCTTTGTGTTCTGTGAAATCGTCTCACAGAGTTACAGCTTTCCCCTCAAGAAGCCTTTCACTAAGACAGTTCTTGTGGAATTGGCAAAGTGATATTTGGAAGCCCATAGAGGGCTACGGTGAAAAAGAAAATATCCTCACATGAAATCTGGAAAGAAGCTTTCTGAGAAGCTGCTTAGTGATCTGTTAATTCATCTCACCGAGTTACATCTGTATTTCGTGGATCTCTTTGCTAGCCTTATTTCTGTGGAATCTGAGAACAGATATTTCGGATCCCTTTGAAGACTATAGGGCCAAAGGAATTATCCTCCGATAACAAAGAGAAAGGAGGTTTCTGAGAAACTGCTTAGTGTCCTGTTAATTCATCTCACAGAGTTACATCTGTATTTCGTGGATCTCTTTGCTGCCCTTATTTCTGTGGAATATGAGAACAGATATTTCGGATCCCTTTTAAGACTATAGGGCCAAAGGAAATATCCTCCGACAAAAAAGACAAAGAAGCTTTCTGAGAAACTTCTTTGTGTTCTGTGAAATCATCTCACAGAGTTACAGCTTTCCCCTCAAGAAGCCTTTCGCTAAGACAGTTCTTGTGGAATTGGCAAAGTGATATTTGGAAGCCCATAGAGGGCTATGGTGATAAAGGCAATATCCTCAGATGAAATCTGGAAAGAAGCTTTCGGAGAAACTGCTTAGTGTTCTGTTAATTCATCTCACAGAGTTACATCTGTATTTCGTGGATCTATTTGCTAGCCTTATTTCTATGGAATCTGAGAGCAGACATTTCGGATCCCTTTGAAGACTATAGGGCCAAAGGAAATATCCTCCGTTAACAAAGGGAAAGAAGTTTCTGAGAAACTTCTTTGTGTTCTGTGAAATCATCTAACAGAGTTACAGCTTTCCCCTCAAGAAGCCTTTCGCAAAGACAGTTCTTGTGGAATTGGCAAAGTGATATTTCGAAGCCCATAGAGGGCTATGGTGAAAAATTAACTATCCTCAGATGAAATCTGGAAAGAAGATTTCTGAGAAACTGCTTAGTGTTCTGTTAATTCATCTCACAGAGTTACATCTGTATTTCGTGGATCTCTTTTCTGCCCTTATTTCTGTGGAATATGAGAACAGATATTCCGGATCCCTTTTAAGACTATAGGGCCAAAGGAAATATCCTACGATAACAAAGAGAAAGAAGCTTTCTGAGGATCTTCTTTGTGTTCTGTGATATCATCTCACAGAGTTACAGCTTTCCCCTCAAGGAGCCTTTCGCTAAGACAGTTCTTGCGGAATTGGCAAAGTGATATTTGGAAGCCCTTAGAGGGCTATGGTCAAAAAGGAAATATCCTCCGATGAAATCTGGAAAGAAGCTTTCTGAGAAATTGTTCTGTGATGTGTGACTTCCACTCACAGAGTTACATCTGTATTTCGTGGATCTCTTTGCTACCCTTATTTCTGTGGAATCTGAGAATCGATATTTCGGATCCCTTTGAAGACTATAGGGCCAAAGGAAATATCTTCCGACAACAAAGAGAAAGAAGCTTTCTGAGAAACTTCTTTGTGTTCTGTGAAATCATCTCACAGAGTTACAGCTTTCCCCTCAAGAAGCCTTTAGCTAAGACAGTTCTTGTGGAATTGGCAAAGTGATATTTGGAAGCCCGTAGAGGGCTATGGTGATAACGGAAATATCCTCAGATGAAATCTGGAAAGAAGCTTTCTGAGAAACTGCTTAGTGTTCTGTTAATTCATCTCACAGAGTTACATCTGTATTTCGTGGATCTCTTTGCTAGCCTTATTTCTGTGGAATCTGAGAACAGATATTTCGGATCCCTTGGAAGACTGTAGGGCCAAAGGAAATATCCTCCGATAACAAAGAGAAAGAAGCTTTTTGAGAAACTTCTTTGTGTTCTGTGAAATCGTCTCACAGAGTTACAGCTTTCCCCTCAAGAAGCCTTTCGCTAAGACAGTTCTTGTGGAATTGGAAAAGTGATATTTGGAAGCCCTTAGAGGGCTATGGTGAAAAAGGAAATATCCGCAGATGAAATCTGGAAGGAAGCTTTCTGAGAAACTGCTTAGTGTTCTGCTAATTCATCTCACAGAATTACATCTGTATTTCCTGGATCTCTTTGCTAGCCTTATTTCTGTGGAATATGAGAACAGATATTTCGGATCCCTTGGAAGACTATAGGGCCAAAGGAAATATCCTCCGATAACAAAGAGAAAGAAGCTTTCTGAGAAATTTCTTAGTGTTCTGAGAAATCATCTCACAGAGTTACAGCTTTCACCTCAAGAAGTCTTTCTATAAGACAGTTCTTGTGGAATTGGCAAAGTGATATTTGGAAGCCCATAGAGGGCTATGCTGAAAAAGAAACTATCCTTAGATGAAATCTGGAAAGAAGCTTTCTGAGAAAGTGCTCTGTGATGTGTGACTTCCACTCACAGAGTTACATCTGTATTTCGTGGATCTCTTTGCTAGCCTTATTTGTATGGAATCTGAGAACAGATATTTCGGATCCCTTTGAAGACTATAGGGCCAAAGGATATATCCTCCGTTAACAAAGGGAAAGAAGTTTCTGAGAAACTAATTTGTGTTCTGTGAAATCATATAACAGAGTTGCAGCTTTCCCCTCAAGAAGCCTTTTGCTAAGACAGTTCTTGTGGAATCGGCAAAGTGATATTTGGAAGCCCATAGAGGGCTATGGTGATAACGGAAATATCCTCAGATGAAATCTGGAAAGAAGCTTTCTGAGAAACTGCTTAGTGTTCTGTTAATTCATCTCACAGAGTTACATCTGTATTTCGTGGATCTCGTTGCTAGCCTTATTTCTGTGGAATCTGAGAACAGATATTTCGGATCCCTTGGAGGACTATAGGGCCAAAGAAAATATCCTCCGATAACAAAGAGAAAGAAGCTTTTTGAGAAACTTCTTTGTGTTCTGTGAAATCGTCTCACAGAGTTACAGCTTTCCCCTCAAGAAGCCTTTCACTAAGACAGTTCTTGTGGAATTGGCAAAGTGATATTTGGAAGCCCATAGAGGGCTACGGTGAAAAAGAAAATATCCTCACATGAAATGTGGAAAGAAGCTTTCTGAGAAGCTGCTTAGTGATCTGTTAATTCATCTCACCGAGTTACATCTGTATTTCGTGGATCTCTTTGCTAGCCTTATTTCTGTGGAATCTGAGAACAGATATTTCGGATCCCTTTGAAGACTATAGGGCCAAAGGAATTATCCTCCGATAACAAAGAGAAAGGAGGTTTCTGAGAAACTGCTTAGTGTCCTGTTAATTCATCTCACAGAGTTACATCTGTATTTCGTGGATCTCTTTGCTGCCCTTATTTCTGTGGAATATGAGAACAGATATTTCGGATCCCTTTTAAGACTATAGGGCCAAAGGAAATATCCTCCGACAAAAAAGACAAAGAAGCTTTCTGAGAAACTTCTTTGTGTTCTGTGAAATCATCTCACAGAGTTACAGCTTTCCCCTCAAGAAGCCTTTCGCTAAGACAGTTCTTGTGGAATTGGCAAAGTGATATTTGGAAGCCCATAGAGGGCTATGGTGATAAAGGCAATATCCTCAGATGAAATCTGGAAAGAAGCTTTCGGAGAAACTGCTTAGTGTTCTGTTAATTCATCTCACAGAGTTACATCTGTATTTCGTGGATCTATTTGCTAGCCTTATTTCTATGGAATCTGAGAGCAGACATTTCGGATCCCTTTGAAGACTATAGGGCCAAAGGAAATATCCTCCGTTAACAAAGGGAAAGAAGTTTCTGAGAAACTTCTTTGTGTTCTGTGAAATCATCTAACAGAGTTACAGCTTTCCCCTCAAGAAGCCTTTCGCAAAGACAGTTCTTGTGGAATTGGCAAAGTGATATTTCGAAGCCCATAGAGGGCTATGGTGAAAAATTAACTATCCTCAGATGAAATCTGGAAAGAAGATTTCTGAGAAACTGCTTAGTGTTCTGTTAATTCATCTCACAGAGTTACATCTGTATTTCGTGGATCTCTTTTCTGCCCTTATTTCTGTGGAATATGAGAACAGATATTCCGGATCCCTTTTAAGACTATAGGGCCAAAGGAAATATCCTACGATAACAAAGAGAAAGAAGCTTTCTGAGGATCTTCTTTGTGTTCTGTGATATCATCTCACAGAGTTACAGCTTTCCCCTCAAGGAGCCTTTCGCTAAGACAGTTCTTGCGGAATTGGCAAAGTGATATTTGGAAGCCCTTAGAGGGCTATGGTCAAAAAGGAAATATCCTCCGATGAAATCTGGAAAGAAGCTTTCTGAGAAATTGTTCTGTGATGTGTGACTTCCACTCACAGAGTTACATCTGTATTTCGTGGATCTCTTTGCTACCCTTATTTCTGTGGAATCTGAGAATCGATATTTCGGATCCCTTTGAAGAATATAGGGCCAAAGGAAATATCCTCCGACAAAAAAGACAAAGAAGTTTTCTGAGAAACTTCTTTGTGTTCTGTGAAATCATCTCACAGAGTTACAGCTTTCCCCTCAAGAAGCCTTTCGCTAAGACAGTTCTTGTGGAATTGGCAAAGTGAGATTTTGAAGTCCATAGAGGTCTATGGTGAAAAAGGAACTATCCTCAGATGAAATCTGGAAAGAAGCTTTCTGAGAAAGTGCTCTGTGATGTGTGACTTCCACTCACAGAGTTCATTTGTATTTCGTGGATCTTTTTGCTAGCCTTATTTCTGTGGAATCTGAGAACAGATATTTCGGATCCCTTGGAAGACTATAGGGCCAAAGGAAATATCCTCGATAACAAACAGAAAGAAGCTTTCTGAGAAACTTCTTTGTATTCTGTGAAATCATCTCACAGAGTTACAGCTTTCCCCTCAAGAAGCCTTTCGCTAAGACAGTTCTTGTGGAATAGGCACAGTGATATTTGGAAGCCCTTAGCGGGCTATGGTGAAAAAGGAAATATCCTCAGATGAAATCTGGAAAGAAGATTTCTGAGAAACTGCTACTGTTCTGTTAATTCATCTCACAGAGTTACATCTGTATTTCTTGGATGTCTTGCTAGCCTTATTTCTGAAGAATCTGAGAACAGATATTTCGGATCCCATGGAAAAATATAGGGCCAAAGGAAATATCCTCCGATAACAAAGAGAAAGAAGCTTTCTGAGAAACTTCTTTGTGTTCTGAGAAATCATCTCACAGAGTTCCAGGTTTCACCTCAAGAAGCCTTTCGCTAAGACAGTTCTGTGGAATTGGCAAAGTGATATTTGGAAGCCCATAGAGGGCTATGGAGAAAAATTAACTATCCTCAGATTAAATCTGGAAAGAAGCTTTCTGAGAAAGTGCTCTGTGATGTGTGACTTCCACTCACAGAGATACATCTGTATTTCGTGAATCTTTTTGCTGGCCTTATTTCTGTGGAATCTGAGAACAGATATTTCGGATCCCTTTGAAGACTATAGGGCCAAAGGAAATATCTTCCGACAACAAAGAGAAAGAAGCTTTCTGAGAAACTTCTTTGTGTTCTGTGAAATCATCTCACAGAGTTACAGCTTTCCCCTCAAGAAGCCTTTCGCTAAGACAGTTCTTGTGGAATTGGCAAAGTGATATTTGGAAGCCCGTAGAGGGCTATGGTGATAACGGAAATATCCTCAGATGAAATCTGGAAAGAAGCTTTCTGAGAAACTGCTTAGTGTTCTGTTAATTCATCTCACAGAGTTACATCTGTATTTCGTGGATCTCTTTGCTAGCCTTATTTCTGTGGAATCTGAGAACAGATAT
This sequence comes from Macaca fascicularis, assembly GCF_037993035.2. Taxonomy (NCBI): domain Eukaryota; kingdom Metazoa; phylum Chordata; class Mammalia; order Primates; family Cercopithecidae; genus Macaca; species Macaca fascicularis. The sequence goes on from NC_088389.1 coordinate 34,446,278, forward strand.
TTCGGATACCTTGGAAGACTGTAGGGCCAAAGGAAATATCCTCCGATAACAAAGAGAAAGAAGCTTTTTGAGAAACTTCTTTGTGTTCTGTGAAATCATCTCACAGAGTTACAGCTTTCCCCTCAAGAAGACTTTCGCTAAGACAGTTCTTGTGGAATTGGCAAAGTGATATTTGGAAGCCCTTAGAGGGCTATGGTGAAAAAGGAAATATCCGCAGATGAAAGCTGGAAGGAAGCTTTCTGAGAAACTGCTTAGTGTTCTGTTAATTCATCTCACAGAATTACATCTGTATTTCGTGGATCTCTTTGCTAGGCTTATTTCTGTGGAATATGAGAACAGATATTTCGGATCCCTTGGAAGACTATAGGGCCAAAGGAAATATCCTCCGATAACAAAGAGAAAGAAGCTTTCTGAGAAATTTCTTAGTGTTCTGAGAAATCATCTCACAGAGTTACAGCTTTCACCTCAAGAAGTCTTTCGCTAAGACAGTTCTTGTGGAATTGGCAAAGTGATATTTGGAAGCCCATAGAGGGCTAGGCTGAAAAAGTAACTATCCTTAGATGAAATCTGGAAAGAAGCTTTCTGAGAAAGTGCTCTGTGATGTGTGACTTCCACTCACAGAGTTACATCTGTATTTCGTGGATCTCTTTGCTAGCCTTATTTGTATGGAATCTGAGAACAGATATTTCGGATCCCTTTGAAGACTATAGGGCCAAAGGATATATCCTCCGTTAACAAAGGGAAAGAAGTTTCTGAGAAACTAATTTGTGTTCTGTGAAATCATATAACAGAGTTGCAGCTTTCCCCTCAAGAAGCCTTTCGCTAAGACAGTTCTTGTGGAATCGGCAAAGTGATATTTGGAAGCCCTTAGAGGGCTATGGTGATAACGGAAATATCCTCAGATGAAATCTGGAAAGAAGCTTTCTGTGAAACTGCTTAGTGTTCTGTTAATTCATCTCACAGAGTTACATCTGTATTTCGTGGATCTCGTTGCTAGCCTTATTTCTGTGGAATCTGAGAACAGATATTTCGGATCCCTTGGAGGACTATAGGGCCAAAGAAAATATCCTCCGATAACAAAGAGAAAGAAGCTTTTTGAGAAACTTCTTTGTGTTCTGTGAAATCGTCTCACAGAGTTACAGCTTTCCCCTCAAGAAGCCTTTCACTAAGACAGTTCTTGTGGAATTGGCAAAGTGATATTTGGAAGCCCATATAGGGCTACGGTGAAAAAGGAAATATCCTCACATGAAATCTGGAAAGAAGCTTTCTGAGAAGCTGCTTAGTGATCTGTTAATTCATCTCACCGAGTTACATCTGTATTTCGTGGATCTCTTTGCTGCCCTTATTTCTGTGGAATATGAGAACAGATATTTCGGATCCCTTTTAAGACTATAGGGCCAAAGGAAATATCGTCCGACAAAAAAGACAAAGAATCTTTCTGAGAAACTTCTTTGTGCTCTGTGAAATCATCTCACAGAGTTACAGCTTTCTCCTCAAGAAGCCTTTCGCTAAGACAGTTCTTGTGGAATTGGCAAAGTGATATTTGGAAGCCCATAGAGGGCTATGGTGAAAATGGAAATGTCCTCAGATGAAATCTGGAAAGAAGCTTTCTGAGAAACTGCTCTGTGATGTGTGACTTCCACTCACAGAATTACATCTGTATTTCGTGGATCTCTTTGCTAGCCTTATTTGTATGGAATCTGAGAACAGATATTTCGGATCCCTTTGAAGACTATAGGGCCAAAGGAAATATCCTCCGTTAACAAAGGGAAAGAAGTTTCTGAGAAACTTCTTTGTGTTCTGTGAAATCATATAACAGAGTTCCAGGTTTCACCTCAAGAAGCCTTTCGCTAAAATAGTTCTGTGGAATTGGCAAAGTGATATTTGGAAGCCCATAGAGGGCTATGGAGAAAAATTAACTATCCTCAGATGAAATCTGGAAAGAAGCTTTCTGAGAAAGTGCTCTGTGATGTGTGACTTCCACTCACAGAGATACATCTGTATTTCGTGAATCATTTTGCTGGCCTTATTTCTGTGGAATCTGAGAACAGATATTTCGGATCCCTTTGAAGACTATAGGGCCAAGGGAAATATCTTCCGACAACAAAGAGAAAGAAGCTTTCTGAGAAACTTCTTTGTGTTCTGTGAAATCACCCCACAGATTTACAGCTTTCCCCTCAAAAAGCCTTTCCCTAAGACAGTTCTTGTGGAATTGGCTAGTGATATTTGGAAGACCATAGAGGTTTATGGTGAAAAAGGAAATATCCTCAACTGAAATCTGGAAAGAAGCTTTCTGAGAAACTGCTTAGTGTTCTGTTAATTCATCTCACAGAGTTACAACTGTATTTCGTGGATCTCTTTGCTGCCCTTATTTCTGTGGAATATGAGAACAGATATTTCGGATCCCTTTTAAGACTATAGGGCCAAAGGAAATATCCTCTGATAACAAAGAGAAGGAAGCTTTCTGAGGAACTTCTTTGTGTTCTGTGTAATCATGTCACAGAGTTACAGCTTTCCCCTCAAGAAGCCTGTCGCTAAGACAGTTATTGCGGAATTGGCAAAGTGATATTTGGAAGCCCATAGAGGGCTATGGTCAAAAGGGAAATATCCTCAGATGAAATCTGGAAAGAAGCTTTCTGAGAAAGTGTTCTGTGATGTGTGACTTCCACTCACAGAGTTACATCTGTATTTCGTGGATCTCCTTGCTGCCCTTATTTCTGTGGAATCCGAGAACCGATATTTCAGATCCCTTTGAAGAATATAGCGCCAAAGGAAATATCCTCTGATAAAAAAGACAAAGAAGCTTTCTGAGAAACTTCTTTGTGTTCTGTGAAATCATCTCACAGAGTTACAGCTTTCCCCTCAAGAAACCTTTCGCTAAGACAGTTCTTGTGGAATTGGCAAAGTGACATTTGGAAGCCCACAGAGGTGTATGGTGAAAAAGAAACTATCCTCAGTTGAAATCTGGAAAGAAGCTTTCTGAGAATCTGCTTTGTGATGTGTGACTTCCACTCACAGAGTTCATTTGTATTTCGTGGATCTCTTTGCTAGCCTTATTTCTGTGGAATCTGAGAACAGATATTTCGGATCCCTTTGAAGACTATAGGGCCAAAGGAAATATCCTCCGATAACAAAGAGAAAGAAGGTTTCTGAGTAACTTCTTTGTGTTCTGAGAAATCATCTCACAGAGTAACAGCTTTCACCTCAAGAAGCCTTTCGCTAAGACAGTTCTTGTGGAATTGGCAAAGAGATATTTGGAAGCCCATAGAGGGCTATGGTGAAAAAGGAAATATCCTCAGATGAAATCTGGAAAGAAGCTTTTTGAGAAACTGCTCTGTGATGTGTGACTTCCACTCACAGAGTTACATCTGTATTTCGTGGATCTCTTTGCTAGCGTTATTTGTATGGAATCTGAGAACAGATATTTCGAATCCCTTTGCAGACTATAGGGCCAAAGGAAATATCCTCCGTTAACAAAGGGAAAGAAGTTTCTGAGAAACTTCTTTGTGTTCTGTGAAATCATATAACAGAGTTACAGCTTTCCCCTCAAGAAGCCTTTCGCAAAGACAGTTCTTGTGGAATTGGCAAAGTGATATTTGGAAGCCCATAGAGGGCTATGGAGAAAAATTAACTATCCTCAGATGAAATCTGGAAAGAAGCTTTCTGAGAAAATGCTCTGTGATGTGTGACTTCCACTCACAGAGTTACATCTGTATTTCGTGAATCTTTTTGCTGGCCTTATTTCTGTGGAATCTGAGAACAGATATTTCGGATCCCTTTGAAGACTATAGGGCCAAAGGAAATGTCCTCCGATAACAAAGAGAAAGAAGCTTTCTGAGAAACTTCTTTGTGTTCTGTGAAGTCATCTCACAGAGTTAAAGCTTTCCCCTCAAGAAGCCTTTCGCAAGACAGTTCTTGTGGAATTGGCAAAGTGATATTTGGAAGCCCATAGAGGGCTATGGTGAAAAATTAACTATCCTAAGATGAAATCTGGAAAGAAGCTTTCTGAGAAACTGCTTAGTGTCCTGTTAATTCATCTCACAGAGTTACATCTGTATTTCGTGGATCTCTTTGCTAGCCTTATTTCTGTGGAATCTGAGAACAGATATTTCGGATCCCTTTGAAGACTATAGGGTCAAAGGAAATATCCTCCGATAACAAAGAGAAAGAAGCTTTCTGAGAATCTTCTTTGTGTTCTGTGAAATCACCCCACAGATTTACAGCTTTCCCCTCAAAAAGCCTTTCCCTAAGACAGTTCTTGTGGTATTGGCAAAGTGATATTTGGAATCCCATAGAGGTTTATGGTGAAAAAGGAAATATCCTCAGATGAAATCTGGAAAGAAGCTTTCTGAGAAATTGCTTAGTGTTCTGTTAATTCATCTCACAGAGTTACATTTGTATTTCTTGGATCTCTTTGCTGCCCTTATTTCTGTGGAATATGAGAACAGATATTTCGGATCTCTTTGAAGACTATAGGGCCAAAGGAAATATCCTCCGATAACAAAGAGAAGGAAGCTTTCTGAGGAACTTCTTTGTGTTCTGTGAAATCATCTCACAGAGTTACAGCTTTCCCCTCAAGAAGCCTGTCGCTAAGACAGTTCTTGCGGAATTGGCAAAGTGATATTTGGAAGCCCATAGAGTGCTATGGTCAAAAGGGAAATATCCTCAGATGAAATCTTGAAAGAAGCTTTCTGAGAAAGTGTTCTGTGATGTGTGACTTCCACTCACAGAGTTACATCTGTATTTCGTGGATCTCTTTGCTGCCCTTATTTCTGTGGAATCTGAGAACCGATATTTCGGATCCCTTTGAAGAATATAGCGCCATAGGAAATATCCTCCGATAAAAAAGACAAAGAAGCTTTCTGAGAAACTTCTTTGTGTTCTGTGAAATCATCTCACAGAGTTACAGCTTTCCCCTCAAGAAGCCTTTCGCTAAGACAGTTCTTGTGGAATTGGCAAAGTGACATTTGGAAGCCCATAGAGGTCTATGGTGAAAAAGGAACTATCCTCAGATGAAATCTGGAAAGAAGCTTTCTGAGAAACTGCTTTGTGATGTGTGACTTCCACTCACAGAGTTCATTTGTATTTCGTGGATCTTTTTGCTTGCCTTATTTCTGTGGAATCTGAGTACAGATATTTCGGATCCCTTTGAAGACTATAGGGCCAAAGGAAATATCCTCCGAAAACAAATAGAAAGAAGCTTTCTGAGAAACTTCTTTGTATTCTGTGAAATCATCTCACAGAGTTACAGTTTTCCCCTCAAGAAGCCTTTCGCTAAGACAGTTCTTGTGGAATTGGCAAAGTGATATTTGGAAGCCCTTAGAGGGCTATGGTGAAAAAGGAAATATCCTCAGATGAAATCTGGAAAGAAGCTTTCTGAGAAACTGCTTACTGTTCTGTTAATTCTTCTCACAGAGTTACATCTGTATTTCGTGGATCTCCTTGCTAGCCTTATTTCTGTAGAATCTGAGAACAGATATTTCGGATCCCTTTGAAGAATATAGGGCCAAAGGAAATATCCTCCGATAACAAAGACAAAGAAGCTTTCTGAGAAACTTCTTTGTGTTCTGTGAAATCATCTCACAGAGTTACAGCTTTCCCCTGAAGAAGCCTTTCGCTAAGACAGTTCTTGTGGAATTGGCAAAGTGATATTTTCAAGCCCACAGAGGGCTATGCTGAAAAAGGAAATATCCTCAGATGAAATCTCGAAAGAAGCTTTCTGAGAAACTGCTTACTGTTCTGTTAATTCATCTAACAGAGTTACATCTGTATTTCGTGGATCTCCTTGCTAGCCTTATTTCTGTGGAATCTGAGAACAGATATTTCGGATCCCTTTGAAGACTATAGGGCCAAAGGAAATATCCTCCGATAACAAAGAGAAAGAAGCTTTCTGAGAAACTTCTTTGTGTTCTGTGAAATCATCTCACAGAGTTAAAGCTTTCCCCTCAAGAAGCCTTTCGCTAAGACAGTTCTTCTGGAATTGGCAAAGTGATATTTGGAATCCCATAGAGGGCTATGGTTAAAAAAGGCAATATCCTCAGATGAAATCTGGAAAGAAGCTTTCTGAGAAACTGCTTACTGTTCTGTTAATTCATCTCACAGAGTTACATCTGTATTTCTTGGATGTCTTGCTAGCCTTATTTCTGTGGAATCTGAGAACAGATATTTCGGATCCCTTGGAAGACTATAGGGCCAAAGGAAATATCCTCCCATAACAAAGAGAAAGAAGCTTTCTGAGAAACTTCTTTGTGTTCTGTGAAATCATCTGACAGAGATACAGTTTTCCTCTCAAGAAGCCTTTCGCTAAGACAGTTCTTGTGGAATTGGCTATGTGATATTTGGGAGCCGATAGAGTGCTATGGTGAAAAAGGAAATATCCTCAGATGAAATCTGGAAAGAAACTTTCTGAGAAACTGCTCTGTGATGTGTGACTTCCACTCAAAGAGTTACATCTGTATTTCGTGGATCTCTTTGCTAGCCTTATTTCTGTGGAATCTGAGAACATACATTTCGGATCCCTTTGAAGACTATAGGGCCAAAGGAAATATCCTCCGTTAACAAAGGGAAAGAAGTTTCTGAGAAACTTCTTTGTGTTCTGTGAAATCATCTAACAGAGTTACAGCTTTCCCCTCAAGAAGCCTTTCGCAAAGGCAGTTCTTGTGGAATTGGCAAAGTGATATTTCGAAGCCCATAGAGGGCTATGGTGACAAATTAACTATCCTCAGATGAAATCTGGAAAGAAGCTTTCTGAGAAACTGCTTAGTGTCCTGTTAATTCATCTCACAGAGTTACATCTGTATTTCGTGGATCTCTTTGCTAGCCTTATTTCTGTGGAATCTGAGAACAGATATTTCGGATCCCTTTGAAGACTATAGGGTCAAAGGAAATCTCCTCCGATAACAAAGAAAAAGAAGCTTTCTGAGAAACTTCTTTGTGTTCTGTGAAATCACCCCACAGATTTACAGCTTTCCCCTCAAAAAGCCTTTCACTAAGACAGTTCTTGTGGAATTGGCAAAGTGATATTTGGAAGCCCATAGAGGTTTATGGTGAAAAAGGAAATACCCTCAGATGAAATCTGGAAAGAAGCTTTCTGAGAAACTGCTTAGTGTTCTGTTAATTCATCTCACAGAGTTACATCTGTATTTCGTGGATCTCTTTGCTGCCCTTATTTCTGTGGAATATGAGAACAGATATTTCGGATCCCTTTTAAGACTATAGGGCCAAAGGAAATATCCTCCGATAACAAAGAGAAGGAAGCTTTCTGAGGAACTTCTTTGTGTTCTGTGAAATCATCTCACAGAGTTACAGCTTTCCCCTCAAGAAGCCTGTCGCTAAGACAGTCTCTTGCGAAATTGGCAAAGTGATATTTGGAAGCCCATAGAGGGCTATGGTCAAAAGGGAAATATCCTCAGATGAAATCTGGAAAGAAGCTTTCTGAGAAAGTGTTCTGTGATGTGTGACTTCCACTCACAGAGTTACATCTGTATTTCGTGGATCTCTTTGCTGCCCTTATTTCTGTGGAATCTGAGAATCGATATTTCGGATCCCTTTGAAGAATATCGCGCCAAAGGAAATATCCTCCGATAAAAAAGACAAAGAAGCTTTCTGAGAAACTTCTTTGTGTTCTGTGAAATCATCTCACAGAGTTACAGCTTTCCCCTCAAGAAGCCTTTCGCTAAGACAGTTCTTGTGGAATTGGCAAGGTGACATTTCGAAGCCCATAGAGGTCTATGGTGAAAAAGGAACTATCCTCAGATGAAATCTGGAAAGAAGCTTTCTGAGAAACTGCTTTGTGATGTGTGACTTCCACTCACAGAGTTCATTTGTATTTCGTGGATCTTTTTGCTTGCCTTATTTCTGTGGAATCTGAGTACAGATATTTCGGATCCCTTTGAAGACTATAGGGCCAAAGGAAATATCCTCCGAAAACAAATAGAAAGAAGCTTTCTGAGAAACTTCTTTGTATTCTGTGAAATCATCTCACAGAGTTACAGTTTTCCCCTCAAGAAGCCTTTCGCTAAGACAGTTCTTGTGGAATTGGCAAAGTGATATTTGGAAGCCCTTAGAGGGCTATGGTGAAAAAGGAAATATCCTCAGATGAAATCTGGAAAGAAGCTTTCTGAGAAACTGCTTACTGTTCTGTTAATTCTTCTCACAGAGTTACATCTGTATTTCGTGGATCTCCTTGCTAGCCTTATTTCTGTAGAATCTGAGAACAGATATTTCGGATCCCTTTGAAGAATATAGGGCCAAAGGAAATATCCTCCGATAACAAAGACAAAGAAGCTTTCTGAGAAACTTCTTTGTGTTCTGTGAAATCATCTCACAGAGTTACAGCTTTCCCCTGAAGAAGCCTTTCGCTAAGACAGTTCTTGTGGAATTGGCAAAGTGATATTTTCAAGCCCACAGAGGGCTATGCTGAAAAAGGAAATATCCTCAGATGAAATCTCGAAAGAAGCTTTCTGAGAAACTGCTTAATGTTCTGTTAATTCATCTAACAGAGTTACATCTGTATTTCGTGGATCTCCTTGCTAGCCTTATTTCTGTGGAATCTGAGAACAGATATTTCGGATCCCTTTGAAGACTATAGGGCCAAAGGAAATATCCTCCTATAACAAAGAGAAAGAAGCTTTCTGAGAAACTTCTTTGTGTTCTGTGAAATCATCTCACAGAGTTAAAGCTTTCCCCTCAAGAAGCCTTTCGCTAAGACAGTTCTTCTGGAATTGGCAAAGTGATATTTGGAATCCCATAGAGGGCTATGGTTAAAAAAGGCAATATCCTCAGATGAAATCTGGAAAGAAGCTTTCTGAGAAACTGCTTACTGTTCTGTTAATTCATCTCACAGAGTTACATCTGTATTTCTTGGATGTCTTGCTAGCCTTATTTCTGTGGAATCTGAGAACAGATATTTCGGATCCCTTGGAAGACTATAGGGCCAAAGGAAATATCCTCCCATAACAAAGAGAAAGAAGCTTTCTGAGAAACTTCTTTGTGTTCTGTGAAATCATCTGACAGAGATACAGTTTTCCTCTCAAGAAGCCTTTCGCTAAGACAGTTCTTGTGGAATTGGCTAAGTGATATTTGGAAGCCGATAGAGTGCTATGGTGAAAAAGGAAATATCCTCAGATGAAATCTGGAAAGAAACTTTCTGAGAAACTGCTCTGTGATGTGTGACTTCCACTCACAGAGTTACATCTGTATTTCGTGGATCTCTTTGCTAGCCTTATTTCTGTGGAATCTGAGAACATACAATTCGGATCCCTTTGAAGACTATAGGGCCAAAGGAAATATCCTCCGTTAACAAAGGGAAAGAAGTTTCTGAGAAACTTCTTTGTGTTCTGTGAAATCATCTAACAGAGTTACAGCTTTCCCCTCAAGAAGCCTTTCGCAAAGGCAGTTCTTGTGGAATTGGCAAAGTGATATTTCGAAGCCCATAGAGGGCTATGGTGAAAAATTAACTATCCTCAGATGAAATCTGGAAAGAAGCTTTCTGAGAAACTGCTTAGTGTCCTGTTAATTCATCTCACAGAGTTACATCTGTATTTCGTGGATCTCTTTGCTAGCCTTATTTCTGTGGAATCTGAGAACAGATATTTCGGATCCCTTTGAAGACTATAGGGTCAAAGGAAATCTCCTCCGATAACAAAGAAAAAGAAGCTTTCTGAGAAACTTCTTTGTGTTCTGTGAAATCACCCCACAGATTTACAGCTTTCCCCTCAAAAAGCCTTTCACTAAGACAGTTCTTGTGGAATTGGCAAAGTGATATTTGGAAGCCCATAGAGGTTTATGGTGAAAAAGGAAATACCCTCAGATGAAATCTGGAAAGAAGCTTTCTGAGAAACTGCTTAGTGTTCTGTTAATTCATCTCACAGAGTTACATCTGTATTTCGTGGATCTCTTTGCTGCCCTTATTTCTGTGGAATATGAGAACAGATATTTCGGATCCCTTTTAAGACTATAGGGCCAAAGGAAATATCCTCCGATAACAAAGAGAAGGAAGCTTTCTGAGGAACTTCTTTGTGTTCTGTGAAATCATCTCACAGAGTTACAGCTTTCCCCTCAAGAAGCCTGTCGCTAAGACAGTCTCTTGCGAAATTGGCAAAGTGATATTTGGAAGCCCATAGAGGGCTATGGTCAAAAGGGAAATATCCTCAGATGAAATCTGGAAAGAAGCTTTCTGAGAAAGTGTTCTGTGATGTGTGACTTCCACTCACAGAGTTACATCTGTATTTCGTGGATCTCTTTGCTGCCCTTATTTCTGTGGAATCTGAGAATCGATATTTCGGATCCCTTTGAAGAATATAGCGCCAAAGGAAATATCCTCCGATAAAAAAGACAAAGAAGCTTTCTGAGAAACTTCTTTGTGTTCTGTGAAATCATCTCACAGAGTTACAGCTTTCCCCTCAAGAAGCCTTTCGCTAAGACAGTTCTTGTGGAATTGGCAAGGTGACATTTCGAAGCCCATAGAGGTCTATGGTGAAAAAGGAACTATCCTCAGATGAAATCTGGAAAGAAGCTTTCTGAGAAAGTGCTTTGTGATGTGTGACTTCCACTCACAGAGTTCATTTGTATTTCGTGGATCTTTTTGCTAGCCTTATTTCTGTGGAATCTGAGTACAGATATTTCGGATCCTTTTGAAGACTATAGGGCCAAAGGAAATATCCTCCGAAAACAAACAGAAAGAAGTTTCTTGAGAAACTTCTTTGTATTCTGTGAAATCATCTCACAGAGTTACAGCTTTCCCCTCAAGAAGCCTTTCGCTAAGACAGTTCTTGTGGAATTGGCAAAGTGATATTTGGAAGCCCTTAGAGGGCTACGGTGAAAAAGGAAATATCTGCAGATGAAATCTGGAAGGAAGCTTTCTGAGAAACTGCTTAGTGTTCTGTTAATTCATCTCACAGAATTACATCTGTATTTCGTGGATCTCTTTGCTAGCCTTATTTCTGTGGAATCTGAGAACAGATATTTCGGATCCCTTGGAAGACTATAGGGCCAAAGGAAATATCCTCCGATAACAAAGAGAAAGAAGCTTTTTGAGAAACTTCTTTGTGTTCTGTGAAATCATCTCAAAGAGTTACAGTTTTCCCCTCAAGAAGCCTTTCGCTAAGACAGTTCTTGTGGAATTGGCAAAGTGATATTTGGAAGCCCATAGAGGGCTACGGTGAAAAAGGAAATATCCTCAGATGAAATCTGGAAAGAAGCTTTCTGAGAAACTGCTTAGTGATCTGTTAATTCATCTCACAGAGTTACATCTGTATTTCGTGGATCTCTTTGCTTGCCTTATTTCTGTGGAATCTGAGAACAGATATTTCGGATCCCTTTTAAGACTATAGGGCCAAAGGAAATATCTTCCGACAACAAAGAGAAAGAAGCTTTCTGAGAAACTTCTTTGTGTTCTGTGAAATCATCTCACAGAGTTACAGCATTCCCCTCAAGAAGCCTTTCGCTAAGACAGTTCTTGTGGAATTGGCAAAGTGATATTTGGAAGCCCATAGAGGGCTATGGTGAAAAAGGAAATATCCTCAGATGAAATCTGGAAAGAATCTTTCTGAGAAACTACTTAGTGTTCTCTTAATTCATCTCACAGAGTTACATCTGTATTTCGTGGATCTCTTTGCTGCCCTTATTTCTGTGGAATATGAGAACAGATATTTCAGATCCTTTTAAGACTATAGGGTTAAAGGAATTATCCTCCGATAACAAAGAGAAAGAAGCTTTCTGAGGAACTTCTTTGTGTTCTGTGAAATCATCTCACAGAGTTACAGATTTCCCTTCAAGAAGCCATTCGCTAAGACAGTTGTTGTGGAATTGGCAAAGTGATATTTGGAAGCCCGTAGAGGGCTATGGTGAAAAATTAACTATCCTCTGATGAAATCTGGAAAGAAGCTTTCTGAGAAAGTGCTCTGTGATGTGTGACTTCCACTCACAGAGTTACATCTGTGTTTCGTGGATCTCTTTGCTAGCCTTATTTGTATGGAATGTGAGAAACAGATATTTCGGATCCCTTTGAAGACTATAGGGCCAAAGAAATATCCTCCGTTAACAAAGGGAAAGAAATTTCTGAGAAACTTCTTTGTGTTCTGTGAAATCATATAACAGAGTTACAGCTTTCCCCTCAAGAAGCCTTTCGCAAAGACAGTTCTTGTGGAATTGGAAAAGTGATATTTGGAAGCCCATAGAGGGATTTGGTGAAAAATTAACTATCCTCAGATGAAATCTGGAAAGAAACTTTCTGAGAAACAGCTCTGTGATGTGTGACTTCCACTCAAAGAGTTACATCTGTATTTCGTGAATCTTTTTGCTGGCCTTATTTCTGTGGAATCTGAGAACAGATATTTCGGATCCCTTTGAAGACTATAGGGCCAAAGGAAATATCTTCCAACAACAAAGAGAAAGAAGCTTTCTGAGAAACTTCTTTGTGTTCTGTGAAATCATCTCACAGATTTACAGCTTTCCCCTCAAGAAGCCTTTGGCTAAGACAGTTCTTGTGGAATTGGCAAAGTGATATTTGGAAGCCCATAGAGGGCTATGGTGATAAAGGAAATATCCTCAGGTGCAATATGGAAGGAAGCTTTCTGCGAAACTGCTTAGTGTTGTGTTAATTCATCTCACAGAGTTACATCTGTATTTCGTGGATCTCTTTGCTAGCCTTATTTCTGTGGAATCTGAGAACAGATATTTCGGATCCCTTGGAAGACTATAGGGTCAAAGGAAATATCCTCCGATAACAAAGAGAAAGAAGCTTTCTGATAAACTTCTTTGTGTTCTGTGAAATCACCCCACAGATTTACAGCTTTCCCCTCAAGAAGCCTTTCGCTAAGACAGTTCTTTTGGAATTGGCAAAGTGATATTTGGAAGCCCATAGAGGTTTATGGTGAAAAAGGAAATATCCTCAGATGAAATCTGGAAAGAATCTTTCTGAGAAACTACTTAGTGTTCTGTTAATTCATCTCACAGAGTTACATCTGTATTTCGTGGATCTCTTTGCTGCCCTTATTTCTGTGGAATATGAGAACAGATATTTCGGATTCCTTTTAAGACTATAGGGCCAAAGGAATTATCCTCCGATAACAAAGAGAAAGAAGCTTTCTGAGGAACTTCTTTGTGTTCTGTGAAATCATGTCACACAGTTACAGCTTTCCCCTCAAGAAGCCTTTCGCTAAGAGAGCTCTTGCGGAATTTGCAAAGTGATATTTGGAAGCCCATAGAGGGCTGTGGTCAAAAAGGAAATATCCTCACATGAAATCTGGAAAGAAGCTTTCTGAGAAACTGCTCTGTGATGTGTGACTTCCACTCACAGAGTAACATCTGTATTTCGTGGATCTCTTTGCTAGCCTTATTTCTGTGGAATCTGAGAACCGATATTTCGGATCCCTTTGAAGAATATAGGGCCAAAGGAAATATCCTCCGATAACAAAGACAAAGAAGCTTTCTGAGAAACTTCTTTGTGTTCTGTGAAATCATCTCACAGAGTTACAGCTTTTCCCTCAAGAAGCCTTTCGCTAAGACAGTTCTTGTGGAATTGGCAAAGTGACATTTGGAAGCCCATAGAGGTCTAGGGTGAAAAAGGAACTATCCTCAGATGAAATCTGGAAAGAAGCTTTCTGAGAAATTGCTTTGTGATGTGTGACTTCAACTCACAGACTTCATTTGTATTTCGTGGATCTTTTTGCTAGCCTTATTTCTGTGGAATATGAGAACAGATATTTCGGATCCCTTTGAAGACTATAGGGCCAAAGGAAATATCCTCCGATAAGAAACAGAAAGAAGCTTTCTGAGAAACATCTTTGTATTCTGTGAAATCATCTCACAGAGTTACAGCTTTCCCCTCAAGGAGCCTTTCGCTAAGACAGTTGTTGTGGAATTGGCAAAGTGATATTTGGAAGCCCTTAGAGGGCTATGGTGAAAAAGGAAATATCCGCAGATGAAATCTGGAAAGAAGCTTTCTGAGAAACTGCTTAGTGTTCTGTTAATTCATCTCACAGAGTTACATCTGTATTTCGTGGATCTCTTTGCTAGCCTTATTTCTGTGGAATCTGAGAACAGATATTTCAGATCCCTTGGAATACTATAGGGCCAAAGGAAATATCCTCCGATAACAAAGACAAAGAAGCTTTCTGAGAAACTTCTTTGTGTTCTGTGAAATCATCTCACAGAGTTACTGCATTCCCCTCAAGAAGCCTTTCGCTAAGACAGTTCTTGTGGAATTGGCAAAGTGATATTTGGAAGCCCATAGAGGGCTATGGTGATAAGGGAAATATCCTCAGATGAAATCTGGAAAGAAGCTTTCTGAGAAACTGCTTAGTGTTCTGTTAATTCATCTCACAGAGTTACATCTGTATTTCGTGGATCTCTTTGCTAGCCTTATTTCTGTGGAATCTGAGAACAGATATTTCGGATCCCTTGGAAGACTATAGTTTCAAAGGAAATATCCTCCGATAACAAAGAGAAAGAAGCTTTCTGAGAAACTTCTTTGTGTTCTGTGAAATCACCCCACAGATTTACACCTTTCCCCTCAAGAAGCCTTTCGCTAAGACAGTTCTTGTGGAATTGGCAAAGTGATATTTGGAAGCCCATAGAGGTTTATGGTGAAAAAGGAAATATCCTCAGATGAAATCTGGAAAGAAGATTTCTGAGAAAGTGTTCTGTGATGTGTGACTTCCACTCACAGTGTTACATCTGTATTTCGTGGATCTCTTTGCTAGCCTTATTTCTGTGGAATCTGAGAACCGATATTTCGGATCCCTTTGAAGACTATAGGGCCAAAGGAAATATCCTCCGATAACAAAGACAAAGAAGCTTTCTGAGAAACTTCTTTGTGTTCTGTGAAATCATCTCACAGAGTTACAGCTTTCCCCTCAAGAAGCCTTTCGCTAAGACAGTTCTTGTGGAATTGGCAAAGTGATATTTTCAAGCCCACAGAGGGCTATGCTGAAAAAGGAAATATCCTCAGATGAAATCTGGAAAGAAGCTTTCTGAGAAACTGCTTAGTGTTCTGTTAATTCATCTGACAGAGTTACATCTGTATTCCGTGAATCTCCTTGCTAGCCTTATTTCTGTAGAATCTGAGAACAGATATTTCGGATCCCTTTGAAGAATATAGGGCCAAAGGAAATATTCTCCGATAACAAAGACAAAGAAGCTTTCTGAGAAACTTCTTTGTGTTCTGTGAAATCATCTCACAGAGTTACAGCTTTCCCCTCAAGAAGCCTTTCGCTAAGACAGTTCTTGTGGAATTGGAAGAGTGATATTTTCAAGCCCACAGAGGGCTATGCTGAAAAAGGAAATATCCTCAGATGAAATCTGGAAAGAAGCTTTCTGAGAAACTGCTTACTGTTCTGTTAATTCATCTAACAGAGTTACAACTGTATTTCGTGCATCTCTTTGCTAGCCTTATTTCTGTAGAATCTGAGAACAGATATTTCGGATCCCTTTGAAGACTATAGGGCCAAAGGAAATATCCTCCGATAACAAAGAGAAAGAAGCTTTCTGAGAAACTTCTTTGTGTTCTGTGAAATCACCCCACAGATTTACAGCTTTCCTCTCAAGAAGCCTTTCGCTAAGACAGTTCTTTTGGAATTGGCAAAGTGATATTTGGAAGCCCATAGAGGTTTATGGTGAAAAAGGAAATATCCTCAGATGAAATCTGGAAAGAATCTTTATGAGAAACTACTTAGTGTTCTCTTTATTCATCTCACAGAGTTACATCTGTATTTCGTGGATCTCTTTGCTGCCCTTATTTCTGTGGAATATGAGAACAGATATTTCAGATTCCTTTTAAGACTATAGGGCTAAAGGAATTATACTCCGATAACAAAGAGAAAGAAGCTTTCTGAGGAACTTCTTTGTGTTCTGTGAAATCATCTCACAGAGTTACAGATTTCCCCTCAAGAAGCCATTCGCTAAGACAGTTGTTGTGGAATTGGCAAAGTGATATTTGGAAGCCCGTAGAGGGCTATGGTGAAAAATTAACTATCCTCAGATGAAATCTGGAAAGAAGCTTTCTGAGAAAGTGCTCTGTGATGTGTGACTTCCACTCACAGAGTTACATCTGTGTTTCGTGGATCTCTTTGCTAGCCTTATTTGTATGGAATGTGAGAAACAGATATTTCGGATCCCTTTGAAGACTATAGGGCCAAAGGAAATATCCTCCGTTAACAAAGGGAAAGAAGTTTCTGAGAAACTTCTTTGTGTTCTGTGAAATCATCTCACAGAGTTACAGCTTTCCCCTCAAGAAGCCTGTCGCTAAGACAGTCTCTTGCGAAATTGGCAAAGTGATATTTGGAAGCCCATAGAGGGCTATGGTCAAAAGGGAAATATCCTCAGATGAAATCTGGAAAGAAGCTTTCTGAGAAAGTGTTCTGTGATGTGTGACTTCCACTCACAGAGTTACATCTGTATTTCGTGGATCTCTTTGCTGCCCTTATTTCTGTGGAATCTGAGAATCGATATTTCGGATCCCTTTGAAGAATATAGCGCCAAAGGAAATATCCTCCGATAAAAAAGACAAAGAAGCTTTCTGAGAAACTTCTTTGTGTTCTGTGAAATCATCTCACAGAGTTACAGCTTTCCCCTCAAGAAGCCTTTCGCTAAGACAGTTCTTGTGGAATTGGCAAGGTGACATTTCGAAGCCCATAGAGGTCTATGGTGAAAAAGGAACTATCCTCAGATGAAATCTGGAAAGAAGCTTTCTGAGAAAGTGCTTTGTGATGTGTGACTTCCACTCACAGAGTTCATTTGTATTTCGTGGATCTTTTTGCTAGCCTTATTTCTGTGGAATCTGAGTACAGATATTTCGGATCCTTTTGAAGACTATAGGGCCAAAGGAAATATCCTCCGAAAACAAACAGAAAGAAGTTTCATGAGAAACTTCTTTGTATTCTGTGAAATCATCTCACAGAGTTACAGCTTTCCCCTCAAGAAGCCTTTCGCTAAGACAGTTCTTGTGGAATTGGCAAAGTGATATTTGGAAGCCCTTAGAGGGCTACGGTGAAAAAGGAAATATCTGCAGATGAAATCTGGAAGGAAGCTTTCTGAGAAACTGCTTAGTGTTCTGTTAATTCATCTCACAGAATTACATCTGTATTTCGTGGATCTCTTTGCTAGCCTTATTTCTGTGGAATCTGAGAACAGATATTTCGGATCCCTTGGAAGACTATAGGGCCAAAGGAAATATCCTCCGATAACAAAGAGAAAGAAGCTTTTTGAGAAACTTCTTTGTGTTCTGTGAAATCATCTCAAAGAGTTACAGTTTTCCCCTCAAGAAGCCTTTCGCTAAGACAGTTCTTGTGGAATTGGCAAAGTGATATTTGGAAGCCCATAGAGGGCTACGGTGAAAAAGGAAATATCCTCAGATGAAATCTGGAAAGAAGCTTTCTGAGAAACTGCTTAGTGATCTGTTAATTCATCTCACAGAGTTACATCTGTATTTCGTGGATCTCTTTGCTTGCCTTATTTCTGTGGAATCTGAGAACAGATATTTCGGATCCCTTTTAAGACTATAGGGCCAAAGGAAATATCTTCCGACAACAAAGAGAAAGAAGCTTTCTGAGAAACTTCTTTGTGTTCTGTGAAATCATCTCACAGAGTTACAGCATTCCCCTCAAGAAGCCTTTCGCTAAGACAGTTCTTGTGGAATTGGCAAAGTGATATTTGGAAGCCCATAGAGAGCTATGGTGAAAAAGGAAATATCCTCAGATGAAATCTGGAAAGAATCTTTCTGAGAAACTACTTAGTGTTCTCTTAATTCATCTCACAGAGTTACATCTGTATTTCGTGGATCTCTTTGCTGCCCTTATTTCTGTGGAATATGAGAACAGATATTTCAGATCCTTTTAAGACTATAGGGCTAAAGGAATTATCCTCCGATAACAAAGAGAAAGAAGCTTTCTGAGGAACTTCTTTGTGTTCTGTGAAATCATCTCACAGAGTTACAGATTTCCCTTCAAGAAGCCATTCGCTAAGACAGTTGTTGTGGAATTGGCAAAGTGATATTTGGAAGCCCGTAGAGGGCTATGGTGAAAAATTAACTATCCTCTGATGAAATCTGGAAAGAAGCTTTCTGAGAAAGTGCTCTGTGATGTGTGACTTCCACTCACAGAGTTACATCTGTGTTTCGTGGATCTCTTTGCTAGCCTTATTTGTATGGAATGTGAGAAACAGATATTTCGGATCCCTTTGAAGACTATAGGGCCAAAGAAATATCCTCCGTTAACAAAGGGAAAGAAGTTTCTGAGAAACTTCTTTGTGTTCTGTGAAATCATATAACAGAGTTACAGCTTTCCCCTCAAGAAGCCTTTCGCAAAGACAGTTCTTGTGGAATTGGAAAAGTGATATTTGGAAGCCCATAGAGGGATTTGGTGAAAAATTAACTATCCTCAGATGAAATCTGGAAAGAAACTTTCTGAGAAACAGCTCTGTGATGTGTGACTTCCACTCAAAGAGTTACATCTGTATTTCGTGAATCTTTTTGCTGGCCTTATTTCTGTGGAATCTGAGAACAGATATTTCGGATCCCTTTGAAGACTATAGGGCCAAAGGAAATATCTTCCAACAACAAAGAGAAAGAAGCTTTCTGAGAAACTTCTTTGTGTTCTGTGAAATCATCTCACAGATTTACAGCTTTCCCCTCAAGAAGCCTTTGGCTAAGACAGTTCTTGTGGAATTGGCAAAGTGATATTTGGAAGCCCATAGAGGGCTATGGTGATAAAGGAAATATCCTCAGGTGCAATATGGAAGGAAGCTTTCTGCGAAACTGCTTAGTGTTGTGTTAATTCATCTCACAGAGTTACATCTGTATTTCGTGGATCTCTTTGCTAGCCGTATTTCTGTGGAATCTGAGAACAGATATTTCGGATCCCTTGGAAGACTATAGGGTCAAAGGAAATATCCTCCGATAACAAAGAGAAAGAAGCTTTCTGATAAACTTCTTTGTGTTCTGTGAAATCACCCCACAGATTTACAGCTTTCCCCTCAAGAAGCCTTTCGCTAAGACAGTTCTTTTGGAATTGGCAAAGTGATATTTGGAAGCCCATAGAGGTTTATGGTGAAAAAGGAAATATCCTCAGATGAAATCTGGAAAGAATCTTTCTGAGAAACTACTTAGTGTTCTGTTAATTCATCTCACAGAGTTACATCTGTATTTCGTGGATCTCTTTGCTGCCCTTATTTCTGTGGAATATGAGAACAGATATTTCGGATTCCTTTTAAGACTATAGGGCCAAAGGAATTATCCTCCGATAACAAAGAGAAAGAAGCTTTCTGAGGAACTTCTTTGTGTTCTGTGAAATCATGTCACACAGTTACAGCTTTCCCCTCAAGAAGCCTTTCGCTAAGAGAGCTCTTGCGGAATTTGCAAAGTGATATTTGGAAGCCCATAGAGGGCTGTGGTCAAAAAGGAAATATCCTCACATGAAATCTGGAAAGAAGCTTTCTGAGAAACTGCTCTGTGACGTGTGACTTCCACTCACAGAGTAACATCTGTATTTCGTGGATCTCTTTGCTAGCCTTATTTCTGTGGAATCTGAGAACCGATATTTCGGATCCCTTTGAAGAATATAGGGCCAAAGGAAATATCCTCCGATAACAAAGACAAAGAAGCTTTCTGAGAAACTTCTTTGTGTTCTGTGAAATCATCTCACAGAGTTACAGCTTTTCCCTCAAGAAGCCTTTCGCTAAGACAGTTCTTGTGGAATTGGCAAAGTGACATTTGGAAGCCCATAGAGGTCTATGGTGAAAAAGGAACTATCCTCAGATGAAATCTGGAAAGAAGCTTTCTGAGAAATTGCTTTGTGATGTGTGACTTCAACTCACAGACTTCATTTGTATTTCGTGGATCTTTTTGCTAGCCTTATTTCTGTGGAATATGAGAACAGATATTTCGGATCCCTTTCAAGACTATAGGGCCAAAGGAAATATCCTCCGATAAGAAACAGAAAGAAGCTTTCTGAGAAACATCTTTGTATTCTGTGAAATCATCTCACAGAGTTACAGCTTTCCCCTCAAGGAGCCTTTCGCTAAGACAGTTGTTGTGGAATTGGCAAAGTGATATTTGGAAGCCCTTAGAGGGCTATGGTGAAAAAGGAAATATCCGCAGATGAAATCTGGAAAGAAGCTTTCTGAGAAACTGCTTACTGTTCTGTTAATTCATCTCACAGAGTTACATCTGTATTTCGTGGATCTCTTTGCTAGCCTTATTTCTGTGGAATCTGAGAACAGATATTTCAGATCCCTTGGAATACTATAGGGCCAAAGGAAATATCCTCCGATAACAAAGACAAAGAAGCTTTCTGAGAAACTTCTTTGTGTTCTGTGAAATCATCTCACAGAATTACTGCATTCCCCTCAAGAAGCCTTTCGCTAAGACAGTTCTTGTGGAATTGGCAAAGTGATATTTGGAAGCCCATAGAGGGCTATGGTGATAAGGGAAATATCCTCAGATGAAATCTGGAAAGAAGCTTTCTGAGAAACTGCTTAGTGTTCTGTTAATTCATCTCACAGAGTTACATCTGTATTTCGTGGATCTCTTTGCTAGCCTTATTTCTGTGGAATCTGAGAACAGATATTTCGGATCCCTTGGAAGACTATAGGGCCAAAGGAAATATCCTCCGATAACAAAGAGAAAGAAGCTTTCTGAGAAACTTCTTTGTGTTCTGTGAAATCACCCCACAGATTTACAGCTTTCCTCTCAAGAAGCCTTTCGCTAAGACAGTTCTTGTGGAATTGGCAAAGTGATATTTGGAAGCCCATAGAGGTTTATGGTGAAAAAGGAAATATCCTCAGATGAAATCTGGAAAGAAGATTTCTGAGAAAGTGTTCTGTGATGTGTGACTTCCACTCACAGTGTTACATCTGTATTTCGTGGATCTCTTTGCTAGCCTTATTTCTGTGGAATCTGAGAACCGATATTTCGGATCCCTTTGAAGACTATAGGGCCAAAGGAAATATCCTCCGATAACAAAGACAAAGAAGCTTTCTGAGAAACTTCTTTGTGTTCTGTGAAATCATCTCACAGAGTTACAGCTTTCCCCTCAAGAAGCCTTTCGCTAAGACAGTTCTTGTGGAATTGGCAAAGTGATATTTTCAAGCCCACAGAGGGCTATGCTGAAAAAGGAAATATCCTCAGATGAAATCTGGAAAGAAGCTTTCTGAGAAACTGCTTAGTGTTCTGTTAATTCATCTGACAGAGTTACATCTGTATTCCGTGAATCTCCTTGCTAGCCTTATTTCTGTAGAATCTGAGAACAGATATTTCGGATCCCTTTGAAGAATATAGGGCCAAAGGAAATATTCTCCGATAACAAAGACAAAGAAGCTTTCTGAGAAACTTCTTTGTGTTCTGTGAAATCATCTCACAGAGTTACAGCTTTCCCCTCAAGAAGCCTTTCGCTAAGACAGTTCTTGTGGAATTGGAAGAGTGATATTTTCAAGCCCACAGAGGGCTATGCTGAAAAAGGAAATATCCTCAGATGAAATCTGGAAAGAAGCTTTCTGAGAAACTGCTTACTGTTCTGTTAATTCATCTAACAGAGTTACAAGTGTATTTCGTGCATCTCTTTGCTAGCCTTATTTCTGTAGAATCTGAGAACAGATATTTCGGATCCCTTTGAAGACTATAGGGCCAAAGGAAATATCCTCCGATAACAAAGAGAAAGAAGCTTTCTGAGAAACTTCTTTGTGTTCTGTGAAATCACCCCACAGATTTACAGCTTTCCTCTCAAGAAGCCTTTCGCTAAGACAGTTCTTTTGGAATTGGCAAAGTGATATTTGGAAGCCCATAGAGGTTTATGGTGAAAAAGGAAATATCCTCAGATGAAATCTGGAAAGAATCTTTATGAGAAACTACTTAGTGTTCTCTTTATTCATCTCACAGAGTTACATCTGTATTTCGTGGATCTCTTTGCTGCCCTTATTTCTGTGGAATATGAGAACAGATATTTCAGATTCCTTTTAAGACTATAGGGCTAAAGGAATTATACTCCGATAACAAAGAGAAAGAAGCTTTCTGAGGAACTTCTTTGTGTTCTGTGAAATCATCTCACAGAGTTACAGATTTCCCCTCAAGAAGCCATTCGCTTAGACAGTTGTTGTGGAATTGGCAAAGTGATATTTGGAAGCCCGTAGAGGGCTATGGTGAAAAATTAACTATCCTCAGATGAAATCTGGAAAGAAGCTTTCTGAGAAAGTGCTCTGTGATGTGTGACTTCCACTCACAGAGTTACATCTGTGTTTCGTGGATCTCTTTGCTAGCCTTATTTGTATGGAATGTGAGAAACAGATATTTCGGATCCCTTTGAAGACTATAGGGCCAAAGGAAATATCCTCCGTTAACAAAGGGAAAGAAGTTTCTGAGAAACTTCTTTGTGTTCTGTGAAATCATATAACAGAGTTACAGCTTTCCCCTCAAGAAGCCTTTCGCAAAGACAGTTCTTGTGGAATTGGAAAAGTGATATTTGGAAGCCCATAGAGGGATTTGGTGAAAAATTAACTATCCTCAGATGAAATCTGGAAAGAAACTTTCTGAGAAACTGCTCTGTGATGTGTGACTTCCACTCAAAGAGTTACATCTGTATTTCGTGAATCTTTTTGCTGGCCTTATTTCTGTGGAATCTGAGAACAGATATTTCGGATCCCTTTGAAAACTATAGGGCCAAAGGAAATATCTTCCAACAACAAAGAGAAAGAAGCTTTCTGAGAAACTTCTTTGTGTTCTGTGAAATCATCTCACAGATTTACAGCTTTCCCCTCAAGAAGCCTTTAGCTAAGACAGTTCTTGTGGAATTGGCAAAGTGATATTTCGAAGCCCATAGAGGGCTATGGTGATAAAGGAAATATCCTCAGGTGCAATATGGAAGGAAGCTTTCTGCGAAACTGCTTAGTGTTGTGTTAATTCATCTCACAGAGTTACATCTGTATTTCGTGGATCTCTTTGCTAGCCGTATTTCTGTGGAATCTGAGAACAGATATTTCGGATCCCTTGGAAGACTATAGGGTCAAAGGAAATATCCTCCGATAACAAAGAGAAAGAAGCTTTCTGATAAACTTCTTTGTGTTCTGTGAAATCACCCCACAGATTTACAGCTTTCCCCTCAAGAAGCCTTTCGCTAAGACAGTTCTTTTGGAATTGGCAAAGTGATATTTGGAAGCCCATAGAGGTTTATGGTGAAAAAGGAAATATCCTCAGATGAAATCTGGAAAGAATCTTTCTGAGAAACTACTTAGTGTTCTGTTAATTCATCTCACAGAGTTACATCTGTATTTCGTGGATCTCTTTGCTGCCCTTATTTCTGTGGAATATGAGAACAGATATTTCGGATTCCTTTTAAGACTATAGGGCCAAAGGAATTATCCTCCGATAACAAAGAGAAAGAAGCTTTCTGAGGAACTTCTTTGTGTTCTGTGAAATCATGTCACACAGTTACAGCTTTCCCCTCAAGAAGCCTTTCGCTAAGAGAGTTCTTGCGGAATTTGCAAAGTGATATTTGGAAGCCCATAGAGGGCTGTGGTCAAAAAGGAAATATCCTCACATGAAATCTGGAAAGAAGCTTTCTGAGAAACTGCTCTGTGATGTGTGACTTCCACTCACAGAGTAACATCTGTATTTCGTGGATCTCTTTGCTAGCCTTATTTCTGTGGAATCTGAGAACCGATATTTCGGATCCCTTTGAAGAATATAGGGCCAAAGGAAATATCCTCCGATAAAAAAGAGAAAGAAGCTTTCTGAGAAACTCCTTTGTGTTCTGTGAAATCATCTCACAGAGTTACAGATTTCCCCTCAAGAAGCCATTCGTTAAGACAGTTGTTGTGGAATTGGCAAAGTGATATTTGGAAGCCCATAGAGGGCTATGGAGAAAAAGGAAATATCCTCAGATGAAATCTGGAAAGAAGCTTTCTGAGAAACTGCTTAGTGTTCTGTTAATTCATCTCACAGAGTTACATCTGTATTTCGTGGATCTCTTTGCTAGCCTTATTTCTGTGGAATCTGAGAACAGATATTTCAGATCCCTTGGAAGACTATAGGGCCAAAGGAAATATCCTCCGATAACAAAGACAAAGAAGCTTTCTGAGAAACTTCTTTGTGTTCTGTGAAATCATCTCACAGAGTTACAGCATTCCCCTCAAGAAGCCGTTCGCTAAGACAGTTCTTGTGGAATTGGCAAAGTGATATTTGGAAGCCCATAGAGGGCTATGGTGATAAGGGAAATATCCTCAGATGAAATCTGGAAAGAAGCTTTCTGAGAAACTGCTTAGTGTTCTGTTAATTCATCTCACAGAGTTACATCTGTATTTCGTGGATCTCTTTGCTAGCCTTATTTCTGTGGAATCTGAGGACAGATATTTCGGATCCCTTGGAAGACTATAGTTTCAAAGGAAATATCCTCCGATAACAAAGAGAAAGAAGCTTTCTGAGAAACTTCTTTGTGTTCTGTGAAATCACCCCACAGATTTACAGCTTTCCCCTCAAGAAGCCTTTCGCTAAGACAGTTCTTGTGGAATTGGCAAAGTGATATTTGGAAGCCCATAGAGGTTTATGGTGAAAAAGGAAATATCCTCAGATGAAATCTGGAAAGAAGATTTCTGAGAAAGTGTTCTGTGATGTGTGACTTCCACTCACAGTGTTACAACTGTATTTCGTGGATCTCTTTGCTAGCCTTATTTCTGTGGAATCTGAGAACCGATATTTCGGATCCCTTTGAAGACTATAGGGCCAAAGGAAATATCCTCCGATAACAAAGACAAAGAAGCTTTCTGAGAAACGTCTTTGTGTTCTGTGAAATCATCTCACAGAGTTACAGCTTTCCCCTCAAGAAGCCTTTCGCTAAGACAGTTCTTGTGGAATTGGCAAAGTGATATTTTGAAGCCCACAGAGGGCTATGCTGAAAAAGGAAATATCCTCAGATGAAATCTGGAAAGAAGCTTTCTGAGAAACTGCTTAGTGTTCTGTTAATTCATCTGACAGAGTTACATCTGTATTTCGTGAATCTCCTTGCTAGCCTTATTTCTGTAGAATCTGAGAACAGATATTTCGGATCCCTTTGAAGAATATAGGGCCAAAGGAAATATTCTCCGATAACAAAGACAAGGAAGCTTTCTGAGAAACTTCTTTGTGTTCTGTGAAATCATCTCACAGAGTTACAGCTTTCCCCTCAAGAAGACTTTCGCTAAGACAGTTCTTGTGGAATTGGCAAAGTGATATTTTCAAGCCCACAGAGGGCTATGCTGAAAAAGGAAATATCCTCAGATGAAATCTGGAAAGAAGCTTTCTGAGAAACTGCTTACTGTTCTGTTAATTCATCTAACAGAGTTACATCTGTATTTCGTGCATCTCTTTGCTAGCCTTATTTCTGTAGAATCTGAGAACAGATATTTCGGATCCCTTTGAAGACTATAGGGCCAAAGGAAATATCCTCCGATAACAAAGAGAAAGAAGCTTTCTGAGAAACTTCTTTGTGTTCTGTGAAATCACCCCACAGATTTACAGCTTTCCTCTCAAGAAGCCTTTCGCTAAGACAGTTCTTTTGGAATTGGCAAAGTGATATTTGGAAGCCCATAGAGGTTTATGGTGAAAAAGGAAATATCCTCAGATGAAATCTGGAAAGAATCTTTCTGAGAAACTACTTAGTGTTCTGTTAATTCATCTCACAGAGTTACATCTGTATTTCGTGGATCTCTTTGCTGCCCTTATTTCTGTGTAATATGAGAACAGATATTTCGGATTCCTTTTAAGACTATAGGGCCAAAGGAATTATCCTCCGATAACAAAGAGAAAGAAGCTTTCTGAGGAACTTCTTTGTGTTCTGTGAAATCATGTCACACAGTTACAGCTTTCCCCTCAAGAAGCCTTTCGCTAAGAGAGTTCTTGCGGAATTTGCAAAGTGATATTTGGAAGCCCATAGAGGGCTGTGGTCAAAAAGGAAATATCCTCACATGAAATCTGGAAAGAAGCTTTCTGAGAAACTGCTCTGTGATGTGTGACTTCCACTCACAGAGTAACATCTGTATTTCGTGGATCTCTTTGCTAGCCTTATTTCTGTGGAATCTGAGAACCGATATTTCGGATCCCTTTGAAGAATATAGGGCCAAAGGAAATATCCTCCGATAACAAAGACAAAGAAGCTTTCTGAGAAACTTCTTTGTGTTCTGTGAAATCATCTCACAGAGTTACAGCTTTTCCCTCAAGAAGCCTTTCGCTAAGACAGTTCTTGTGGAATTGGCAAAGTGACATTTGGAAGCCCATAGAGGTCTATGGTGAAAAAGGAACTATCCTCAGATGAAATCTGGAAAGAAGCTTTCTGAGAAATTGCTTTGTGATGTGTGACTTCCACTCACAGACTTCATTTGTATTTCGTGGATCTTTTTGCTAGCCTTATTTCTGTGGAATATGAGAACAGATATTTCGGATCCCTTTGAAGACTATAGGGCCAAAGGAAATATCCTCCGATAAGAAACAGAAAGAAGCTTTCTGAGAAACATCTTTGTATTCTGTGAAATCATCTCACAGAGTTACAGCTTTCCCCTCAAGGAGCCTTTCGCTAAGACAGTTGTTGTGGAATTGGCAAAGTGATATTTGGAAGCCCTTAGAGGGCTATGGTGAAAAAGGAAATATCCGCAGATGAAATCTGGAAAGAAGCTTTCTGAGAAACTGCTTACTGTTCTGTTAATTCATCTCACAGAGTTACATCTGTATTTCGTGGATCTCTTTGCTAGCCTTATTTCTGTGGAATCTGAGAACAGATATTTCAGATCCCTTGGAAGACTATAGGGCCAAAGGAAATATCCTCCGATAACAAAGACAAAGAAGCTTTCTGAGAAACTTCTTTGTGTTCTGTGAAATCATCTCACAGAGTTACAGCATTCCCCTCAAGAAGCCTTTCGCTAAGACAGTTCTTGTGGAATTGGCAAAGTGATATTTGGAAGCCCATAGAGGGCTATGGTGATAAGGGAAATATCCTCAGATGAAATCTGGAAAGAAGCTTTCTGAGAAACTGCTTAGTGTTCTGTTAATTCATCTCACAGAGTTACATCTGTATTTCGTGGATCTCTTTGCTAGCCTTATTTCTGTGGAATCTGAGAACAGATATTTCGGATCCCTTGGAAGACTATAGTTTCAAAGGAAATATCCTCCGATAACAAAGAGAAAGAAGCTTTCTGAGAAACTTCTTTGTGTTCTGTGAAATCACCCCACAGATTTACAGCTTTCCCCTCAAGAAGCCTTTCGCTAAGACAGTTCTTGTGGAATTGGCAAAGTGATATTTGGAAGCCCATAGAGGTTTATGGTGAAAAAGGAAATATCCTCAGATGAAATCTGGAAAGAAGATTTCTGAGAAAGTGTTCTGTGATGTGTGACTTCCACTCACAGTGTTACAACTGTATTTCGTGGATCTCTTTGCTAGCCTTATTTCTGTGGAATCTGAGAACCGATATTTCGGATCCCTTTGAAGACTATAGGGCCAAAGGAAATATCCTCCGATAACAAAGACAAACAAGCTTTCTGAGAAACGTCTTTGTGTTCTGTGAAATCATCTCACAGAGTTACAGCTTTCCCCTCAAGAAGCCTTTCGCTAAGACAGTTCTTGTGGAATTGGCAAAGTGATATTTTCAAGCCCACAGAGGGCTATGCTGAAAAAGGAAATATCCTCATATGAAATCTGGAAAGAAGCTTTCTGAGAAACTGCTTAGTGTTCTGTTAATTCATCTGACAGAGTTACATCTGTATTTCGTGAATCTCCTTGCTAGCCTTATTTCTGTAGAATCTGAGAACAGATATTTCGGATCCCTTTGAAGAATATAGGGCCAAAGGAAATATTCTCCGATAACAAAGACAAGGAAGCTTTCTGAGAAACTTCTTTGTGTTCTGTGAAATCATCTCACAGAGTTACAGCTTTCCCCTCAAGAAGCCTTTCGCTAAGACAGTTCTTGTGGAATTGGCAAAGTGATATTTTCAAGCCCACAGAGGGCTATGCTGAAAAAGGAAATATCCTCAGATGAAATCTGGAAAGAAGCTTTCTGAGAAACTGCTTACTGTTCTGTTAATTCATCTAACAGAGTTACATCTGTATTTCGTGCATCTCTTTGCTAGCCTTATTTCTGTAGAATCTGAGAACAGATATTTCGGATCCCTTTGAAGACTATAGGGCCAAAGGAAATATCCTCCGATAACAAAGAGAAAGAAGCTTTCTGAGAAACTTCTTTGTGTTCTGTGAAATCACCCCACAGATTTACAGCTTTCCTCTCAAGAAGCCTTTCGCTAAGACAGTTCTTTTGGAATTGCCAAAGTGGTATTTGGAAGCCCATAGAGGTTTATGGTGAAAAAGGAAATATCCTCAGATGAAATCTGGAAAGAATCTTTCTGAGAAACTACTTAGTGTTCTCTTAATTCATCTCACAGAGTTACATCTTTATTTCGTGGATCTCTTTGCTGCCCTTATTTCTGTGGAATATGAGAACAGATATTTCAGATTCCTTTTAAGACTATAGGGCTAAAGGAATTATCCTCCGATAACAAAGAGAAAGAAGCTTTCTGAGGAACTTCTTTGTGTTCTCTGAAATCATCTCACAGAGTTACAGATTTCCCCTCAAGAAGCCATTCGCTAAGACAGTTGTTGTGGAATTGGCAAAGTGATATTTGGAAGCCCGTAGAGGGCTATGGTGAAAAATTAACTATCCTCAGATGAAATCTGGAAAGAAGCTTTCTGAGAAAGTGCTCTGTGATGTGTGACTTCCACTCACAGAGTTACATCTGTATTTCGTGGATCTCTTTGCTAGCCTTATTTGTATGGAATCTGAGAAACAGATATTTCGGATCCCTTTGAAGACTATAGGGCCAAAGGAAATATCCTCCGTTAACAAAGGGAAAGAAGTTTCTGAGAAACTTCTTTGTGTTCTGTGAAATCATATAACAGAGTTACAGCTTTCCCCTCAAGAAGCCTTTGGCAAAGACAGTTCTTGTGGAATTGGAAAAGTGATATTTGGAAGCCCATAGAGGGATTTGGTGAAAAATTAACTATCCTCAGATGAAATCTGGAAAGAAACTTTCTGAGAAACTGCTCTGTGATGTGTGACTTCCACTCAAAGAGTTACATCTGTATTTCGTGAATCTTTTTGCTGGCCTTATTTCTGTGGAATCTGAGAACAGATATTTCGGATCCCTTTGAAAACTATAGGGCCAAAGGAAATATCTTCCAACAACAAAGAGAAAGAAGCTTTCTGAGAAACTTCTTTGTGTTCTGTGAAATCATCTCACAGATTTACAGCTTTCCCCTCAAGAAGCCTTTAGCTAAGACAGTTCTTGTGGAATTGGCAAAGTGATATTTCGAAGCCCATAGAGGGCTATGGTGATAAAGGAAATATCCTCAGGTGCAATATGGAAGGAAGCTTTCTGCGAAACTGCTTAGTGTTGTGTTAATTCATCTCACAGAGTTACATCTGTATTTCGTGGATCTCTTTGCTAGCCGTATTTCTGTGGAATCTGAGAACAGATATTTCGGATCCCTTGGAAGACTATAGGGTCAAAGGAAATATCCTCCGATAACAAAGAGAAAGAAGCTTTCTGATAAACTTCTTTGTGTTCTGTGAAATCACCCCACAGATTTACAGCTTTCCCCTCAAGAAGCCTTTCGCTAAGACAGTTCTTTTGGAATTGGCAAAGTGATATTTGGAAGCCCATAGAGGTTTATGGTGAAAAAGGAAATATCCTCAGATGAAATCTGGAAAGAATCTTTCTGAGAAACTACTTAGTGTTCTGTTAATTCATCTCACAGAGTTACATCTGTATTTCGTGGATCTCTTTGCTGCCCTTATTTCTGTGGAATATGAGAACAGATATTTCGGATTCCTTTTAAGACTATAGGGCCAAAGGAATTATCCTCCGATAACAAAGAGAAAGAAGCTTTCTGAGGAACTTCTTTGTGTTCTGTGAAATCATGTCACACAGTTACAGCTTTCCCCTCAAGAAGCCTTTCGCTAAGAGAGTTCTTGCGGAATTTGCAAAGTGATATTTGGAAGCCCATAGAGGGCTGTGGTCAAAAAGGAAATATCCTCACATGAAATCTGGAAAGAAGCTTTCTGAGAAACTGCTCTGTGATGTGTGACTTCCACTCACAGAGTAACATCTGTATTTCGTGGATCTCTTTGCTAGCCTTATTTCTGTGGAATCTGAGAACCGATATTTCGGATCCCTTTGAAGAATATAGGGCCAAAGGAAATATCCTCCGATAAAAAAGAGAAAGAAGCTTTCTGAGAAACTCCTTTGTGTTCTGTGAAATCATCTCACAGAGTTACAGATTTCCCCTCAAGAAGCCATTCGTTAAGACAGTTGTTGTGGAATTGGCAAAGTGATATTTGGAAGCCCATAGAGGGCTATGGAGAAAAAGGAAATATCCTCAGATGAAATCTGGAAAGAAGCTTTCTGAGAAACTGCTTAGTGTTCTGTTAATTCATCTCACAGAGTTACATCTGTATTTCGTGGATCTCTTTGCTAGCCTTATTTCTGTGGAATCTGAGAACAGATATTTCAGATCCCTTGGAAGACTATAGGGCCAAAGGAAATATCCTCCGATAACAAAGACAAAGAAGCTTTCTGAGAAACTTCTTTGTGTTCTGTGAAATCATCTCACAGAGTTACAGCATTCCCCTCAAGAAGCCGTTCGCTAAGACAGTTCTTGTGGAATTGGCAAAGTGATATTTGGAAGCCCATAGAGGGCTATGGTGATAAGGGAAATATCCTCAGATGAAATCTGGAAAGAAGCTTTCTGAGAAACTGCTTAGTGTTCTGTTAATTCATCTCACAGAGTTACATCTGTATTTCGTGGATCTCTTTGCTAGCCTTATTTCTGTGGAATCTGAGGACAGATATTTCGGATCCCTTGGAAGACTATAGTTTCAAAGGAAATATCCTCCGATAACAAAGAGAAAGAAGCTTTCTGAGAAACTTCTTTGTGTTCTGTGAAATCACCCCACAGATTTACAGCTTTCCCCTCAAGAAGCCTTTCGCTAAGACAGTTCTTGTGGAATTGGCAAAGTGATATTTGGAAGCCCATAGAGGTTTATGGTGAAAAAGGAAATATCCTCAGATGAAATCTGGAAAGAAGATTTCTGAGAAAGTGTTCTGTGATGTGTGACTTCCACTCACAGTGTTACAACTGTATTTCGTGGATCTCTTTGCTAGCCTTATTTCTGTGGAATCTGAGAACCGATATTTCGGATCCCTTTGAAGACTATAGGGCCAAAGGAAATATCCTCCGATAACAAAGACAAAGAAGCTTTCTGAGAAACGTCTTTGTGTTCTGTGAAATCATCTCACAGAGTTACAGCTTTCCCCTCAAGAAGCCTTTCGCTAAGACAGTTCTTGTGGAATTGGCAAAGTGATATTTTGAAGCCCACAGAGGGCTATGCTGAAAAAGGAAATATCCTCAGATGAAATCTGGAAAGAAGCTTTCTGAGAAACTGCTTAGTGTTCTGTTAATTCATCTGACAGAGTTACATCTGTATTTCGTGAATCTCCTTGCTAGCCTTATTTCTGTAGAATCTGAGAACAGATATTTCGGATCCCTTTGAAGAATATAGGGCCAAAGGAAATATTCTCCGATAACAAAGACAAGGAAGCTTTCTGAGAAACTTCTTTGTGTTCTGTGAAATCATCTCACAGAGTTACAGCTTTCCCCTCAAGAAGACTTTCGCTAAGACAGTTCTTGTGGAATTGGCAAAGTGATATTTTCAAGCCCACAGAGGGCTATGCTGAAAAAGGAAATATCCTCAGATGAAATCTGGAAAGAAGCTTTCTGAGAAACTGCTTACTGTTCTGTTAATTCATCTAACAGAGTTACATCTGTATTTCGTGCATCTCTTTGCTAGCCTTATTTCTGTAGAATCTGAGAACAGATATTTCGGATCCCTTTGAAGACTATAGGGCCAAAGGAAATATCCTCCGATAACAAAGAGAAAGAAGCTTTCTGAGAAACTTCTTTGTGTTCTGTGAAATCACCCCACAGATTTACAGCTTTCCTCTCAAGAAGCCTTTCGCTAAGACAGTTCTTTTGGAATTGGCAAAGTGATATTTGGAAGCCCATAGAGGTTTATGGTGAAAAAGGAAATATCCTCAGATGAAATCTGGAAAGAATCTTTCTGAGAAACTACTTAGTGTTCTGTTAATTCATCTCACAGAGTTACATCTGTATTTCGTGGATCTCTTTGCTGCCCTTATTTCTGTGTAATATGAGAACAGATATTTCGGATTCCTTTTAAGACTATAGGGCCAAAGGAATTATCCTCCGATAACAAAGAGAAAGAAGCTTTCTGAGGAACTTCTTTGTGTTCTGTGAAATCATGTCACACAGTTACAGCTTTCCCCTCAAGAAGCCTTTCGCTAAGAGAGTTCTTGCGGAATTTGCAAAGTGATATTTGGAAGCCCATAGAGGGCTGTGGTCAAAAAGGAAATATCCTCACATGAAATCTGGAAAGAAGCTTTCTGAGAAACTGCTCTGTGATGTGTGACTTCCACTCACAGAGTAACATCTGTATTTCGTGGATCTCTTTGCTAGCCTTATTTCTGTGGAATCTGAGAACCGATATTTCGGATCCCTTTGAAGAATATAGGGCCAAAGGAAATATCCTCCGATAACAAAGACAAAGAAGCTTTCTGAGAAACTTCTTTGTGTTCTGTGAAATCATCTCACAGAGTTACAGCTTTTCCCTCAAGAAGCCTTTCGCTAAGACAGTTCTTGTGGAATTGGCAAAGTGACATTTGGAAGCCCATAGAGGTCTATGGTGAAAAAGGAACTATCCTCAGATGAAATCTGGAAAGAAGCTTTCTGAGAAATTGCTTTGTGATGTGTGACTTCCACTCACAGACTTCATTTGTATTTCGTGGATCTTTTTGCTAGCCTTATTTCTGTGGAATATGAGAACAGATATTTCGGATCCCTTTGAAGACTATAGGGCCAAAGGAAATATCCTCCGATAAGAAACAGAAAGAAGCTTTCTGAGAAACATCTTTGTATTCTGTGAAATCATCTCACAGAGTTACAGCTTTCCCCTCAAGGAGCCTTTCGCTAAGACAGTTGTTGTGGAATTGGCAAAGTGATATTTGGAAGCCCTTAGAGGGCTATGGTGAAAAAGGAAATATCCGCAGATGAAATCTGGAAAGAAGCTTTCTGAGAAACTGCTTACTGTTCTGTTAATTCATCTCACAGAGTTACATCTGTATTTCGTGGATCTCTTTGCTAGCCTTATTTCTGTGGAATCTGAGAACAGATATTTCAGATCCCTTGGAAGACTATAGGGCCAAAGGAAATATCCTCCGATAACAAAGACAAAGAAGCTTTCTGAGAAACTTCTTTGTGTTCTGTGAAATCATCTCACAGAGTTACAGCATTCCCCTCAAGAAGCCTTTCGCTAAGACAGTTCTTGTGGAATTGGCAAAGTGATATTTGGAAGCCCATAGAGGGCTATGGTGATAAGGGAAATATCCTCAGATGAAATCTGGAAAGAAGCTTTCTGAGAAACTGCTTAGTGTTCTGTTAATTCATCTCACAGAGTTACATCTGTATTTCGTGGATCTCTTTGCTAGCCTTATTTCTGTGGAATCTGAGAACAGATATTTCGGATCCCTTGGAAGACTATAGTTTCAAAGGAAATATCCTCCGATAACAAAGAGAAAGAAGCTTTCTGAGAAACTTCTTTGTGTTCTGTGAAATCACCCCACAGATTTACAGCTTTCCCCTCAAGAAGCCTTTCGCTAAGACAGTTCTTGTGGAATTGGCAAAGTGATATTTGGAAGCCCATAGAGGTTTATGGTGAAAAAGGAAATATCCTCAGATGAAATCTGGAAAGAAGATTTCTGAGAAAGTGTTCTGTGATGTGTGACTTCCACTCACAGTGTTACAACTGTATTTCGTGGATCTCTTTGCTAGCCTTATTTCTGTGGAATCTGAGAACCGATATTTCGGATCCCTTTGAAGACTATAGGGCCAAAGGAAATATCCTCCGATAACAAAGACAAACAAGCTTTCTGAGAAACGTCTTTGTGTTCTGTGAAATCATCTCACAGAGTTACAGCTTTCCCCTCAAGAAGCCTTTCGCTAAGACAGTTCTTGTGGAATTGGCAAAGTGATATTTTCAAGCCCACAGAGGGCTATGCTGAAAAAGGAAATATCCTCATATGAAATCTGGAAAGAAGCTTTCTGAGAAACTGCTTAGTGTTCTGTTAATTCATCTGACAGAGTTACATCTGTATTTCGTGAATCTCCTTGCTAGCCTTATTTCTGTAGAATCTGAGAACAGATATTTCGGATCCCTTTGAAGAATATAGGGCCAAAGGAAATATTCTCCGATAACAAAGACAAGGAAGCTTTCTGAGAAACTTCTTTGTGTTCTGTGAAATCATCTCACAGAGTTACAGCTTTCCCCTCAAGAAGCCTTTCGCTAAGACAGTTCTTGTGGAATTGGCAAAGTGATATTTTCAAGCCCACAGAGGGCTATGCTGAAAAAGGAAATATCCTCAGATGAAATCTGGAAAGAAGCTTTCTGAGAAACTGCTTACTGTTCTGTTAATTCATCTAACAGAGTTACATCTGTATTTCGTGCATCTCTTTGCTAGCCTTATTTCTGTAGAATCTGAGAACAGATATTTCGGATCCCTTTGAAGACTATAGGGCCAAAGGAAATATCCTCCGATAACAAAGAGAAAGAAGCTTTCTGAGAAACTTCTTTGTGTTCTGTGAAATCACCCCACAGATTTACAGCTTTCCTCTCAAGAAGCCTTTCGCTAAGACAGTTCTTTTGGAATTGCCAAAGTGGTATTTGGAAGCCCATAGAGGTTTATGGTGAAAAAGGAAATATCCTCAGATGAAATCTGGAAAGAATCTTTCTGAGAAACTACTTAGTGTTCTCTTAATTCATCTCACAGAGTTACATCTTTATTTCGTGGATCTCTTTGCTGCCCTTATTTCTGTGGAATATGAGAACAGATATTTCAGATTCCTTTTAAGACTATAGGGCTAAAGGAATTATCCTCCGATAACAAAGAGAAAGAAGCTTTCTGAGGAACTTCTTTGTGTTCTCTGAAATCATCTCACAGAGTTACAGATTTCCCCTCAAGAAGCCATTCGCTAAGACAGTTGTTGTGGAATTGGCAAAGTGATATTTGGAAGCCCGTAGAGGGCTATGGTGAAAAATTAACTATCCTCAGATGAAATCTGGAAAGAAGCTTTCTGAGAAAGTGCTCTGTGATGTGTGACTTCCACTCACAGAGTTACATCTGTATTTCGTGGATCTCTTTGCTAGCCTTATTTGTATGGAATCTGAGAAACAGATATTTCGGATCCCTTTGAAGACTATAGGGCCAAAGGAAATATCCTCCGTTAACAAAGGGAAAGAAGTTTCTGAGAAACTTCTTTGTGTTCTGTGAAATCATATAACAGAGTTACAGCTTTCCCCTCAAGAAGCCTTTGGCAAAGACAGTTCTTGTGGAATTGGAAAAGTGATATTTGGAAGCCCATAGAGGGATTTGGTGAAAAATTAACTATCCTCAGATGAAATCTGGAAAGAAACTTTCTGAGAAACTGCTCTGTGATGTGTGACTTCCACTCAAAGAGTTACATCTGTATTTCGTGAATCTTTTTGCTGGCCTTATTTCTGTGGAATCTGAGAACAGATATTTCGGATCCCTTTGAAGACTATAGGGCCAAAGGAAATATCTTCCGACAACAAAGAGAAAGAAGCTTTCTGAGAAACTTCTTTGTGTTCTGTGAAATCACCCCACAGAT
Organism: Macaca fascicularis; assembly: GCF_037993035.2. Taxonomy (NCBI): domain Eukaryota; kingdom Metazoa; phylum Chordata; class Mammalia; order Primates; family Cercopithecidae; genus Macaca; species Macaca fascicularis. The sequence goes on from NC_088389.1 coordinate 34,482,040, forward strand.
TTACAGCTTTCCCCTCAAGAAGCCTTTCGCTAAGACAGTTCTTTTGGAATTGGCAAAGTGATATTTGGAAGCCCATAGAGGTTTATGGTGAAAAAGGAAATATCCTCAGATGAAATCTGGAAAGAATCTTTCTGAGAAACTACTTAGTGTTCTCTTAATTCATCTCACAGAGTTACATTTGTATTTCGTGGATCTCTTTGCTGCCCTTATTTCTGTGGAATATGAGAACAGATATTTCGGATTCCTTTTAAGACTATAGGGCCAAAGGAATTATCCTCCGATAACAAAGAGAAAGAAGCTTTCTGAGGAACTTCTTTGTGTTCTGTGAAATCATGTCACACAGTTACAGCTTTCCCCTCAAGAAGACTTTCGCTAAGAGAGTTCTTGCGGAATTTGCAAAGTGATATTTGGAAGCCCATAGAGGGCTGTGGTCAAAAAGGAAATATCCTCAGATGAAATCTGGAAAGAAGCTTTCTGAGAAACTGCTCTATGATGTGTGACTTCCACTCACAGAGTAACATCTGTATTTCGTGGATCTCTTTGCTAGCCTTATTTCTGTGGAATCTGAGAACCGATATTTCGGATCCCTTTGAAGAATATAGGGCCAAAGGAAATATCCTCCGATAACAAAGACAAAGAAGCTTTCTGAGAAACTTCTTTGTGTTCTGTGAAATCATCTCACAGAGTTACAGCTTTTCCCTCAAGAAGCCTTTCGCTAAGACAGTTCTTGTGGAATTGGCAAAGTGACATTTGGAAGCCCATAGAGGTCTATGGTGAAAAAGGAACTATCCTCAGATGAAATCTGGAAAGAAGCTTTCTGAGAAATTGCTTTGTGATGTGTGACTTCCACTCACAGACTTCATTTGTATTTCGTGGATCTTTTTGCTAGCCTTATTTCTGTGGAATATGAGAACAGATATTTCGGATCCCTTTGAAGACTATAGGGCCAAAGGAAATATCCTCCGATAAGAAACAGAAAGAAGCTTTCTGAGAAACATCTTTGTATTCTGTGAAATCATCTCACAGAGTTACAGCTTTCCCCTCAAGGAGCCTTTCGCTAAGACAGTTGTTGTGGAATTGGCAAAGTGATATTTGGAAGCCCTTAGAGGGCTATGGTGAAAAAGGAAATATCCGCAGATGAAATCTGGAAAGAAGCTTTCTGAGAAACTGCTTACTGTTCTGTTAATTCATCTCACAGAGTTACATCTGTATTTCATGGATCTCTTTGCTAGCCTTATTTCTGTGGAATCTGAGAACAGATATTTCAGATCCCTTGGAAGACTATAGGGCCAAAGGAAATATCCTCCGGTAACAAAGACAAAGAAGCTTTCTGAGAAACTTCTTTGTGTTCTGTGAAATCATCTCACAGAGTTACAGCATTCCCCTCAAGAAGCCTTTCGCTAAGACAGTTCTTGTGGAATTGGCAAAGTGATATTTGGAAGCCCATAGAGGGCTATGGTGATAAGGGAAATATCCTCAGATGAAATCTGGAAAGAAGCTTTCTGAGAAACTGCTTAGTGTTCTGTTAATTCATCTCACAGAGTTACATCTGTATTTCGTGGATCTCTTTGCTAGCCTTATTTCTGTGGAATCTGAGAACAGATATTTCGGATCCCTTGGAAGACTATAGTTTCAAAGGAAATATCCTCCGATAACAAAGAGAAAGAAGCTTTCTGAGAAACTTCTTTGTGTTCTGTGAAATCACCGCACAGATTTACAGCTTTCCCCTCAAGAAGCCTTTCGCTAAGACAGTTCTTGTGGAATTGGCAAAGTGATATTTGGAAGCCCATAGAGTTTTATGGTGAAAAAGGAAATATCCTCAGATGAAATCTGGAAAGAAGATTTCTGAGAAAGTGTTCTGTGATGTGTGACTTCCACTCACAGTGTTACATCTGTATTTCGTGGATCTCTTTGCTAGCCTTATTTCTGTGGAATCTGAGAACCGATATTTCGGATCCCTTTGAAGACTATAGGGCCAAAGGAAATATCCTCCGATAACAAAGACAAAGAAGCTTTCTGAGAAACGTCTTTGTGTTCTGTGAAATCATCTCACAGAGTTACAGCTTTCCCCTCAAGAAGCCTTTCGCTAAGACAGTTCTTGTGGAATTGGCAAAGTGATATTTTCAAGCCCACAGAGGGCAATGCTGAAAAAGGAAATATCCTCAGATGAAATCTGGAAAGAAGCTTTCTGAGAAACTGCTTAGTGTTCTGTTAATTCATCTGACAGAGTTACATCTGTATTTCGTGAATCTCCTTGCTAGCCTTATTTCTGTAGAATCTGAGAACAGATATTTCGGATCCCTTTGAAGAATATAGGGCCAAAGGAAATATTCTCCGATAACAAAGACAAAGAAGCTTTCTGAGAAACTTCTTTGTGTTCTGTGAAATCATCTCACAGAGTTACAGCTTTCCCCTCAAGAAGCCTTTCGCTAAGACAGTTCTTGTGGAATTGGAAGAGTGATATTTTCAAGCCCACAGAGGGCTATGCTGAAAAAGGAAATATCCTCAGATGAAATCTGGAAAGAAGCTTTCTGAGAAACTGCTTACTGTTCTGTTAATTCATCTAACAGAGTTACATCTGTATTTCGTGCATCTCTTTGCTAGCCTTATTTCTGTAGAATCTGAGAACAGATATTTCGGATCCCTTTGAAGACTATACGGCCAAAGGAAATATCCTCCGATAACAAAGAGAAAGAAGCTTTCTGAGAAACTTCTTTGTGTTCTGTGAAATCACCCCACAGATTTACAGCTTTCCTCTCAAGAAGCCTTTCGCTAAGACAGTTCTTTTGGAATTGGCAAAGTGATATTTGGAAGCCCATAGAGGTTTATGGTGAAAAAGGAAATATCCTCAGATGAAATCTGGAAAGAATCTTTCTGAGAAACTACTTAGTGTTCTCTTAATTCATCTCACAGAGTTACATCTTTATTTCGTGGATCTCTTTGCTGCCCTTATTTCTGTGGAATATGAGAACAGATATTTCAGATTCCTTTTAAGACTATAGGGCTAAAGGAATTACCCTCCGATAACAAAGAGAAAGAAGCTTTCTGAGGAACTTCTTTGTGTTCTCTGAAATCATCTCACAGAGTTACAGATTTCCCCTCAAGAAGCCATTCGCTAAGACAGTTGTTGTGGAATTGGCAAAGTGATATTTGGAAGCCCATAGAGGGCTATGGTGAAAAATTAACTATCCTCAGATGAAATCTGGAAAGAAGCTTTCTGAGAAAGTGCTCTGTGATGTGTGACTTCCACTCACAGAGTTACATCTGTATTTCGTGGATCTCTTTGCTAGCCTTATTTGTATGGAATGTGAGAAACAGATATTTCGGATCCCTTTGAAGACTATAGGGCCAAAGGAAATATCCTCCGTTAACAAAGGGAAAGAAGTTTCTGAGAAACTTCTTTGTGTTCTGTGAAATCATCTCACAGATTTACAGCTTTCCCCTCAAGAAGCCTTTCGCAAAGACAGTTCTTGTGGAATTGGAAAAGTGATATTTGGAAGCCCATAGAGGGATTTGGTGAAAAATTAACTATCCTCAGATGAAATCTGGAAAGAAACTTTCTGAGAAACTGCTCTGTGATGTGTGACTTCCACTCAAAGAGTTACATCTGTATTTCGTGAATCTTTTTGCTGGCCTTATTTCTGTGGAATCTGAGAACAGATATTTCGGATCCCTTTGAAGACTATAGGGCCAAAGGAAATATCTTCCGACAACAAAGAGAAAGAAGCTTTCTGAGAAACTTCTTTGTGTTCTGTGAAATCATCTCACAGATTTACAGCTTTCCCCTCAAGAAGCCTTTAGCTAAGACAGTTCTTGTGGAATTGGCAAAGTGATATTTGGAAGCCCATAGAGGGCTATGGTGATAAAGGAAATATCCTCAGATGCAATATGGAAGGAAGCTTTCTGCGAAACTGCTTAGTGTTGTGTTAATTCATCTCACAGAGTTACATCTGTATTTCGTGGATCTCTTTGCTAGCCTTATTTCTGTGGAATCTGAGAACAGATATTTCGGATCCCTTGGAAGACTATAGGGTCAAAGGAAATATCCTCCGATAACAAAGAGAAAGAAGCTTTCTGAGAAACTTCTTTGTGTTCTGTGAAATCACCCCACAGATTTACAGCTTTCCCCTCAAGAAGCCTTTCGCTAAGACAGTTCTTTTGGAATTGGCAAAGTGATATTTGGAAGCCCATAGAGGTTTATGGTGAAAAAGGAAATATCCTCAGATGAAATCTGGAAAGAATCTTTCTGAGAAACTACTTAGTGTTCTCTTAATTCATCTCACAGAGTTACATCTGTATTTCGTGGATCTCTTTGCTGCCCTTATTTCTGTGGAATATGAGAACAGATATTTCGGATTCCTTTTAAGACTATAGGGCCAAAGGAATTATCCTCCGATAACAAAGAGAAAGAAGCTTTCTGAGGAACTTCTTTGTGTTCTGTGAAATCATGTCACACAGTTACAGCTTTCCCCTCAAGAAGCCTTTCGCTAAGAGAGTTCTTGCGGAATTGGCAAAGTGATATTTGGAAGCCCATAGAGGGCTGTGGTCAAAAAGGAAATATCCTCAGATGAAATCTGGAAAGAAGCTTTCTGAGAAACTGCTCTGTGATGTGTGACTTCCACTCACAGAGTAACATCTGTATTTCGTGGATCTCTTTGCTAGCCTTATTTCTGTGGAATCTGAGAACCGATATTTCGGATCCCTTTGAAGAATATAGGGCCAAAGGAAATATCCTCCGATAACAAAGACAAGGAAGCTTTCTGAGAAACTTCTTTGTGTTCTGTGAAATCATCTCACAGAGTTACAGCTTTTCCCTCAAGAAGCCTTTCGCTAAGACAGTTCTTGTGGAATTGGCAAAGTGACATTTGGAAGCCCATAGAGGTCTATGGTGAAAAAGGAACTATCCTCAGATGAAATCTGGAAAGAAGCTTTCTGAGAAATTGCTTTGTGATGTGTGACTTCCACTCACAGACTTCATTTGTATTTCGTGGATCTTTTTTCTAGCCTTATTTCTGTGGAATATGAGAACAGATATTTCGGATCCCTTTGAAGACTATAGGGTCAAAGGAAATATCCTCCGATAAGAAACAGAAAGAAGCTTTCTGAGAAACATCTTTGTATTCTGTGAAATCATCTCACAGAGTTACAGCTTTCCCCTCAAGGAGCCTTTCGCTAAGACAGTTGTTGTGGTATTGGCAAAGTGATATTTGGAAGCCCTTAGAGGGCTATGGTGAAAAAGGAAATATCCGCAGATGAAATCTGGAAAGAAGCTTTCTGAGAAACTGCTTACTGTTCTGTTAATTCATCTCACAGAGTTACATCTGTATTTCGTGGATCTCTTTGCTAGCCTTATTTCTGTGGAATCTGAGAACAGATATTTCAGATCCCTTGGAAGACTATAGGGCCAAAGGAAATATCCTCCGATAACAAAGACAAAGAAGCTTTCTGAGAAACTTCTTTGTGTTCTGTGAAATCATCTCACAGAGTTACAGCATTCCCCTCAAGAAGCCTTTCGCTAAGACAGTTCTTGTGGAATTGGCAAAGTGATATTTCGAAGCCCATAGAGGGCTATGGTGATAAGGGAAATATCCTCAGATGAAATCTGGAAAGAAGCTTTCTGAGAAACTGCTTAGTGTTCTGTTAATTCATCTCACAGAGTTACATCTGTATTTCGTGGATCTCTTTGCTAGCCTTATTTCTGTGGAATCTGAGAACAGATATTTCGGATCCCTTGGAAGACTATAGTTTCTAAGGAAATATCCTCCGATAACAAAGAGAAAGAAGCTTTCTGAGAAACTTCTTTGTGTTCTGTGAAATCACCCCACAGATTTACAGCTTTCCCCTCAAGAAGCCTTTCGCTAAGACAGTTCTTGTGGAATTGGCAAAGTGATATTTGGAAGCCCATAGAGGTTTATGGTGAAAAAGGAAATATCCTCAGATGAAATCTGGAAAGAAGATTTCTGAGAAAGTGTTCTGTGATGTGTGACTTCCACTCACAGTGTTACATCTGTATTTCGTGGATCTCTTTGCTAGCCTTATTTCTGTGGAATCTGAGAACCGATATTTCGGATCCCTTTGAAGACTATAGGGCCAAAGGAAATATCCTCCGATAACAAAGACAAAGAAGCTTTCTGAGAAACTTCTTTGTGTTCTGTGAAATCATCTCACAGAGTTACAGCTTTCCCCTCAAGAAGCCTTTCGCTAAGACAGTTCTTGTGGAATTGGCAAAGTGATATTTTCAAGCCCACGGAGGGCTATGCTGAAAAAGGAAATATCCTCAGATGAAATCTGGAAAGAAGCTTTCTGAGAAACTGCTTAGTGTTCTGTTAATTCATCTGACAGAGTTACATCTGTATTTCGTGAATCTCCTTGCTAGCCTTATTTCTGTAGAATCTGAGAACAGATATTTCGGATCCCTTTGAAGAATATAGGGCCAAAGGAAATATTCTCCGATAACAAAGACAAAGAAGCTTTCTGAGAAACTTCTTTGTGTTCTGTGAAATCATCTCACAGAGTTACAGCTTTCCCCTCAAGAAGCCTTTCGCTAAGACAGTTCTTGTGGAATTGGAAAAGTGATATTTTCAAGCCCACAGAGGGCTATGCTGAAAAAGGAAATATCCTCAGATGAAATCTGGAAAGAAGCTTTCTGAGAAAATGCTTACTGTTCTGTTAATTCATCTAACAGAGTTACATCTGTATTTCGTGCATCTCTTTGCTAGCCTTATTTCTGTAGAATCTGAGAACAGATATTTCGGATCCCTTTGAAGACTATAGGGCCAAAGGAAATATCCTCCGATAACAAAGAGAAAGAAGCTTTCTGAGAAACTTCTTTGTGTTCTGTGAAATCACCCCACAGATTTACAGCTTTCCTCTCAAGAAGCCTTTCGCTAAGACAGTTCTTTTGGAATTGGCAAAGTGATATTTGGAAGCCCATAGAGGTTTATGGTGAAAAAGGAAATATCCTCAGATGAAATCTGGAAAGAATCTTTCTGAGAAACTACTTAGTGTTCTCTTAATTCATCTCACAGAGTTACATCTGTATTTCGTGGATCTCTTTGCTGTCCTTATTTCTGTGGAATATGAGAACAGATATTTCAGATTCCTTTTAAGACTATAGGGCTAAAGGAATTATCCTCCGATAACAAAGAGAAAGAAGCTTTCTGAGGAACTACTTTGTGTTCTGTGAAATCATCTCACAGAGTTACAGATTTACCCTCAAGAAGCCATTCGCTAAGACAGTTGTTGTGGAATTGGCAAAGTGATATTTGGAAGCCCGTAGAGGGCTATGGTGAAAAATTAACTATCCTCAGATGAAATCTGGAAAGAAGCTTTCTGAGAAAGTGCTCTGTGATGTGTGACTTCCACTCACAGAGTTACATCTGTATTTCGTGGATCTCTTTGCTAGCCTTATTTGTATGGAATCTGAGAAACAGATATTTCGGATCCCTTTGAAGACTATAGGGCCAAAGGAAATATCCTCCGTTAACAAAGGGAAAGAAGCTTCTGAGAAACTTCTTTGTGTTCTGTGAAATCATCTCACAGAGTTACAGCTTTCCCCTCAAGAAGCCTTTCGCAAAGACAGTTCTTGTGGAATTGGAAAAGTGATATTTGGAAGCCCATAGAGGGATTTGGTGAAAAATTAACTATCCTCAGATGAAATCTGGAAAGAAACTTTCTGAGAAACTGCTCTGTGATGTGTGACTTCCACTCGAAGAGTTACATCTGTATTTCGTGAATCTTTTTGCTGGCCTTATTTCTGTGGAATCTGAGAACAGATATTTCGGATCCCTTTGAAGACTATAGGGTCAAAGGAAATATCTTCCGACAACAAAGAGAAAGAAGCTTTCTGAGAAACTTCTTTGTGTTCTGTGAAATCATCTCACAGATTTACAGCTTTCCCCTCAAGAAGCCTTTAGCTAAGACAGTTCTTGTGGAATTGGCAAAGTGATATTTGGAAGCCCATAGACGGCTATGGTGATAAAGGAAATATCCTCAGATGCAATATGGAAGGAAGCTTTCTGAGAAACTGCTTAGTGTTGTGTTAATTCATCTCACAGAGTTACATCTGTATTTCGTGGATCTCTTTGCTGCCCTTATTTCTGTGGAATATGAGAACAGATATTTCGGATTCCTTTTAAGACTATAGGGCCAAAGGAATTATCCTCCGATAACAAAGAGAAAGAAGCTTTCTGAGGAACTTCTTTGTGTTCTGTGAAATCATGTCACACAGTTACAGCTTTCCCCTCAAGAAGCCTTTCGCTAAGAGAGTTCTTGCGGAATTGGCAAAGTGATATTTGGAAGCCCATAGAGGGCTGTGGTCAAAAAGGAAATATCCTCAGATGAAATCTGGAAAGAAGCTTTCTGAGAAACTGCTCTGTGATGTGTGACTTCCACTCACAGAGTAACATCTGTATTTCGTGGATCTCTTTGCTAGCCTTATTTCTGTGGAATCTGAGAACCGATATTTCGGATCCCTTTGAAGAATATAGGGCCAAAGGAAATATCCTCCGATAACAAAGACAAAGAAGCTTTCTGAGAAACTTCTTTGTGTTCTGTGAAATCATCTCACAGAGTTACAGCTTTTCCCTCAAGAAGCCTTTCGCTAAGACAGTTCTTGTGGAATTGGCAAAGTGACATTTGGAAGCCCATAGAGGTCTATGGTGAAAAAGGAACTATCCTCAGATGAAATCTGGAAAGAAGCTTTATGAGAAATTGCTTTGTGATGTGTGACTTCCACTCACAGACTTCATTTGTATTTCGTGGATCTTTTTGCTAGCCTTATTTCCGTGGAATCTGAGAACAGATATTTCGGATCCCTTTGAAGACTATAGGGCCAAAGGAAATATCCTCCGATAAGAAACAGAAAGAAGCTTTCTGAGAAACTTCTTTGTGTTCTGTGAAATCATCTCACAGAGTTACAGCTTTCCCCTGAAGGAGCCTTTCACTAAGACAGTTGTTGTGGAATTGGCAAAGTGATATTTGGAAGCCCTTAGAGGGCTATGGTGAAAAAGGAAATATCGGCAGATGAAATCTGGAAACAAGCTTTCTGAGAAACTGCTTACTGTTCTGTTAATTCATCTCACAGAGTTACATCTGTATTTCGTGGATCTCTTTGCTAGCCTTATTTCTGTGGAATCTGAGAACAGATATTTCAGATCCCTTGGAAGACTATAGAGCCAAAGGAAATATCCTCCGATAACAAAGACAAAGAAGCTTTCTGAGAAACTTCTTTGTGTTCTGTGAAATCATCTCACAGAGTTACAGCTTTCCCCTCAAGAAGCATTTCGCTAAGACAGTTCTTGTGGAATTGGCAAAGTGATATTTGGAAGCCCAAAGAGGGCTATGGTGAAAAAGGAAATATCCTCAGATGAAATCTGGAAAGAAGCTTTCTGAGAAACTGCTGAGTGTTCTGTTAATTCATGTCACAGGGTTACATCTCTATTTCGTGGATTTCTTCGCTAGCCTTACTTTTGTGGAATCTGAGAACAGATATTTCGGATCCCTTTGAAGACTATAGGGCCAAAGGAAATATCCTCCGATAACAAAGAGAAAGCAGCGTTCTGAGAAACTTCTTTGTGTTCTGTAATATCCTCTCCCAGAGTTACAGCTTTCCCCTCAAGAAGCCTTTCGCTATGACAGTTCTTGTGGAATTGAGAAAGTGATATTTGGAAGCCCATAGAGGGCTATGGTGAAAAATTAACTATCCTCAGATGAAATCTGGAAAGAAGCTTTCTGAGAAACTGCTCTGTGATGTGTGACTTCCACTCACAGAGTTACATCTGTATTTCGTGAATCTTTTTGCTAGCCTTATTTCTGTGGAATCGGAGAACAGATATTTCGGATCCCTTTGAAGACTATAGGGCCAAATGAAATATCCTCCGACAACAAACAGAAAGCAGCTTTCTGAGAAACTTCTTTGTGTTCTGTGAAATTATCTCACAGAGTTACAGCTTTCCCCTCAAGAAGCCTTTCGCTAAGACAGTTCTTGTGGAATTGGCAAAGTGATATTTGGAAGCCCATAGAGGGCTATGGTGATAAAGGAAATATCCTCAGATGAAATCTGGAAAGAAACTTTCTGAGAAACTGCTTAGTGTTCTGTTAATTCATCTCACAGAGTTACATCTGTATTTAGTCGATCTCTTTGGTAGCCTTATTTCTGTGGAATCTGAGATCAGATATTTCAGATCCCTTTGAAGACTATAGGGCCAAAGAAAATATCCTACGATAACAAAGAGAAAGAAGCTTTCTGAGAAACTTCTTTGTGTTCTGTGAAATCACCTCACAGATTTACAGCTTTCCCCTCTAGAAGCCTTTCGCTAAGACAGTTCTTGTGGAATTTGCTAGTGATATTTGGAAGCCCATAAAGGTTTATGGTGAAAAACAAATATCCTCAGATGAAATCTTTAAAGAAGCTTTCTTAGAAACTGCTTAGTGTTCTGTTAATTCACCTCACAGAGTTACATCTGTATTTCGTCGATCTCTTTGCTGCCCTTCTTTCTGTGGAATATGAGAACAGATATTTCGGATTCCTTTTAAGACTATAGGGCCAAAGGAAATATCCTCCGATAACAAAGAGAAAGAAGCTTTCTGAGGAACTTCTTTGTGTTCTGTGAAATCATCTCACAGAGTGACAGCTTTCCCCTCAAGAAGCCTTTCGCTAAGACAGTTCTTGCGGAATTGGCAAAGTGATATTTAGAAGCCCATAGAGGGCTATGGTCAAAAAGGAAATATCCTCAGATGAAATCTGGAAAGAAGCTTTCGGAGAAACTGCTCTGTGATGTGTGACTACCACTCACAGAGTTACATGTGTATTTCGTGGATCTCTTTGCTAGCCTTATTTCTGTGGAATCAGAGAACCGATATTTCGGATCCCTTTGAAAAATATAGGGTCAGAGGAAATATCCTCCGTTAACAAAGACAAAGAAGCTTTCTGAGAAACTTCTTGTGTTCTGTGAAATCATCTCACAGAGTTACAGCTTTCCCCTCAAGAATCCTTTCGCTAAGACAGTTCTTGTGGAATTGGCAAAGTGATATTTGGAAGCCCTTAGAGGCCTATGGTGAAAAAGGAAATATCCGCAGATGAAATCTGGAAGGAAGCTTTCTGAGAAACTGCTTAGTGTTCTGTTAATTCATCTCACAGAGTTACATCTGTATTTCGTGGATCTCTTTGCTAGCCATATTTCTGTGGAGTCTGAGAACAGATATTTCGGATCTCTTGGAAGACTATAGGGCCAAAGGAAATATCCTCCGATAAGAAACTGAAAGAAGCTTTCTGAGAAACATCTTTGTATTCTGTGAAATCATCTCACAGAGTTACAGCTTTCCCCTCAAGAAGCCTTTCGCTAAGACAGTTGTTGTGGAATTGGCAAAGTGATATTTGGAAGCCCTTAGAGGGCTATGGTGAAAAAGGAAATATCCGCAGATGAAATCTGGAAGGAAGCTTTCTGAGAAACTGCTTAGTGTTCTGTTAATTGATCTCACAGAGTTACATCTGTATTTCCTGGATCTCTTCGCTAGCCTTATTTCTGTGGAATCTGAGAACAGATATTTCGGATCCCTTGGAAGACTATAGGGTCAAAGGAAATATCCTCCGATAACAAAGAGAAAGAAGCTTTCTGAGGAACTTCTTTGTGTTCTGTGAAATCATCTCACAGAGTGACAGCTTTCCCCTCAAGAAGCCTTTCGCTAAGACAGTTCTTGCGGAATTGGCAAAGTGATATTTAGAAGCCCATAGAGGGCTATGGTCAAAAAGGAAATATCCTCAGATGAAATCTGGAAAGAAGCTTTCGGAGAAACTGCTCTGTGATGTGTGACTACCACTCACAGAGTTACATGTGTATTTCGTGGATCTCTTTGCTAGCCTTATTTCTGTGGAATCAGAGAACCGATATTTCGGATCCCTTTGAAGAATATAGGGTCAGAGGAAATATCCTCCGTTAACAAAGACAAAGAAGCTTTCTGAGAAACTTCTTTGTGTTCTGTGAAATCATCTCACAGAGTTACAGCTTTCCCCTCAAGAAGCCTTTCGCTAAAACAGTTCTTGTGGAATTGGCAAAGTGATATTTGGAAGCCCATAGAGGTCTATGGTGAAAAAGGAACTATCCTCAGATGAAATCTGGAAAGAAGCTTTCTGAGAAAGTGCTTTGTGATGTGTGACTTCCACTCAAAGAGTTCATTTGTATTTCGTGGATCTTTTTGCTAGCCTTATTTCTGTGGAATCTGAGAAGAGATATTTCGGATCCCTTTGAAGACTATAGGGCCAAAGGAAATATCCTCCGATAAGAAACAGAAAGAAGCTTTCTGAGAAACATACTTGTATTCTGTGAAATCATCTCACAGAGTTACAGCTTTCCCCTGAAGAAGCCTTTTGCTAAAACAGTTGTTGTGGAATTCGTAAAGTGATATTTGGAAGCCGTTAGAGAGCTATGGTGAAAAAGGAAATATCCGCAGATGAAATCTGGAAGGAAGCTTTCTGAGAAACTGCTTAGTGTTCTGTTAATTCATCTCACAGAGTTACATCTGTATTTCGTGGATCTCTTTGCTACCCTTATTTCTGTGGAATCTGAGAACACATATTTCGGATCCCTTTGAAGACTATAGGTCCAAAGGAAATATCCTCCGATAACAAAGAGAAAGAAGCTTTCTGAGAAACTTCTTTGTGTTCTGTGAAATCATCTCACAGAGTTACAGCTTTCCCCTCAAGAAGCCTTTCGCTATGACAGTTCTTGTGGAATTGGGAAAGTGATATTTAGAAGCCCATAGAGGGCTATGGTGAAAAATTAACTAACCTCAAATGAAATCTGGAAAGAAGCTTTCTGAGAAACTGCTCTGTGATGTGTGACTTCCACTCACAGAGTTACATCTGTATTTCGTGAATCTTTTTGCTAGCCTTATTTGTGTGGAATCGGAGAACAGATATTTCGGATCCCTTTGAAGACTATAGGGCCAAATGAAATATCCTACGACAACAAAAAGAAAGCAGCTTTCGGAGAAACTTCTTTGTGTTCTGTGAAATTATCTCACAGAGTTACAGCTTTCCCCTCAAGAAGCCTTTCGCTAAGACAGTTCTTGTGGAATTGGCAAAGTGATGTTTGGAAGCCCATAGAGGGCTATGGTGATAAAGGAAATATCCTCAGATGAAATCTGGAAAGAAACTTTCTGAGAAACTGCTTAGTGATCTGTTAATTCATCTCACAGAGTTACATCTGTATTTAGTCTATCTCTTTGGTAGCCTTATTTCTGTGGAATCTGAGATCAGATATTTCGGATCCCTTTGAAGACTATAGGGTCAAATGAAATATCCTCCGACAACAAACAGAAAGCAGCTTTCGGAAAAACTTCTTTGTGTTCTGTGAAATCACCTCACAGATTTACAGCATTCCCCTCTAGAAGCCTTTCGCTAAGACAGTTCTTGTGGAATTGGATAGTGATATTTGGAAGCCCATAGTGGTTTATGGTGAAAAACAAATATCCTCAGATGAAATCTTTAAAGAAGCTTTCTGAGAAACTGCTTAGTGTTCTATTTATTCACCTCACAGAGTTACATCTGTATTTCGTGGATCTCTTTGCTGCCCTTATTTCTGTGGAACATGAGAACAGATATTTCGGATTCCTTTTAAGACTATAGGACCAAAGGAAATATCCTCCGATAACAAAGAGAAAGAAGCTTTCTGAGGAACTTCTTTGTGTTCTGTGAAATCATCTCCCAGAGTTACAGCTTTCCCCTCAAGAAGCCTTTCGCTAAGACAGTTCTTGCGGAATTGGCAAAGTGATATTTAGAAGCCCATAGAGGGCTATGGTCAAAAAGGAAATATCCTCAGATTAAATCTGGAAAGTAGCTTTCTGAGAAACTGCTCTGTGATGTGTGACTTCCACTCACAGAGTTACATCTGTATTTCGTGGATCTCTTTGCTAGCCTTATTTCTGTGGAATCTGAAAACAGATATTTCGGATCCCTTGGAAGAATATAGGGCCAAAGGAAATATCCTCCGACAACAAAGAGAAAGAAGCTTTCTGAGAAACTTCTTTGTGTTCTGTGAAATCATCTCACAGAGTTACAGCTTTCCCCTCAAGAAGCCTTTGGCTAAGACAGTTCCTGTGGAATTGGCAAAGTGATATTTGGAAGCCCAAAGAGGGCTACGGTGAAAAAGGAAATATCCTCAGATGAAATCAGGAAAGAAGCTTTCTGAGAAACTGCTTAGTGTTCTGTTAATTCATCTCACAGAGTTACATCTGTATTTCGTGGATCTCTTTGCTAGCCTTATTTCTGTGGAATCTGAGAACAGATATTTCGGATCCCTTAGAAGACTATAGGGCCAAAGGAAATATCCTCCGATAACAAAGAGAAAGAAGCTTTCTGAGAAACTTCTTTGTGTTCTGTGAAATCATCTCACAGAGTTACAGCTTTCCCCTCAAGAAGCCTTTCGCTATGACAGTTCTTGTGGAATTGGGAAAGTGATATTTGGAAGCCCATAGAGGGCTACGGTGAAAAATTAACTATCCTCAGATGAAATCTGGAAGGAAGCTTTCTGAGAAACTGCTCTGTGATGTGTGACTTCCACTCACAGAGTTACATCTGTATTTCGTGAATCTTTTTGCTAGCCTTATTTCTGTGGAATCGGAGAACAGATATTTCGGATCCCTTTGAAGTCTATAGGGCCAAATGAAATATCCTCCGACAACAAACAGAAAGCAGCTTTCTGAGAAACTTCTTTGTGTTCTGTGAAATCATCTCACAGAGTTACAGCTTTCCCCTCAAGAAGCCTTTCGCTAAGACAGTTGTTGTGGAATTGGCAAAGTGATATTTGGAAGCCCTTAGAGGCCTATGGTGAAAAAGGAAATATCCGCAGATGAAATCTGGAAGGAAGCTTTCTGAGAAACTGCTTAGTGTTCTGTTAATTCATCTCACAGAGTTACATCTGTATTTCGTGGATCTCTTTGCTAGCCTTATTTCTGTGGAATCTGAGAACAGATATTTCGGATCCCTTGGAAGACTATAGGGCCAAAGGAAATATCCTCCGATAACAAAGAGAAAGAAGCTTTCTGAGAAACTTCTTTTTGTTCTGTGAAATCATCTCATAGAGTTACAGCTTTCCCCTCAAGAAGCCTTTCGCTAAGACAGTTCTTGTGGAATTGGCAAAGTGATATTTGGAAGCCCAAAGAGGGCTACGGGGAAAAAGGAAATATCCTCAGAGGAAATCTGGAAAGAAGCTTTCTGAGAAACTGCTTCATGTTCTGTTAATTCATCTCACAGAATTACATCTGTATTTCGTGGATCTCTTTGCTACCTTATTTCTGCGGAATCGGAGAAGAGATATTTCGGATCCCTTTGAAGACTACAGGGCCAAAGGAAATATCCTCCGATAACAAAGAGAAAGAAGCTTTCTGAGAAACTTCTTTGTGTTCTGTGAAATCATCTCACAGAGTTACAGCTTTCCCCTCAAGAAGCCTTTCGCTATGACAGTTCTTGTGGAATTGGGAAAGTGATATTTGGAAGCCCATAGAGGGCAATGGTGAAAAATTAACTATCCTCAGATGAAATCTGGAAAGAAGCTTTCTGAGAAACTGCTCTGTGATGTGTGACTTCCACTCATAGAGTTACATCTGTATTTCGTGGATCTCTTTGCTATCCTTATTTCGTGGAATCTGAGAACAGATATTTCGGATCCCTTTGAAGACTATAGGGCCAAAGGAAATATCCTCCGATAACAAAGACAAAGAAGCTTTCTGAGAAACTTCTTTGTGTTATGTGAAATCATCTCACAGAGTTACAGAATTCCCCTCAAGAAGCCATTCGCTAAGACAGTTGTTGTGGAATTGGCAAAGTGATATTTGGAAGCCCATAGAGGGCTATGGTGAAAAATTAACTATCCTCAGATGAAATCTGGAAAGAAGCTTTCTGAGAAAGTGCTCTGTAATGTGTGACTTCCACTCACAGAGTTACTTCTGTATTTCGTGGATGTCTTTGCTAGCCTTATTTCTGTAGAATCTGAGAACAGATATTTCGGATCCCTTTGAAGACTATAGGGCCAAAGGAAATATCCTCCGATAACAAAGAGAAAGAAGCTTTCTGAGAAACTTCTTTGTGTTCTGTGAAATCATCTCACAGAGTTACAGCTTTCCCCTCAAGAAGCCTTTCGCTAAGACAGTTCTTCTGGAATTGGCAAAGTGATATTTGGAAGCCCATGGAGGGATATGGTGAAAAAGGCAATATCCTCCGATGAAATCTGGAAAGAAGCTTTCTGAGAAACTGCTTACTGTTCTGTTAATTCATCTCACAGAGTTACATCTGTATTTCGTGGTTGTCTTGCTAGCCTTATTTCTGTGGAATCTGAGAACAGATATTTCGGATCCCTTTGAAGACTATAGGTCCAAAGGAAATATCCTCCGATAACAAAGAGAAAGAAGCTTTCTGAGAAACTTCTTTGTGTTCTGTGAAATCATCTCAGAGAGTTACAGTTTTCCCCTCAAGAAGCCTTTCGCTAAGACAGTTCTTGTGGAATTGGCAAAGTGATATTTGGAAGCCCATAGAGGGCTATGGTGAAAAAGGAAATATCCTCAGATGAAATCTGGAAAGAAGCTTTTTGAGAATCTGCCTTGTGATGTGTGACTTCCACTCACAGAGTTACAGCTGTATTTCGTGAATCTCTTTGCTAGCCTTATTTGTATGGAATCTGAGAAACAGATATTTCGGATCCCTTTGAAGACTACAGGGCCAAAGGAAATATCCTCCGTTAACAAAGGGAAAGAAGTTTCTGAGAAACTTCTTTGTGTTCTGTGAAATTATCTCACAGAGTTACAGCTTTCCCCTCAAGAAGCCTTTCGCTAAGACAGTTTTTGTGGAATTGGCAAAGTGATATTTGGAAGCCCATAGAGGGCTATGGTGATAAAGGAAATATCCTCAGATGAAATCTGGAAACAAACTTTCTGAGAAACTGCTTAGTGTTCTGTTAATTCATCTCACAGAGTTACATCTGTATTTAGTCGATCTCTTTGGTAACCTTATTTCTGTGGAATCTGAGATCAGATATTTCGGATCCCTTTGAAGACTATAGGGCCAAAGGAAACATCCTACGATAACAAAGAGAAAGAAGCTTTCTGAGAAACTTCTTTGTGTTCTGTGAAATCACCTCACAGATTTACAGCATTCCCCTCTAGAAGCCTTTCGCTAAGACAGTTCTTGTGGAATTGGATAGTGATATTTGGAAGCCCATAGAGGTTTGTGGTGAAAAACAAATATCGTCAGATGAAATCTTTAAAGAAACTTTCTGAGAAACTGCTTAGTGTTCTGTTAATTCACCTCACAGAGTTACATTTGTATTTCGTGGCTCTCTTTGCTGCCCTTATTTCTGTGGAATATGAGAACAGATATTTCGGATCCCTTGAAAGAGTATAGGGCCAAAGGAAATATCCTCAGATAACGAAGAGAAAGAAGCTTTCTGAGAAACTTCTTTGTGTTCTGTGAAATCATCTCACAGAGTTACAGCTTTTCCCTCAAGAAGCCTTTCGCTAAGACAGTTCTTGTGGAATTGGCAAAGTGATATTTGGAAGCTCATAGAGGGCTATGGTGAAAAAGGCAATATCCTCAGATGAAATCTGGAAAGAAGCTTTCTGAGAAACTGCTTACTGTTCTGTTAATTAATCTCACAGAGTTACATCCGTATTTCGTGGATGTCTTGCTAGCCTTATTTCTGTGGAATATGAGAACAGATATTTCGGATTCCTTTGAAGACTATAGGGCCAAAGGAAATATCCTCCGATAACAAAGAAAAAGTAGCTTTCTGAGAAACTCCTTTGTGGTCTGTGAAATCATCTCCCAGAGTTACAGCTTTCCCCTCAAGAAGCCTTTCACTAAGACAGTTCTTGCGGAATTGGCAAAGTGATATTTGGAAGCCCATGGAGGGCTATGCTGAAAAAGAAATATCCTCAGATGAAATCTGGAAAGAAGCTTTCTGAGAAACTGCTCTGTGATGTGTGACTTCCACTCACAGAGTTACATCTGTATTTCGTGGATCTCTTTGCTAGCCTTATTTCTGTAGAATCTGAGAACAGATATTTCGGATCCCTTTGAAGACTATAGGGCCAAAGGAAATATCCTCCGATACAAAGACAAAGAAGCTTTCTGAGAAACTTCTTTGTGTTCTATGAAATCATCTCACAGAGTTACAGATTTCCCCTCAAGAAGCCATTCGTTAAGACAGTTGTTGTGGAATTGGCAAAGTGATATTTGGAAGCCCATAGAGGGCTATGGAGAAAAAGGAAATATCCTCAGATGTAATCTGGAAAGAAGCTTTCTGAGAAACTGCTTAGTGTTCTGTTAATTCATCTCACAGAGTTACATCTGTATTTCGTGGATCTCTTTGCTAGCCTTATTTCTGTGGAATCTAAGAACAGATATTTCCGATCCCTTTGAAGACTATAGGGCCAAAGGAAATATCCTCCTATACAAAGAGAAAGAAGCTTTCTGAGAAACTTCCTTGTGTTCTGTGAAATCATCACACAGAGTTACAGATTTCTCCTCAAGAAGCCTTTCGCTAAGACAGTTGTTGTGGAATTTGCAAAGTGATATTTGGAAGCCCTTAGAGGGCTATGGTGAAAAAGGAAATATCCTCAGATAAAATCTGGAAAGAAGCTTTCTGAGAAACTGCTCTGTGATGTGTGACTTCCACTCACAGAGTAACATCTGTATTTCTTGGATCTCTTTGCTAGCGGTATTTCTGTGGAATCTGAGAACAGACATTTCGGATCACTTTGAGGACTACAGGGCCAAAGTAAATATCCTCCGATAATAAAGAGAAGGAAGCTTTCTGAGAAACTTCTTTGGGTTCTGTGAAATCATCTCACAGAGTTATAGCTTTCCCCTCAAGAAGCCTTTCGCTAAGACAGTTCTTGTGGAATTGGCAATGTGATATTTGGAAGCTCATAGAGGGCTATGGTGAAAAAGGAAATATCCTCATTTGAAATCTGTAAAGAAGCTTTCTGAGAAACCGCTTAGTATTGTGTTAATTCATCTCAGAGAGTTACATCTGTATTTCGTGGATCTTTTTGCTAGCCTTATTTCTGTGGAATCTGAGAACAGATATTTCGGATAACTTTGAAGACTGTAGGGCCAAAGGAAATATCGTCCGATAACAAAGAGAAAAAAGCTTTCTGAGAAACTTCTTTGTGTTCTGTGAAATCATCTCACAGAGTTACAGCGTTCCCCTCAAGAAGCCTTTCGCTAAGACAGTTGTTGTGGAATTGGCAAAGTGATATTTGGTAGCCCATAGAGGGCTATGGTGAAAAAGGAAATATCCTCAGATGAAATCTGGAAAGAAGCTATCTGAGACACTGCTTTGTGATGTGTGACTTCCACTCACAGAGTAACATCTGTATTTCTTGGATCTCTTTGCTAGCCTTATTTCTGTGGAATCTGAGAACCGATATTTCGGATCCCTTTGAAGACTATAGGGCCAAAGGAAATATCCTCCGATAACAAAGAGAAAGAAGCTTTCTGAGAAACTTCGTTGTGTTCTGTGAAATCATCTCACAGAGTTACAGCTTTCCCCTCAAGAAGCCTTTGGCTAAGACAGTTCTTGTGGAATTGGCAAAGTGATATTTGGAAGCCCATAGAGGGCTATGGTGTTAAAGGAAATATCCTCAGATGAAATCTGGAAAGAAACTTTCTGAGAAACTGCTTAGTGTACTGTTAATTCATCACACAGAGTTACATCTGTATTTAGTGGATCTCTTTGCTAACCTTATTTCTGTGGAATCTGAGAACAGATATTTCGGATCCCTTTGAAGACTATAGGGCCAAAGGAAATATCCTCCGATAACAAAGAGAAAGAAGCTTTCTGAGAAATTTCTTTGTGTTCTGTGAAATCACCTCACAGATTTACAGCATTCCCCTCTAGAAGCCTTTCGCTAAGACAGTTCTTGTGGAATTGGCTAGTGACATTTGGAAGCCCATAGAGGTTTATGGTGAAAAAGGAAATATCCTCAGATGAAATCTTTAAAGAAGCTTTCTGAGAAACTGCTTAGTGTTTTGTTAATTCATCTCACAGAGTTACATCTGTATTTCGTGGATCTCTTTGCTGCCCTTATTTCTGTGGAATAGGAGAACAGATATTTCGGATTCCTTTGAAGACTATAGGGCCAAAGGAAATATCCTCCGATAACAATGAAAAAGCAGCTTTCTGAGAAACTCCTTTGTGGTCTGTGAAATCATCTCCCAGAGTTACAGCTTTCCCCACAAGAAGCCTTTCGCTAAGACAGTTCTTGCGGAATTGGCAAAGTGATATTTGGAAGCCCATGGAGGGCTATGGTGAAAAAGAAATATCCTCAGATGAAATCTGGAAAGAAGCTTTCTGAGAAAGTGCTCTGTGATGTGTGACTTTCACTCACAGAGTTACATCTGTATTTCGTGGATCTCTTTGCTAGCCTTATTTCTGTGGATTCTGAGATCAGATATTTCGGATCCCTTTGAAGACTATAGGGCCAAAGGAAATATCCTCCGACAACAAAGAGAATGAATCTTTCTGAGAGACTTCTTTGTGTTCTGTGAAATCATCTCACAGAGTTACTGCTTTCCCTTCAAGAAGCCTTTCGCTAAGACAGTTGTTGTGGAGTTGGCAAAGTAATATTTGGAAGCCCTTGGAGGGCTACGGTGAAAAAGGAAATATCCTCAGATGAAATCTGGAAAGAAGCTTTCTGAGAAACTGCTTAGTGTTCTGTTAATTCATCTCACAGAGTTACATCTGTATTTCGTGGATCTCTTTGCTAGCCTTATTTCTGTGGAATCTGAGAACAGATATTTCGGATCCCTTTGAAGACTATAGGGCCAAAGGAAATATCCTCCGATTACAAAGAGAAAGAAGCTTTCTGAGAAACTTCTTTGTGTTCTGTGAAATCACCTCACAGATTTACAGTTTTCCCCTCAAGAATCCTTTCGCTAAGACAGTTCTTGCGGAATTGGCACAGTGATATTTGGAAGCCCATAGAGGGCTTCGGTGAAAAAGGAAATATCCTCAGATGAAATCTGGAAAGAAGCTTTCTGAGAAACTGCTTAGTGTTCTGTTAATTCATCTCACAGAGTTACATCTGTATTTCGTGGATCTCTTTGCTACCCTTATTTCCTGGAATCTGAGAACAGATATTTCGGATCCCTTGGAAGACTATAGGGCCAAAGGAAATATCCTCCGATAGCAAAGAGAAAGAAGCTTTCTGAGAAACTTCTTTGTGTTCTGTGAAATCATCTCCCAGAGTTACAGCTTTCACCTCAAAAAGCCTTTCGCTAAGACAGTTCTTGCGGAATTGGAAATGTGATATTTGGAAGCCCATAGAGGGCTATGGCGAAAAAGGAAATATGCTCAAATGTAATCTGGAAAGAAGCTATCTGAGACACTGCTCTGTGATGTGAGACTTCCACTCACAGAGTTACATCTGTATTTCTTGGATCTCTTTGCTAGCCTTCTTTCTGTGGATTCTGAGAGCAGATATTTCGGATCCCTTTGAAGACTATAGGGCCAAAGGAAATATCCTCCGATAACAAAGAGAAAGAAGCTTTCTGAGAAACTTCTTTGGGTTCTGTGAAATCATCTCACAGAGTTACAGCTTTCCCCTCAAGAAGCCTTTCGCTAAGACAGTTCTTGTGGAAATGGCAAAGTGCTATTTGGAAGCCCATAGAGGGCTATGGTGAAAAAGGAAATATCCGCAGATGAAATCTGGAAGGAAGCTTTCTGAGAAACTGCTTAGTGTTCTGTTAATTCATCTCACAGAGTTACATCTGTATTTCGTGGATCTCTTTGCTAGCCTTATTTCTGTGGAATCTGAGAACAGATATTTCGGATCCCTTGAAAGACTATAGGGCCAAAGGAAATATCCTCCGATAACAAAGAGAAAGAAGCTTTCTGAGAAACTTCTTTGTGTTCTGTGAAATCATCACACAGAGTTACAGGTTTTCCCTCAAGAAGCCTTTCGCTAAGACAGTTCTTGTGGAATTGGCAAAGTGATATTTGGAAGCCCATAGAGGGCTATGGTGAAAAAGGAAATATCCTCAAATGAAATCTGGAAAGAAGCTATCTGAGACACTGCTCTGTGATGTGTGACTTCCACTCACAGAGTTACATCTGTATTTCTTGGATCTCTTTGCTAGCCTTATTTCTGTGGAATCTGAGAACAGATATTTCGGATCCCTTTGAAGACTATAGGGCCAAAGGAAATATCCTCCGATATCAAAGAGAAAGAAGCTTTCTGAGAAACTTCTTTGTGTTCTGTGAAATCATCTCACAGAGTTACAGCTTTCCCCTCAAGAAGCGTTTCGCTAAGACAGTTCTTGTGGAATTGGCAATGTGATATTTCGAAGCTCATAGAGGGCTATGGTGAAAAAGGAAATATCCTCCTTTGAAATCTGTAAAGAAGCGTTCTGAGAAACCGCTTAGTGTTGAGTTAATTCATCTCAGAGAGTTACATCTGTATTTCGTGGATCTTTTTGCTAGCCTTATTTCTGTGGATTCTGAGAACAGATATTTCGGATCACTTTGAAGACTACAGTGCCAAAGGAAATATCCTCCGATATCAAAGAGAAAGAAGCTTTCTGAGAAACTTCTTTCTTTTCTGTGAAATCACCTCACAGAGTTACAGCTTTCCCCTCCAGAAGCCTTTCGCTAAGACAGTTCTTGTGGAATTGGCAACGTGATATTTTCAAGCCCACAGAGGGCTATGCTGAAAAAAGAAATATCCTCCGATGAAATCTGGAAAGAAGCTTTCTGAGAAACTGCTCTGTGATGTGTGACTTCCACTCACAGAGTTACAACTGTATTTCGTGAAGCTTTTTGCTAGTCTTATTTCTGTGGAATCTGAGAACAGATATTTCCGAACCCTTGGAAGACTATAGGGCCAAAGGAAATATCCTCGAACAACAAAGAGACAGAAGCTTTCTGAGAAACTTCTTTGTGTTCTGTGAAATTATCACACAAAGTTACAGCTTTCCCCTCAAGACCCTTTCGCTAAGACAGTTGTTGTGGAGTTGGCAAAGTAATATTTGGAAGCCCTTGGAGGGCTACGGTGAAAAAGGAAATATCCTCAGATGAAATCTGGAAAGAAGCTTTCTGAGAAACTGCTTAGTGTTCTGTTAAATCATCTCACAGAGTTACATCTGTATTTCGTGGATCTCTTTGCTAGCCTTATTTCTGTGGAATCTGAGAACAGATATTTCGGATCCCTTTGAAGACTATAGGGCCAAAGGAAATATCCTCCGATTACAAGGAGAAAGAAGCTTTCTGAGAAACTTCTTTGTGTTCTGTGAAATCACCTCACAGATTTACAGCTTTCCCCTCAAGAAGCCTTTCGCTAAGACAGTTCTTGCGGAATTGGCACAGTGATATTTGGAAGCCCATAGAGGGCTTCGGTGAAAAAGGAAATATCCTCAGATGAAATCTGGAAAGAAGCTTTCTGAGAAACTGCTTAGTGTTCTGTTAATTCATCTCACAGAGTTACATCTGTATTTCGTGGATCTCTTTGCTAGCCTTATTTCTGTGGAATCTGAGAACAGATATTTCGGATCCCTTGGAAGATTATAGGGCCAAAGGAAATATCCTCCGATAACAAAGAGAAAGAAGCTTTCTGAGAAACTTCTTTGTGTTCTGTGAAATCATCTCACAGAGTTACAGCTTTTCCCTCAAGAAGCCTTCGCTAAGACAGTTCTTGTGGAATTGGCAAAGTGATATTTGGAAGCCCAAAGAGGGCTACGGTGAAAAAGGAAATATCCTCAGATGAAATCTGGAAAGAAGCTTTCTGAGAAACTGCTTACTGTTCTGTTAATTCATCTCACAGAGTTACATCTGTATTTCGTGGATCTCTTTGCTAGCCTTATTTCTGTGGAATCTGAGAACAGATATTTCCTATCCCTTTGAAGACTATAGGGCCAAAGGAAATATCCTCCGATAACAAAGAGAAAGAAGCTTTCTGAGAAACTTCTTTGTGTTCTGTGAAATCATCTCACAGAGTTACAGCTTTCCCCTCAAGAAGCCTTTCGCTAAGACAGTTCTTGTGGAATTGGCAAAGTGATATTTGGAAGCCCATAGAGGGCTATGGTGAAAAAGGAAATATCCTCAAATGAAATCTGGAAAGAAGCTATCTGAGACACTGCTCTGTGATGTGTGACTTCCACTCACAGAGTTACATCTGTATTTCTTGGATCTCTTTGCTAGCCTTATTTCTGTGGAATCTGAGAACAGATATTTCGGATCCCTTTGAAGACTATAGGGCGAAAGGAAATATCCTCCGATATCAAAGAGAAAGAAGCTTTCTGAGAAACTTCTTCCTGTTCTGTGAAATCATCTCACAGAGTTACAGCTTTCCCCTCAAGAAGCCTTTCGCTAAGACAGTTCTTGTGGAATTGGCAAAGTGATATTTTCAAGCCCACAGAGGGCTATGCTGAAAAAAGAAATATCCTCAGATGAAATCTGGAAAGAAGCTTTCTGAGAAAGTGCTCTGTGATGTGTGACTTTCACTCACAGAGTTACATCTGTATTTCGTGGATCTCTTTGCTAGCCTTATTTCTGTGGAATCTGAGAACAGATATTTCGTTTCCCTTTGAAGACTATAGGGCCAAAGGAAATATCCTCCGATTACAAAGAGAAAGAAGCTTTCTGAGAAACTTCTTTGTGTTCTGTGAAATCACCTCACAGATTTACAGCTTTCCCCTCAAGAAGCCTTTCGCTAAGACAGTTCTTGCGGAATTGGCACAGTGATATTTGGAAGCCCATAGAGGGCTTCGGTGAAAAAGGAAATATCCTCAGATGAAATCTGGAAAGAAGCTTTCTGAGAAACTGCTTAGTGTTCTGTTAATTCATCTCACAGAGTTACATCTGAATTTCGTGGATCTCTTTGCTACCCTTATTTCCTGGAATCTGAGAACAGATATTTCGGATCCCTTGGAAGACTATAGGGCCAAAGGAAATATCCTCCGATAACAAAGAGAAAGAAGCTTTCTGAGAAACTTCTTTGTGTTCTGTGAAATCATCTCACAGAGTTACAGCTTTCCCCTCAAGAAGCCTTTCGCTATGTCAGTTCTTGTGGAATTGGGAAAGTGATATTTGGAAGCCCATAGAGGTTTATGGTGAAAAACAAATATCCTCAGATGAAATCTTTAAAGAAGCTTTCTGAGAAACTGCTTAGTGTTCTGTTAATTCACCTCACAGAGTTACATCTGTATTTCGTGGCTCTCTTTGCTGCCCTTATTTCTGTGGAATATGAGAACAGATATTTCGGATTCCTTTTAAGACTATAGGGCCAAAGAAGATATCCTCCGATAACAAAGAAAAAGCAGCTTTCTGAGAAACTCCTTTGTGTTCTGTGAAATCCTCTCCCAGAGTTACAGCTTTCCCCTCAAGATGCCTTTCGCTAAGACAGTTCTTTCGGAATTGGCAAAGTGATATTTTGAAGCCCATGGAGGGCTATTTTGAAAAAGAAATATCCTCAGATGAAATCTGGAAAGAAGCTTTCTGAGAAACTGCTCTGTGATGTGTGACTTCCACTCACAGAGTTACATCTGTATTTCTTGGATCTCTTTGCTAGCCTTATTTCTGTGGAATCTGAGAACAGATATTTCGGATCCCTTGGAAGACTATAGGGCCAAAGGAAATATCCTCCGATACAAAGACAAAGAAGCTTTCTGAGAAACTTCTTTGTGTTCTGTGAAATCATCTCACAGAGTTACAGATTTCCCCTCAAGAAGCCATTCTCTAAGACAGTTCTTGTGGAATTGGCAGAGTGATATTTGGAAGCCCATAGAGGTTTATGGTGAAAAAGGAAATATCCTCAGATGAAATCTTTAAAGAAGCTTTCTGAGAAACTGCTTAGTGTTCTCTAATTCATCTCACAGAGTTACATCTGTATTTCGTGGATCTCTTTGCTGCCCTTTTTCTGTGGAATCTGAGAACAGATATTTCGGATCCCTTTGAAGACTATAGGGCCAAAGGAAATATCCTCCGATAACAAAGACAAAGAAGCTTTCTTAGAAACTTCTTGGTGTTCTGTGAAATCATCTCACAGAGTTACAGCTTTCCCCTCAAGAAGCCTTTCCCCAAGACAGTTCTTCTGCAATTGGCAAAGTGATATTTTGAAGACCTTAGAAGGCTATGGTTAAAACGGAAATATCCTCAGATGAAATCTGGAAAGAAGCTCTGAGAAACTGCTTAGTGTTCTGTTAATTCATCTCACAGAGTTACATCTGTATTTCTTCAATCTTTTTGCTAACCTTATTTCTGTGGAATCTGAGTACAGATATTTCGGATCCCTTTGAAGACTATAGGGCCAAATAAAATATTATCCGACAACAAAGAGAAAGAAGCTTTCTGAGAAACTTCTTTGTGTTCTGTGAAATTATCTCACAGAGTTACAGCTTTCCCCTTAAGAAGCCTTTTTCTAAGACAGTTCTTGTGGAATTGGCAAAGTGATATTTGGAAGCCCATAGAGGGCTATGGTGGTAAAGGAAATATCCTCACATGAAATCTGGAAAGAAGTTTTCTGAGAAACTGCTTAGTGTTCTGTTAATTCATCTCACAGAGTTACATCTGTATTTAGTGGATTTCTTTGCTAGCCTTATTTCTGAGGAATCTGAGAACAGATATTTCGGATCCCTTTGTAGACTATAGGGCCAAAGGAAATATCCTCCGATAACAAAGAGAAAGAAGCTTTCTGAGAAACTTCTTTGTGTTCTGTAAAATCATCTCACAGATTTACAGCTTTCCCCTCTAGAAGCCTTTCGCTAAGACAGTTCTTGAGGAATTGGCAAAGTGATATTTGGAAGCCTATAGAGGTTTATGGTGAAAAAGGAAATATCCTCAGATGAAATCTTTAAAGAAGCTTTCTGAGAACCTTCTTAGTGTTCTGTTAATTCATCTCACAGAGTTACATCTGTATTTCGTGGATCTCTTTGCTGCCCTTTTTCTGTGGAATATGAGAACAGATATTTCGGATCCCTTTGAAGACTATAGGGCCAAAGGAAATAATATCCGATAGCAAAGAAAAAGCAGCTTTCTGAGAAACTACTCTGTGTTCTGTGAAATCATCTCCCAGAGTTACAGCTTTCCCCTCAAGAAGCCTTTCGCTAAGACAGTTGTTGAGGAGTTTTCAAAGTAATATTTGGAAGCCCTTGGAGGGCTACGGTGAAAAAGGAAATATCCTCAGATGAAATCTGGAAAGAAGATTTCTGAGAAACTGCTTAGTGTTCTGTTAATTCATCTCACAGAGTTACATCTGTATTTCGTGGATCTCTTTGCTAGCCTTATTTCCTGGAATCTGAGAACAGATATTTCGGACCCTTCGAAGACTATAGGGCCAAAGGAAATATCCTCCGATAACAAAGAGAAAGAAGCTTTCTGAGAAACTTCTTTGTGTTCTGTGAAATCATCTCCTAGATTTACAGCTTTCCCCTCAAGAAGCCTTTCGCTAAGACAGTTCTTGCGGAATTGGCAAAGTGATATTTGGAAGCCCATAGAGGGCTATGGTGAAAAAGAAAATATCCTCACATGAAATCTGGAAAGAAGCTTTCTGAGAATCTGCTCTGTGATGTGTGACTTCCACTCACAGAGTTACATCGGTGTTTCGTGGATCTCCTTGCTAGCCTTATTTCTGTGCAATCTGAGAACAGATATTTCGGATACCTTTGAAGACTATAGGGCCAAAGGAAATATCCTCCGCTAACAAAGAGAAAGAAGCTTTCTGCGAAACTTCTTTGTGTTCTGTGAAATCATCTCACAGAGTTACAGCTTTCCCGTCAAGAAGCCTTTCGCTAAGACAGTTCTTGTGGAATTGGCAAAGTGATATTTGGAAGACCGTAGAGGGCTAAGGTGAAAAAGGAAATATCCTCAGAAGAAATCTGGAAAGAATCTTTCTGAAAAACTGCTCTGTGATGTCTGACTTCCACTCACAGAGTTATATCTGTGTTTCGTGGATCTCTTTGCTAGCCTTATTTCTGTGGAATCTGAGAACAGATATTTCGGATCTCTTTGAATACTACAGGGCCAAAGGAAATATCCTCCGATAACAAAGAGAAAGAAGCTTTCTGAGAAACTTCTTTGTGTTCTGTGAAATCATCTCACAGAATTATAGCTTTCCCCTCAAGAAACCTTTCGCTAAGACAGTTCTTGTGGAATTGACAAAGTGATATTTGGAAGCCCATAGAGCGCTATGGTGAAAAAGGAAATATTCTCAGTTTAAATTGTGGAAAGAAGCTTTCTGAGACACGGCTCTGTGATATGTGTCTTCCATCACAGAGTTACATCTGTATTTCGTGGATCTTTTTACTAACCTTATTTCTGTGGAATCTGAGAACAGATATTTCGGATCCCTTTGAAGTTTATAGGGCCAACGGAAATATCCTCAGAAAAAAAAGAGAAAGAAGATTTCTGAAAGACTTCTTTGTGTTCTGTGAAATCATCTCACAGAGTTACAGCTTTCCCCTCAAGAAGCCTTTCGCTAAGACAGTTCTTGTGGAATTGTCAAAGTGATAATTGGAAGCCCTTAGAGGGCTATGGTGAAAAAGGAACTAGCCTCAGATAAAATCTGGAAAGAAGCTTTCTGAGAAACTGTTTAGTGTTCTGTTAATTCATCTCACAGAGTTACATCTGTATTTCGTGGATCTCTTTGCTAGCCGTATTTCTGTGGAATCTGAGAACAGATATTTCGGATAACTTTGAAGAATATAGGGCCAAAGGAAATATCCTCCGATAACAAAGAGAAAGAAGCCCTCTGAGAAACTTCTTTGTGTTCTGTGAAATCATCTCACAGAGTTACAGCTTTCGCCTCAAGAATCCTTTCGCTAAGACAGTTCTTGTGGAATTGGAAAAGTGATATTTGGAAGCCCATAGAGGGCTATGTTGAAAAAGGAAATATTCTCCGTTTAAACGGTGGAAAGAAGCTTTCTGAGAAACTGCTCTGTGATGTGTGACTTCCACTCACAGAGTTACATCTGTATTTGGTGGATCTCTTTTCTAGCCTTATTTCTGTTTAATCTGAGAACAGATATTTTGGATCCCTTTGAAGAGTATAAGGCCAAAGGAAATATCCTCTGATAACAAAGAGAAAGAAGCTTTCTGAGAAACTTCTTTGTGTTCTGTGGATTCTTCTCACAGAGTTACAGCTTTTCCCTCAAGAAACTTTCGCTAGGACAGATCTTTTGGAATTGGCAAAGTGATATTCGGAAACCCATAGAGGGCAATGGTGAAAAAGGAAATATCCTCAGATGAAATCTGGAAAGAAGATTTCTGAGTAACTGCTTCGTGTTCTTTTAATTCATCTCACAGATTTACGTCTGTATTTCGTGGATCTCTTTGCTAGCCTTATTTCTGTGGAATCTGAGAAGAGATATTTCGGATCCCTTTGAAGTCTATAGAGCCAAAGGAAATATCCTCCGATAACAAAGAGAAAGAAGCTTTCTGAGAAACTTCTTTGTGTTCTGTGAAATCATCTCACAGAGTTATAGCTTTCCCCTCAAGAAGCCTTTCGCTAAGACAGTTCTTGTGGAATTGGCAAAGTGATATTTGGAAGCCAATAGAGGGCTATGTTGAAAAAGGAAATATTCTCAGTTTAAATAGTGGAAAGAAGCTTTCTGAGAATCTGCTCTGTGATGTGTGACTTCCACTCACAGAGTTACATCTATATTTGATGGATCTCTTTGCTAGCCTTGTTTCTGTGGAATCTGAGAACAGATATTTCGGATATCTTTGAAGACTACAGGGCCAAAGGAAATATCCTCCGATAACAAAGAGATAGAAGATTTTCAGAAACTTTTTGTGTTCTGTGAAATCATCTCACAGAGTTACAGCTTTCCCCTCAAGAAGCCTTTCGCTAAGACAGTTCTTGTGGAAATGGCAAAGTGATATTTGGAAGCCCATAGAGGGCTACGGTGAAAAAGGAAATATCCTCAGATGAAATCTGGAAAGAAGCTTTCCGAAAAACTACTTAGTGTTCTGTTAATTCATCTCACAAAGTTACATCCGTATTTCATGGATCGCTTTGCTAGCCTTATTTCTGTGGAATCTGAGAACAGATATTTCGGATCCCTTTGAAGGTTTAGGGCCAAAGGAAATATCCTCCGATATCAAAGAAAAAGAAGCTTTCTGAATAACTTCTTTGTGTTCTGTGAAATCGTCTCAGAGAGTTACAGCTTTCCCCTCTAGCAGCCTTTCGCTAAAACAGTTCTTGTGGAATTGGCAAAGTGATATTTGGAAGCCCATAGAGGGCTATGGTGAAAAAAGAAATATCCTCACATGAAATCTGGAAAGAAGCTTTCTGAGAAACTGCTTAGTGTTTTGTTAATTCATCTCACAGAGTTACATCTGTATTTCGTGGATCTCTTTGCTAGCCTTATTTCTGTGGAATCTGAGATCAGATATTTCGGATCCCTTTGAAGACTGTAGGGAGAAATAAAATATCCTAAGATAACAAAGAGAAAGAAGCTTTCTGAGAAACTTCTTTGTGTTCTGTGAAATCATCTCCTAGATTTACAGCTTTCCCCTCAAGAAGCCTTTCGCTAAGACAGTTCTTGCGGAATTGGCAAAGTGATATTTGGAAGCCCATAGAGGGCTATGGTGAAAAAGGAAATATCCTCAGATGAAATCTGGAAAGAAGCTCTCTGAGAAACTGCTTAGTGTTCTGTTAATTCATCTCACAGAGTTTCATCAGTATTTCCTGGATCTCTTTGCTAGCCTTATTTCTGTGGTGCCTGGAACAGATATTTCGGATCCCTTTGAAGACTATAGGGCCAAAGGAAATATCCTCCAACAACAAAGAGAAAGAGGCATTCTGAAAAACTTCTTTGTGTTCTGTGAAATC
The DNA here is from genome assembly GCF_037993035.2 of Macaca fascicularis. Lineage (NCBI taxonomy): Eukaryota > Metazoa > Chordata > Mammalia > Primates > Cercopithecidae > Macaca > Macaca fascicularis. Next base: position 34,512,862 of record NC_088389.1, read on the forward strand.
ATCTAACAGAGTTACAGCTTTCCCCTTAAGAAGCCTTTCGCTAAGACAGTTCTGTGGAATTGGCAGATTGATAATTGGAAGCCCATAGAGGGCTGTGGTGAAAAAGGAAATATCCTCAGATGAAATCTGGAAAGAAGCTTTCTGAGAAACTGCTTAGTGTTCTGTTAATTCATCTCAACGAGTAGCATGTGTATTTCGTGTATCTCTTTGCTAGCCTTATTTCTGTGGAATCTGAGAACAGATATTTCGGATCCCTTTGAAGACTGTAGAGCCAATGGAAATATCCTCCGATAACAAAGGGAAAGAAGCTTTCTGAGAAACTTCTTTGTGTACTGTGAAATCAACTCACAGAGTTACAGCTTTCCCCTCAAGAAGCCTTTCGCTAAGAAAGTTCTTTTGGAATTGGCAAAGTGATAATTTGAAGCCCATAGAGGGCTATGTTGAAAAAGGAAATATCCTCAGATGAAATTGTAAAGAAGCGTTTTGAGAAACTGTTTAGTGTTCTGTTAATTCATCTCACAGAGTTACATGTGTATTTCGTTTATCTCTTTGCTAGCCTTATTTCTGTGGAATCTGAGAACAGATATTTCGGATCCCTTTGTGGACTATAGGGCCTAAGGAAATATCCTCCGATAACAAAGAGAAAGAAGCTTTCTGGGAAACTTCTTTGTGTTCACTGAAATCATCTCACAGAGTTACAGCTTTCCCCTCAAGAAGCCTTTCGCTAAGGCATTTCTTGTGGAATTGGCAAAGTGATATTTGGAAGCCTTTAGAGGGCTATGGTGATAAAGGAAATATCCTCAGATGAAATCTGGAAAGAAGCTTTCTGAGAAACTACTCTGTGATGTGTGACTTCCCCTCACAGAGTTACATGTGTATTTCGTGAATCTCTTTGCCAGCCTTATTTCTGTGGAATCTGAGAACAGATATTTCGGATTCCTTTGAATACTTTAGGGCCAAAGGAAATACCTTCCGATAACAAAGAGAAAGAAGCTTTCTGAGAATCTTCTTTGTGTTCTGTGAAATCATCTCACAGAGTTACAGCTTTCCCCTCAAGAAGCCTTTCGCTAAGACGGTTCTTGTGGAATTGGCAAAGTGATATTTGGAAGCCCAGAGAGGGCTATGGTGAAAAAGGAAATATCCTCAGATGAAATCTGGAAAGAAGCTTTCTGAGAAACTGCTAAGTGTTCTGTTAATTCACCTCACAGAGTTACATCAGTATTTCGTGGATCTCTTTGCTATCCTTATTTCTGCGGTGTCTGAGAACAGATATTTCGTTTCCCTTTGAAGACTATAGGGCCAAAGGAAATATCCTCCGACAACAAAGAGAAATAGGTTTTCTAAAAAACTTCTTTGTGTTCTGTGAAATCATCTCACAGAGTAACAGCTTTCCCCTCAAGAAGCCTTTCGGTAAGACAGTTCTTGTGGAATTGGCAAAGTGATAATTGGAAGCCCATAGAGGGCTATGTTGAAAAAGGAAATATCCTCACATGAAATCTGGAAAGAAGCTTTCTGAAAAACTGCTCTGTGATTTTTGACTTCCACTCACAGAGTTACATCTGTATTTCGTGGATCTCTTTGCTAGCCTTATTTCTGTGGAATCTGAGAACACATATTTCGGATCCCTTTGAAGACTATAGGTCCAAAGGAAATTTGCTCCGATAACAAAGAGAAATTAGCTTTCTGAGAAACTTCTTTGCGTTCTGTGAAATCATCTCACCGAGTTACAGCTTTCCCCTTAAGAAGCCTTTCGCTAAGAGAGTTTTTGTGGAATTGGCAAAGTGATATTTCGAAGCCCATAGAGGGCTATGTTGAAAAAGGAAATATAATCAGACGAAATCTGGAAAGAAGCTTTCTGAGAAACTGCTAAGTGTTCTGTTAATTCACCTCACAGAGTTACATCTGTATGTCGTGTATCTCTTTGATAGCCTTATTTCTGTGGAATCTGAGAACACATATTTCTGATTCCTTTGAAGAGTATAGGGCCAAAGGAAATATCCTCCGATAACAAAGAGAAAGAAGCTTTCTGAGAATCTTCTTTGTGTTCTGTGAAATCATCTCACAGAGTTACAGCTTTCCCCTCAAGAAGCCTTTCGCTAAGAGAGTTCTTTTGGAATTGGCAAAGTGATATTTGGAAGCCCATAGAGGGCTATGGTGAAAAAGGAAATATTCTCAGATGAAATCTGGAAAGAAGCTTTCTGAGAAACTGCTAAGTGTTCTGTTAATTCACGTCACAGAGTTACATCTGTATTTCGTGAATCTCTTTGCTAGCCTTATTTCTGTGGAATTTGAGAACACATATTTCCGATCCCTTGGTAGAGTATAGGGCCAACGGAAATATCCTCCGATAACAAGGAGAAAGAAGCTTTCTGAGAAACTTCTTTGTGTTCTGTGAAATCATCTCACAGAGTTACAGCTTTCCCCTCAAGAAGCCTTTCGGTAAGACAGTTCTTGTGGAATTGGCAAAGTGATAATTGGAAGCCCTTAGAGGGCTATGTTGAAAAAGAAAATATCCTCACATGAAATCTGGAAAGAAGCTTTCTGAGAAACGGCTTAGTGTTCTGTTAATTCATCTCACAGAGTTACATCAGTATTTCGTGGATCTCTTTGCTATCCTTATTTCTGCGGTGTCTGAGAACAGATATTTCGTTTCCCTTTGAAGACTATAGGGCCAAAGGAAATATCCTCCGACAACAAAGAGAAATAGGTTTTCTAAAAAACTTCTTTGTGTTCTGTGAAATCATCCCACAGAGTTACAGCTTTCCCCTCAAGAAGCCTTTCGCTAAGACAGTTCTTGAGGATTTGGCAAAGTGATATTTGGAAGCCCTTAGAGGGCTTTCGTGATAAAGGAAATATCCTCAGATGAAATCTGGAAAGAAGCTTTCTGGGAAACTGCTTAGTGTTCTGTTAATTCATCTCACAGAGTTACATCTGTATTTCGTGGATCTCTTTGCTAACCTTATTTCTGTGGAATCTCAGAACAGATATTTCGGATCCCTTTGAAGACTGTAGAGCCAATGGAAATATCCTCCGATAACAAAGGGAAAGAAGCTTTCTGAGAAACTTCTTTGTGTTCTATGAAATCATCTCACAGAGTTACAGCTTTCTCCTCAAGAAGCCTTTCGCTAAGACAGTTCTTGTGGAATTGGCAAAGTGATATTTGGAAGCCCATAGAGGGCTATGGTGAAAAAGGAAATATCCTCAGATGAAATCTGGAAAGAAGTTTTCTGAGAAACTGCTAAGTGTTGTGGTAATTCATCTCACAGAGTTACATCTGTATTTCCTGGATCTCTTTGCTAGCCTTATTTCTGTGGAATCTGAGAACAGATATTTCCGAACCCTTTGAAGACTATAGGGCCAAAGGAAATATACTCCGATAACAAAGAGAAAGAAGCTTTCTGGGAAACTTCTTTGTGTTCTCTGAAATCATCTCACAGAGTTACAGCTTTCCCCTAAAGAAGCCTTTCGCTAAGAGAGTTCTTCTGGAATTGGCAAAGTGATATTTGGAAGCCCTTGGAGGGCTAAGGTGTAAAAGGAAATATCCTCAGATCAAATCTGGAAAGAAGCTTTCAGAGAAACTGCTCTGTGATGTGTGACTTCCACTCACAGGGTTACATCTGTATTTCGTGGATCTCTTTGCTAGCCTTATTTCTGTGGAATCTGAGAACACATATTTCGGATCCCTTTGAAGACTATAGGGCCAAAGGAAATATCCTCCGATAACAAAGAGAAAGACGCTTTCTGAGAAACTTCTTTGTGTTCTGTGAAATCATCTCACAGAGTTACAGCTTTACCCTCAAGAGGCCTTTCGCTAAGTCAGTTCTTGTGGAATTGGCAAAGTGATATTTGGAAGCCCTTAGAGGGCTATGGTGATAAAGGAAATATAATCAGGTGAAATCTGGAAAGAAGCTTTCTGAGAAACTGCTCTGTGATGTGTGACTTTAACTCACAGAGTTATATGTTTATTTCGTTTATCTCTTTGCTAGCCTTATTTCTGTGGAATCTGAGAACAGATATTTCGGATCCCTTTGAAGACTATAGGGCCAAAGGAAATATCCTCCGATAACAAAGAGAAAGAAGCTTTCTGAGAAACTTCTTTGTGTTCTGTGAAATCATCTCACAGAGTTACAGCTTTCCCCTTAAGAAGCCTTTCGTTAAGAGAGTTCTTCTGGAATTGGCAAAGTGATGTCTGGAAGCCCATAGAGGGCTATGGTGAAAAAGGAAATATCCTCAGATGAAATCTGGAAAGAAGCTCTCTGAGAAACTGCTTAGTGTTCTGTTAATTCATCTCACAGAGTAACATCAGTATTTCGTGGATCTCTTTGGTAGCCTTATTTCTGTGGAGTCTGAGAGCAGATATTTAGGATCCCTTTGAAGACTATAGGGCTAAAGGAAACATCCTCCTACAACAATTAGAAAGAGGCTTTCTGAGAAACTTCTTTGTGTTCTGTGAAATCATCTCACAGAGTTACAACTTTCCCCTCAAGAAGCCTTTCCCTAAGACAGTTCTTGTGTAATTGGCAAAGTTATAATTAGAGGCTCATAGAGGGCTATGGTGAAAAAGGAAATATCCTCAGATGAAATCTGGAAAGAAGCTTTCTGAGAAACTACATAGTGTTCTGTTAATTCATCTCACAGAGTTACATCAGTATTTCGTGGGTCTCTTTGCTAGCCTTATTTCTGTGGTGTCTGAGAACAGATATTTCGGATCCCTTTGAAGACTATAGGGACAAAGGAAATATCCTCCGACAACAAAGAGAAAGAGGCTTTCTGAAAACTTCTTTGTGTTCTGTGTAATCATCTCACAGAGTTACAGCTTTCTCCTCAAGAAGCCTTTCGGTAAGACAGTTCTTGTGGAATTGGCAAAGTGATAATTGGAAGCCCATAGAGGGCCATGGTGAAAAAGGAAATATCCTCAGATGAAATCTGGAAAGAAGCCTTCTGAAGAACTGCTCTGTGATGTGTGACTTCCACTCACAGAGTTACATCTGTATTTCGTGGACGTATTTGCTGGCCTTATTTCTGTGGTATCTGAGAACAGATATTTCGGATCCCTTTGAAGACTATAGGGCCAAAGGAAATATCCTCCGATAACAAAGAGAAAGAAGCTTTCTGAGAATCTCCTTTATGTTCTGTGAAATCATCTCACAGAGTTACAGCTTTCCCCTGAAGAAGCATTTCGCTAAGAGAGTTCTTGTGGAAATTGCAAAGTGATATTTGGAAGCCCGTAGAGGGCTTTGGTGAAAAAGGAAATATCCTCAGATGAAATCTGGAAAGAAGCGTTCTGAGAAACTTCTTAGTGTTCTGTTAATTTATCTCACAGAGTTACATCTGTATTTCGTGGATCTCTTTGCTAGCCTTATTTCTGTGGAATCTGAGAACCCATATTTCGGATCCCTTTGAAGACTATAGGTCCAAAGGAAATATCCTCGGATAACAAAGAGAAAGAAGCTTTCTGAGAAACTTCTTTGGGTTCTGTGAAATAATCTCACAGAGTTACAGCTTTCCCCTTAAGAAGCCTTTCGCTAAGAGAGTTTTTGTGGAATTGGCAAGGTGATATTTGGAAGCCCATAGAGGGCTATGGTGAAAAAGGAAATATCCTCAGATGAAATCTGGAAAGAAGCTTTCTGAGAAACTGCTAAGTGTTCTGTTAATTCACCTCACAGAGTTACATCTGTATTTCGTGTATCTCTTTGCTAGCCTTATTTCTGTGGAATCTGAGAACACATATTTCCGATCCCTTTGAAGAGTATAGGGCCAACGGAAATATCCTCCGATAACAAAGAGAAAGAAGCTTTCTTTTTTTTTTTTTTTTTTTTTTTTTTTGAGACTGAGTCTGGCTCTGTCGCCCAGGCTGGAGTGCAGTGGCCGGATCTCAGATCACTGCAAGCTCCACCTCCCGGGTTTACGCCATTCTCCTGCCTCAGCCTCCCGAGTAGCTGGGACCACAGGCGCCCGCCACTTCGCCCGGCTACTTTTTTGTATTTTTTAGTAGAGACAGGGTTTCACCGTGTTAGCCAGGATGGTCTCGATCTCCTGACCTCGTGATTCGCCAGTCTCGGCCTCACAAAGTGCTGGGATTACAGGCTTGAGCCACCGCGCCCGGCCGAGAAAGAAGCTTTCTGAGAAACTTCTTTGTGTTCTGTGAAATTATCTCACATAGTTACAGCTTTCCCCTCAAGAAGCTTTTCGCTAAGACAGTTCTTGTGGAACTTGCAAAGAGATATTTGAAAGCCCTTAGAGGGCTATCGTGATAAAGGAAATATCCTCAGATGAAATCTGGAAAGAAGCTTTCTGGGAAACTGCTCTGTGATGTGTGATTTCCACTCACAGAGTTACATCTATATTTCGTGGATCTCTTTGCTAGCCTTATTTCTGTGGAATCTGAGAACAGATATTTCGGAACCCTTTGAAGACAATTGGGCCAAAGGAGATATCCTCCGATAACAAAGAGAAACAAGCTTTCTGAGAAACTTGTTTGTGTTCCGTGAAGTCATCTCACAGAGTTACAGCTTTTCCCTCAAGAAGCCTTTCGCTAAGACAGTTCTTGTGGAATTGGCAAAGTGATATTTGGAAGCCCTTAGAGGGCTATGGTGATAAAGGCAATATCCTCAGATGAAATCTGGAAAGAAGCTTCCTGAGAAACTGCTCTGTGATGTGTGACTTCCAATCACAGAGTTACATCTGTATTTCGTGGATCTCTTTGCTAGCCTTATTTCTGTGGAATCTGAGAACAGATATTTCGTATCCCTTTGAAGACTATAGGGCCAAAGGAAATATCCTCCGATAACAAAGAGAAAAAAGCTTTCTGAGAAACTTCTTTGTGTTATGTGAAATCACCTCACAGAGTTACAGCTTTCCCCTCAAGAAGCCTTTCGCTAAGACAGTTCTTGTGGAATTGGCAAAGTGATATTTGGAAGCCCTTAAAGGTCTATGGTGAAAAAGGAAATATCCTCAGATGAAAGCTGGAAAGAAGCGTTATGAGAAACTGCTTAGTGTTCTGTTAATTCATCTCCCAGAGTTACATGTGTATTTCGTTTTTCTCTTTGCTAGCCTTATTTCTGTGGAATCTGAAAAGAGATATTTCGGATCCCTTTGTAGACTATAGGGCCAAAGGAAATATCCTCCGATAACAAAGAGAAAGAAGCTTTCTGAGAAACTTCTTTGTGTTCTGTGAAATCATGTCACAGAGTTACAGCTTTCCTCTCAAGAAGCCTTTCGCTCAGACAGTTCTCGTGGAATTGGTAAAGTGATATTTGGAAGCCCATAGATGGCAATGGAGAAAAAGGAAATATCCGAAGATGAAAACTGGAAAGAAGCTTTCTGAGAAACGGCTTAGTGTTCTTTTAATTCATCTCACAGAGTTACATCAGTATTTCGTGGGTCTCTTTGCTAGCCTTATTTCTGTGGTGTCTGAGAACAGATATTTCGGATACCATTGAAGACTGTAGGGCCAAAGGAAATATCCTCCGACAACAAAGAGAAAGAGGCTTTCAGAAAAACTTCTTTGTGTTCTGTGTAATCATCTCACAGAGTTACAGCTTTCCCCTCAAGAAGCCTTTCGGTAAGAGAGTTCTTGTGGAATTGGCAAAGTGATAATTGGAAGCCTATAGAGGGCTATGGTGAAAAAGGAAATATCCTCAGATGAAATCTGGAAAGAAGCCTTCTGAGAAACTGCTCTATGATGTGTGACTTCCACTCACAGAGTTACATCTGTATTTCGTATATATATTTGCTGGCCTTATTTCTGTGGAATCTGAGAAGAGATATTTCGGATCCCTTTGAAGACTATAGGGCCAAAGGAAATATCCTCCGATAAAAAAGAGAAAGAAGCTTTCTGAGAATCTTCTTTGTGTTCTGTGAAATCATCTCACAGAGTTACAGCTTTCCCCTGAAGAAGCATTTCGCTAAGAGAGTTCTTGTGGAAATTGCAAAGTGATATTTGGAAGCCCTTAGAGGGCTATGGTGAAAAAGGAAATATCCTCAGATGAAATCTGGAAAGAAGCTTTCTGAGAAACTTCTTAGTGTTCTGTTAATTTATCTCACAGAGTTACATCTGTATTTCGTGGATCTCTTTGCTAGCCTTATTTCTGTGGAATCTGAGTAAACATATTTCGGATCCCTTAGAAGACTATAGGTCCAAAGGAAATATCCTCCGATAACAAAGAGAAAGAAGCTTTCTGGGAAACTTCTGTGTGTTCTCTGAAATCATCTCACAGAGTTAGAGCTTTCCCCTCAAGAAGCCTTTCGCTAAGACAGTTCTTGTGGAACTGGCAAAGTGATATTTGGAAGCCCATAGAGAGCTATGGTGAAAAAGGAAATATCCTCAATTGAAATCTGGAAAGAAGCTTTCTCAGAAACTACTTAGTGTTCTGTTAATCCATCTCACAGAGTTACATCTGTATTTCGTGGATCTCTTTGCTAGGCTTATTTCTGTGGAATCTCAGAGCAGATATTTCGGATCGCTTTGAAGACTATAGAGCCAATGGAAATATCCTCCGATAACAAAGAGAAAGAAGCTTTCTGAGAATCTTCTTTGTGTTCTGTGAAATCATCTCAGAGTTACAGCTTTCCCGTCAAGACGCCTTTCGCTAAGACAGTTTTTGTGGAATTGGCAAAGTGATATTTGGAAGCCCATAGAGAGCTATGGTGATAAAGGAAATATCCTCAGATGAAATCTGGAAAGAAGCTTTCTGAGAAACTAATTAGTGTTCTGTTAATTCATCTCACAGAGTTACATCTGTATTTCGGGAATCTCTTTGCTAGCCTTATCTCTGTGGAATCTGAGAACACATATTTCGGATCCCTTTGAAGACTATAGGGCCAAAGGAAATATCCTCCGATAACAAAGAGAAAGACGCTTTCTGAGAAACTTCTTTGTGTTCTGTGAAATCATCTCACAGATTTACAGCTTCCCCTCAAGAAGCCTTTCGCTAAGACAGTTCTTGTGGAATTGGCAAAGTGATATTTGGAAGCACTTAGAGGGCTATGGTGATAAAGGAAATATCCTCAGATGAAATATGGAAAGAAGCTTTCTGAGAAACAGCTCTGTGATGTGTGACTTCCACTCAGAGAGGTATATCTGTATTTCGTGGATCTCTTTGCGAGCCTTATTTCTGTGGAATCTGAGAACAGATATTTCGGATCCCTTTGAAGACTATAGGGCCCAAGGAAATATCCTCCGATAACAAAGAGAAAGAAGCTTTCTGAGAATCTTCTTTGTGTTCTGTGAAATCATCTCACAGAGTTACAGCTTTCCCCTCAAGAAGACTTTCGCTAAGACAGTTCTTGTGGATTGGGCAAATTGATATTTGGAAGCCCATAGAGGGCTATGGTGAAAAAGGAAATATCCTCAGATGAAAGCTGGAAAGAAGCTTTCTGAGAAACTCCTTAGTGTTCTGTTAATTCATCTCACAGAGCTACATCTGTATTTCGTGGATCTCTTTGCTAGCCTTATTTCTGTGGAATCTGAGAACAGATATTTCGTATCCCTTTGAAGACTATAGGGCCAACGGAAATATCCTCCGATAACAAAGAGAAAGAAGCTTTCTGGGAAACTTCTGTGTGTTCTCTGAAATCATCTCACAGAGTTACAGCTTTCCCCTCAAGAAGCCTTTCGCTCAGAGAGTTCTTGTGGAATTGGCAAAGTGATATTTGGAAGGCCATAGAGGGCTATGGTGTAAAAGGAAATATCCTCAGATGAAATCTGGACAGAAGCTTTCAGAGAAACTGCTCTGTGATGTGTGACTTCCACTCACAGGGTTACATTTGTATTTCCTGGATCTCTTTTCTAGCCTTATTTCTGTGGAGTCTGAGAACAGATATTTCGGATCCCTTTGAAGACTATAGGGCTAAAGGAAATATCCTCCAACAACAAAGAGAAAGACGCTTTCTGAGAAACTTCTTTCTGTTCTGTGAAATCATCTCACAGAGTTACAGCTTTCCACTCAAGAAGCCTTTCGCTAAGACAGTTCTTGTGGAATTGGCAAAGTTATAATTAGAGGCCCATGGAGGGCTACGGTGAAAAAGGAAATATCCTCAGATGAAATCTGGAAAGAAGTTTTCGGAGAAACTGCTCTGTGATGTGAGACTTCCACTCACAGAGTTACATCTGTATTTCGTGGATCTCTTTGCTTGCCTTATTTCTGTGGAATCTGAGAACAGATATTTTGGATCCCTTTGAAGACTACAGGGCCAAAGGAAATATCCTCCGATAACAAAGAGAAAGAAAGTTTCTGAGAAACTTCTTTGTGTACTGTGAAATCATCTCACAGAGTTACAGCTTTCCCCTCAAGAAGCCTTTCGCTAAGAGAGTTCTTGTGGAATTGGCAAAGTGATATTTGGAAGCCCATAGAGCGCTATGGTGAAAAAGGAAATATCCTCAGATGAAATCTGGAAAGAAGCTCTCTAAGAAACTCCTCAGTGTTTTGTCAATTTGTCTCACAGAGTTACATCTGTATTTCGTGGATATCTTTGCTAGCCTTATTTCTGTGGAATCTCAGAACAGATAATTCGGATCCCTTTGAAGACTACAGAGCCAATGGAAATATCCTCCGATAAAAAAGAGAAAGAAGCTTTCTGAGAAACTTCTTTGTGTTCTGTGAAATCATCTCACAGAGTTACAGCTTCCCCCTCAAGAAGCCTTTCGCTAAGACAGTTCTTGTGGAATTGGCAAAGTGATATTTTTAAGCCCATAGAGGGCTAAGGTGAAAAAGGAAATTTCCTAAGATGAAATCTGGAAAGAAGCTTTATAAGAAAGTGCTTTGTGTTCTGTTAATTCATCTCACAGAGTTACATGTGTATTTCCTTTATCTCTTTGCTAGCCTTATGTCTGTGGAATCTGAGAACAGATATTTCGGATCTCTTTGAAGACTATAGGGCCAAAGGAAATATTCTCAGATAACAAAGAGAAACAAGCTTTCTGAGAAACTTCTTTGTGTTCTTTGAAATCATCTCAGAGAGTTACAGCTTTCCCCTCAAGAAGCCTTTCGCTAAGACAGTTCTTGTGGAATAGGCAAAGTGATATTTGGAATCCCATAGAGGTCTATGTTGAAAAAGGAAATATCCTCAGATGAAATCTAGAAAGAAGCTTTCTGAGAAACTGCTTACTGTTCTGTTAAATCATCTGACAGAGTTACATCTGTATTTCGTGGATCTCTTTGCTAGCCTTATTTCTGTGGAATCTGAGAACAGATGTTTCGGATCCCTTTGAAGACTATAGGGCCAAAGGTAATATCCTCCGATAACAAAGAGAAATAAGCTTTCTGAGAATCTTCTTTGTGTACTGTGAAATCATCTCACAGAGTTACAGCTTTCCCCAGAAGAAGCCTTTCGCTAAGACAGTTCTTGTGGAATTGGCAAAGTGATATTTGGAAGCCCATAGAGGGCTATGGTGAAAAAGGAAATATCCTCAGATGAAATCTGGAAAGAAGCTTTCTGAGAAACGGATCTGTGATGTGTGACTTCCACTCACAGAGTTACATCTGTATTTCGTGGATCTCTTTGCTAGCCTTATTTCTGTCGAATCTTAGAACACATATTTCGGATCCCTTTGAAGACTATAGGGCCAAAGGAAATATCCTCCGATAACAAAGAGAAAGAAGCTTTCTGAGAAACTTCTTTGTGTACTGTGAAATCATCTCACAGAGTTACAGCTTTCCCCTCAAGAAGTCTTTCGCTAAGAGAGTTCTTGTGGAATTGGCAAAGTGATATTTGGAAGCCCATAGTGGGCTATGGTGAAAAAGGAAATATCCTCATATGAAATCTGGAAAGAAGCGTTCTGAGAAACTGCTTAGTGTTCTGTTAATTCATCAAACACAGTTACATGTGTATTTCGTTTATCTCTTTGCTAGCCTTATTTCTGTGAAATCTGAGATCACATATTTCGGATCCCTTTGAAGACTACAGGGCCTAAGGAAATATCCTCCGATAACAAACAGAAGAAGCTTTCTGAGAAACTTCTTTGTGTTCTGTGAAATCATGTCACAGAGTTACAGCTTTTCCCTCAAGAAGCCTTTCGCTAAGACAGTTCTTGTGGAACTGGTAAAGTGATATTTGGATTCCCATAGAGGGCAATGGAGAAAAAGGAAATATCCTCAGATGAAATCTGGAAAGAAGCTTTCTTAGAAACTGTTTAGTGTTCTGTTAATACATCTCACAGAGTTACATCTGTATTTCGTGGATTTCTTTGCTAGCCTAATTTTTGTGGAATTTGAGAACAGATATTTCGGATCCCTTTGAAGACAATAGGGCCAAAGGAAATATCCTCCGATAACAAAGAGAAAGAAGCTTTCTGAGAAACTTCTTTGTGTTCTGCGAAATCATCTCACAGAGTTACAGCTTTCCCTTCAAGAAGCATTTCGCTAAGACAGTTCTTGTGGAACTGGCAAAGTGATATTTGGAAGCCCTTAGAGGGCTATGGTGATAAAGGAAATATCCTCAGATGAAATCTGGAAAGAAGCTTTCTGAGAAACTGCTCTGTGATGTGTGACTTCCACTCACAGAGGTCCATCTGTATTTCGTGGATCTCTTTGCGAGCCTTATTTCTGTGGAATCTGAGAACAGATATTTCGGATCCCTTTGAAGACTATAGGGCCAAAGGAAATATCCTTCGATAAGAAAGAGACAGAAGCTTTCTGAGAAACTTCTTTGTGTTCTGTGATATCATCTCAGAGAGTAACAGCTTTCCCCTCAAGAAGCCTTTCACTAAGACAGTTCTTGTGGTATTGGCAACGTGATATTTGGAAGATCATAAAGGGCTATGGTGAAAAAGGAAATATCCTCAGATGAAATCTGGAAAGAAGCTTTCTTAGAAACTACTTAGTGTTCTGTTAACTTATCTCACAGAGTTACATCTGTACTTCGTGGATCTCTTTGCTAGCCTTATTTCTGTGAAATCTGAGACCACATATTTCGGATCCCTTTGAAGACTATCTGGCCAAACGAAATATCCTCCGATAACAAAGAGAAAGAAGCTTTCTGAGAAACTTCTTTGCATTCTGTGCAATCATCTCACAGAGTTACAGCTTTCCCCTCAAGAATCCTTTCGCTAAGACAGTTCATGTGGAATTGGCAAAGTGATATTTGAAGCCCATAGAGGGCTATGGTGAAAAAGGAAATATCCTCAGAGGAAATCTGGAAAGAATCTTTCTGAGAAACTGCTAAGTGTTCTGTTAATTCACCTCACAGAGTTACATCTGTATTTCGTGTATCTCTTTGCTAGGCTTATTTCTGTAGAATCTGAGAACACATATTTCCGATCCCTTTGAAGAGTATAGGGCCAACGGAAATATCCTCCGATAACAAAGAGAAAGAAGCATTCTGAGAAACTTCTTTGTGTTTTGTGAAATCATCTCACACAGTTACAGCTTTCCCCTCAAGAAGCCTTTCGCTATGACAGTTCTTGTGGAATTGGCAAAGTGATATTTGAAAGCCCATAGAGGGCTATGGTGAAAAAGGAAATATCCTCAGATGAAATCTGGAAAGAAGCGTTCTGAGAAACTGCTTAGTGTTCTGTAAATTCATCTCACAAAGTTACATGTCTATTTCGTTTATCCCTTTGCTAGCCTTATTTCTGTGGAATCTGAGAACAGATATTTCGGATTCCTTTGAAGACTATAGGGCCAAAGGAAATATCCTCCGATATCAAAGAGAGAGAAGCTTTCTGAGAAACTTCTTTGTGGTCTGTGAAATCATCTCACAGAGTTACAGCTTTCCCCTCAAGAAGCCTTTCGCTAAGACAGTTTTGTGGAATTGGCAAAGTGATATTTGGAATCCCATAGAGGGCTATGGTGAAAAAGGAAATATCCTCAGACGACATCTAGAAAGAAGTTTCTGAGAAACTGCCTAGTGTTCTGTTAATTCATCTCACAGAGTTACATCCGTATTTCGTGTATCTCTTTGGTAGCCTTATTTCTGTGGAATCCGAGAACAGATATTTCGGATCCCTTTGAAGACAATTGGGCCAAAGGAAATATCCTCCGATAACAAAGAGAAAGAAGCTTTCTGAGAAACTTCTTTGTGTTCCGTGTAGTCATCTCACAGAGTTACACCTTTTCATTCAAGAAGCCTTTCTCTAAGACAGTTCTTGTGGAATTGGCAAAGTGATATTTGGAAGCCCATAGAGGGTTATGGAGAAAAAGGAAATATCCTCAGATGAAATCTGGAAAGAAGCTTTCCGAGAAGCTACTTAGTGTTCTGTAATTCATCTCACAGAGTTACATCTATATTTCGTGGATCTCTTTGCTAGCCTTATTTCTGTGGAATCTCAGAACAGATATTTCGGATCCCTTTGCAGACTATAGAGCCAATGGAAATATCCTCCAATAACAAAGAGAAAGAAGCTTTCTGAGAAACTTCTTTGTGTTTTGTGAAATCATCTCTAGGAGGTACAGCTTTCCACTCAAGAAGCCTTTCGCTAAGACAGTTCTTGTGGAATTGGCAAAGTGATATTTGGAAGCCCTTAGAGGGCTATGGTGATAAAGGAAATATCCTCAGATGAAATCTGGAAAGAAGCTTTCTGAGAAACTGCTTAGTGTTCTGTTAATTCATCTCACAGTGTTACATCTATATTTCGTGGATATCTTTCCTAGCCTTTTTTCTGTGGAATCTGAGAACAGATATTTCGGATCCCTTTGAAGACTATAGGGCCAAAGGAAATATCGTCCGATAACAAAGAGAAAGAAGCTTTCTGAGAAACTTCTTTGTGTTCTGTGAAATCATCTCACAGAGTTACAGCTTTCCCCTCAAGAAGCCTTTCGATGATACAGTTTTTGTGGAATTGACAAAGTGATATTTGGAAGCCCATAGAGGGCTATGGTGAAAAAGGAAATATCCTCAGATGAAATCTGTAAAGAAGCTTTCTGAGAAACTGCATAGTGTTCTGTTAATTCATCTCACAGAGTTACATCTGTATTTCGTGGATCTCGTTGCTAGCCTTATTTCTGTGGAATCTGAGAACAGATACTTCAGATCCCTTTGAAGACAATGGGGCCAAAGGAAATATCCTCCGATAACAAAGAGAAAGAATCTTTCTGAAAAATTCTTTGTGTTCCGTGAAGTCATCTCACAGAGTTACAGCTTTTCATTCAAGAAGCCTTTCTCTAAGATAGTTATTGTGGAATTGGCAAAGTGATATTTGGAAGCCCATAGAGGGCTTTGGAGAAAAAGGAAATATCCTCAGATGAAATCTGGAAAGAAGATTTCTGAGAAACTACTTAGTGTTCTGTTAATTCATCTCACAGAGTTACATCTGTATTACGTGGATCTCTTTGCTAGCCTTATTTCTGTGGAATCTGAGAACAGATATTTCGGATCCCTTTGAAGACTATACAGCGAACGGAAATATCCTCGAATAACAAAGAGAAAGAAGCTTTCTGAGAAACTTCTTTGTGTTCTGTGAAATCATCTCTCAGAGTTACAGCTTTCCCCTCAAGAAGCCTTTCGCTAAGACAGTTCTTGTAGAATTGGCAAAGTGATATTTGGAAGCCCTTAGTGGGCTATGGTGACAAAGGAAATATCCTCAGATGAAATCTGGAAAGAAGCTTTCTGGGAAACTGCTCTGTGATGTGTGACTTCCACTCACAGAGTTACATCTGTATTTCGTCGATCTATTTGCTCGCCTTATTTCTATGGAATCTGAGATCAGATAATTCGGATCCCTTTGAAGACTATAGGGCCAAAGGAAATATCCTCCGATAAAAAAGAGAAAGAAGCTTTCTGAGAATCTTCTTTGTGTTCTGTGAAATCATCTCACAGAGTTACAGCTTTCCCCTCAAGAAGCCTTTCGCTAAGAGAGTTGTTGTGGAATTGGCAAAGTGATATTTGGAAGCCAATAGAGGGCTATGGTGAAAAAGGAAATATACTCAGATGAAATCTGGAAAGAAGTTTTCTGAGAAACTCCTTAGTGTTCTGTTAATTCATCTCACAGAGTTACATCTGTATTTCGTGGATCTCTTTGCTAGCCTTATTTCTGTGGAATCTGAGAACAGATATTTCGGATCCCTTTGAAGACTATAGGGCCAAAGGAAATATCCTCTGATAACAAAGAGAAAGAAGCTTTCTGAGAAACTTCTTTGTGTTCTGTGAAATCATCTCACAGAGTTACAGCTTTCCCCTCAAGAAGCCTTTGGCTAAGACCGTTCTCGTGGAATTGGCAAAGTGATATTTGGAAGCCCATAGAGGCTATGGTGAAAAAGGAAATATCCTCAGATGAAATGTGGAAGGGAGCGTTCTGAGAAACTTCTTAGTGTTCTGTTAATTCATCTCACAGAGTTACACGTGTATTTCGTTTATCTCTTTGCTAGCCTTATTTCTGTGGAATCTGAGAACAGATATTTCGGATCCCTTTGAAGACTATATGGCCAAAGGAAATATCCTCAGATAACAAAGAGAAACAAGCTTTCTGAGAAACTTCTTTGTGTTCTGTGAAATCATCTCACAGAGTTACAGCTTTCCCCTGAAGAAGCCTTTCGCTAAGACAGTTCTTGTGGAATTGGCAAAGTGATATTTGGAATCTCATAGAGGGCTATGGTGAAAAAGGAAATATCCTCAGATGAAATCTGGAAAGAAGCTTTCTGAGAAACTGCTTAGTGATATGTTAATTCATCTCAAAGAGTTACATCTGTATTTCGTGGATCTCTTTGCTAGCCTTATTTCTGTGGAATCTGTGAACAGATATTTCGGATCCTTTTGAAGACTATAGGGCTAAAGGAAATTTCTTCCGATAACAAAGAGAAAGAAGCTTTCTGAGAAACTTCTTTGTGTTCTGTGAAATCATCTCACAGAGTTACCACTTTCCCTTCAAGAAGCCTTTCGCTAAGACAGATCTTTTGGAACTGGCAAAGTGATATTTGGAAGCCCTTAGAGGGCTATGGTGGTAAAGGAAACATCCTCAGATGAAATCTGGAAAGAAGCTTTCTGGGAAACTGCTCTGTGATGTGTGACTTCCACTCACAGAGTTACATCTGTATTTCGTGGATCTATTTGCTACTCTTATTTCTGTGGAATCTGAGAACACATATTTCGGATCCCTTTAAAGACTATAGGGCCAAAGGAAATATCCTCCGATAACAAAGAGAAAGAAGCTTTCTGAGAAACTTCTTTGTGTTCTGTGAAATCATTTCACAGAGTTACAGCTTTCCCCTCAAGAAGCCTTTCGCTAAGACAGTTCTTGTGGAATTGGCAACGTGATATTTGGAAGCCCATAGAGGACTATGGTGAAAAAGGAAATATCCTCAGATGAAATCAAGAAAGAAGCTTTCCGAGAAACTGCCTAGTGTTCTGTTATTTCATCTCACAGAGTTACATCTGTATTTCGTGGATCTCTTTGCTAGCCTTATTTCTGTGGAATCTGAGAACAGATATTTCGGATCCCTTTGAAGACTATAGGGCCAAAGGAAATATCCTCCGATAACAAAGAGAAAGAAGCTTTCTGATAAACTTCTTTGTGTTATGTGAAATCATCTCACAGAGTTACAGCTTTCCCCTCAAGAAGCCTTTCGCTAAGACAGTTCTTGTGGAATTGGCAAAGTGATATTTGGAAGCCCATAGAGGGCTATTGTGAAATAGGAAATATCCTCAGATGAAATCTGGAAAGAAGCTTTCTGAAAACTACTTAGTGTTCTGTTTATTCATCTCACAGAGTTACATCTGTATTTCGTGGATCTCTTTGCTAGCCTTATTTCTTTGGAATCTGAGAACAGATATTTCGGATCCCTTTGAAGATTATAGGGCCAATGGAAATATCCTCCGATAACAAAGAGAAAGAAGCCCTCTGAGAAACTTCTTTGTGTTCTGTGAAATCATCTCACAGAGTTACAGCTTTCCCCTCAAGAAGCCTTTCGCTAAGACAGTTCTTGTGGAATTGGCAAAGTGATATTTGGAAGCCCATAGAGGGCTACGGTGAAAAAGGAAATATCCTCAGATGAAATCTGTAAAGAAGCGTTCTGAGAAACTGTTTAGTGTTCTGTTAAATCATCTCACAGAGTTACATGTGTATTTCCTTTATCTCTTTGCTAGCCTTATTTCTGTGGAATCTGAGAACAGATATTTCGGATCCCTTTGAAGACTATAGGGCCAAAGGAAATACCCTCCGATAACAAAGAGAAAGAAGCTTTCTGAGAAACTTCTTTGTGTTCTGTGAAATCATCTCTCAGAGTTACAGCTTTCCCCTCAAGAAGCCTTTCGCTAAGACAGTTCTTGTGGAATTGGCAAAGTGATATTTGGAATCCCATAGAGGGCTATGGTGAAAAAGGAAATATCCTCAGATGAAATCTAGAAAGAAGCTTTCTGAGAAACTGCCTAGTGTTCTGTTAATTCATCTCACAGAGTTACATCTGTATTTCGTGGATCTCTTTGCTAGCCTTATTTCTGTGGAATCTGAGAACAGATATTTCGGATCCCTTTGAAGACAATTGGGCCAAAGGAAATATCCTCCGATAACAAAGAGAAAGAAGCTTTCTGAAAATTTCTTTGTGTTCCGTGAAGTCATCTCACAGAGTTACAGCTTTTCATTCAAGAAACTTTCTCTAAGACAGTTCTTGTGGAATTGGCAAAGTGATATTTGGAAGCCCTTAGAGGGCTATGGTGAAAAAGGAAATATCCTCAGATGAAATCTGGAAAGAAGCTTTCTGAGAAACTGCGCTGTGATGTGTGACTTCCCCTCACAGAGTTACATCTGTATTTCGTGGATCTCTTTGGTAGCCTCATTTCTGTGGAATCTGAGAACAGATATTTCGGATCCCTTTGAAGATTATAGGGCCAAAGGAAATATATTCCGATAACAATGGGAAAGAAGCTTTCTGAGAATCTTCTTTGTGTTCTGTGAAATCATCTCACAGAGTTACAGCTTTTCCCTCAAGAAGCCTTTCGCTAAGAGAGTTCTTGTGGAATTGGCAAAGTGATATTTGGAAGCCCATAG
Organism: Macaca fascicularis; assembly: GCF_037993035.2. Taxonomy (NCBI): domain Eukaryota; kingdom Metazoa; phylum Chordata; class Mammalia; order Primates; family Cercopithecidae; genus Macaca; species Macaca fascicularis. The sequence continues at coordinate 34,531,781 of NC_088389.1, forward strand.
AGGGCTATGGTGAAAAAGGAAATATCCTCAGATGAAATCTGGAAAGAAGCTTTCTGAGAAACTACTCTGTGATATGTAACTTCCACACACAGAGTTACATCTGTATTTCGTGGATCTCTTTGCTAGCCTTATTTCTGTGGAATCTGAGAACCCATATTTCGGATCCCTTTGAAGACTATAGGGCCAAAGGTGATATCCTCCGATAACAAAGAGAAAGAAGCTTTCTGAGAAACTTCTCTGTGTTCTGTGAAATCATCTCACACAGTTACAGCTTTCCCCTCAAGAAGCCTTTCGCTAAGACAGTTCCTGGGGAATTGGCAAAGCTATATTTGGAAGTCCATAGTGGACTATGATGAAAAAGGAAATATCCTCAGATGAAATCTGGAAAGAAGCTTTCTAAGAAACTGCTTAGTGTTCTGTTATTTCATCTCACAGAGTTACATCTGTATTTCGTCGATCTCTTTGCTAGCCTTATTTCTGTGGAATCTGAGAACAGATATTTCGGAACCCTTTGAAGACTATAGGGCCAAAGGAAATATCCTCCGATAACAACGAGACAGAAGCTTTCTGAGAAACTTCTTTGTGTTCTGTGAAATCATCTCACAGAGTTACAGCTTTCCCCTCAAGAAGCCTTTCACTAAGACAGTTCTTGTGGAAATGGCAAAGTGATATTTGGACGCCCATAGAGGGCTATGGTGAAATAGGAAATATCCTCAGATGAAATCTGGAATGAAGCTTTATGAGAAACTGCTTAGTGTTCTGTTAATTCATCTCCCAGAGTTACATCTGTATTTCGTGGATATATTTGCTAGCCTTATTTCTGTGGAATCTGAGAACAGATATTTCGGATCCCTTGGAAGACTATAGGGCCAAAGGAAATATCCTCCGATAACAAAGAGAAAGAAGCTTTCTGAGAAACTTCTTTGTGTTCTGTGAAGTCATCTCACAGAGTTACAGCTTTCCCCTGAAGGAGTCTTTCGCTAAGAGAGTTCTTGTGGAATTGGCAAAGTGATATTTGGAAGCCCATAGTGTGCTATGGTGAAAAAGGAAATCTCCTCAGATGAAATCTGGAAAGAAGTTTTTGTGAAAATGCTCTGTGATGTGTGACTTCCACTCACAGAGTTACATCTGTATTTCGTGGATCTCTTTGCTACCCTTATTTCTGTAGAATCTGAGAACAGATATTTCGGATCCCTTTGAAGAATATAGGGCCAAAGGAAATATCCTCCGATAAGAAAGAGAAAGAAGCTTTCTGAGGCACTTCTTGTGTTCTGTGAAATCATCTCACAGAGTTACAGCTTTCCCCTCAAGAATCCTTTCGCTAAGAGGGTTCTTGTGGAATTGGCAAAGTGATATTTGGAAGCCCATAGAGGGATATGGGGAAAAAGGAAATAACCTCAGATAAATTCTGGAAAGAAGCTTTCCGAGAAACTGCTTAGTGTTCCGTTAATTCATCTCACAGAGTTACATCGGTATTTCGTGGATCTCTTTACAGCCTTATTTCTGTGGAATCTGAGAACAGATATTTCGGATCCTGTTGAAGACTATAGGGCCAAAGGAAATATCCTCCGATAACAAAGAGAAACAAGCTTTCTGAGAAACTTCTTTGTGTTCTGTGAAATCATCTCACAGATTTACGGCTTTCAACTCAAGAAGCCGTTCGCTAAGACAGTTCTTGTGGAATTGGCAAAGTGATATTTGGAATCCCATGGAGGGCAATAGTGAAAAAGGATATATCCTCAGATGAAATCTGGAAAGAAGCTTTCTGAGAAACTACTCTGTGATGTGTGACTTCCACACACAGAGTTACATCTGTATTTCGTGGATATCTTTGCTAGCCTTATTTCTGTGGAATCTGAGAACACATATTTTGGATCCCTTTGAAGGCTATAGGGCCGAAGGAGATATCCTCCGATAACAAAGAGAAAGAAGCTTTCTGAGAAACTTCTTTGTGTTCTGTGAAATCATCTCACAGAGTTACAGTTTAACACTCAAGAAGCCTTTCGCTAAGACAGTTCCTGGGGAATTGGCAAAGTGATATTTGGAAGTCCATAGAGGGCTATGATGAATAAGGAAATATCCTCAGATGAAATCTGGAAAGAAGCTTTCTGAGAAACTGCTTAGTGTTCTGTTAATTCATCTCACAGTGTTACATCTGTATTTCGTGGATCTCTTTGCTAGCCTTATTTCTGTGGAATCTGAGAACAGATATTTCGGATCCCTTTTAAGACTTTAGGGCAAAAGGAAGTATCCTCCGATAATAAAGAGAAAGAAGCTTTCTGAGAAACTTCTTTGTGTCCTCTGAAGTCATCTCACAGAGTTACAGCTTTCCCCTCAAGAAGCCTTTCGCTAAGACAGTTCTTGTGGAAAAGGAAAAGTGATATCTGGAAGCCCATAGAGGGCTATGGTGAAAAAGGAAATATCCTCAGACGAAATCTGGAAAGAAGCTTTCTGAGAAACTTCTCTGTGACGTGTGACTTCCACTCACTGAGTTACATCTGTGTTTCGTTAATCTCTTTGCTAGCCTTATTTCTGTGGAATCCGAGAACAGATATTTCGGATCCCTTTGAAGACTATAGGGCCAATGGAATTCTCCTCCGATAACAAAGAGAAAGAAGCTTTCTGAGAAACTTCTTTGTGTTCTGTGAAATCATCTCACAGAGTTACAGCTTTTCCCTGAAGAAGCCTTTCACTAAGACAGTTCTTGTGGAATTGGCAAAGTGATATTTGGAATCCCATAGAGGGCTATGTTGAAAAAGGAAATATCCTCAGATGAAATCTGGAAAGAAGCTTTCTGAGAAACTGCTTAGTGTTCCGTAAATTCATCTCACAGAGTTACATCTGTATTTCTTGGATCTCTCTGATAGCCGTATTTCTGTGGAATCTGTGAACAGATATTTCGGATCCTTTTGAAGACTATAGGGCCAAAGGAAATATCCTCCGATAACAAACAGAAAGAAGGTTTCTGAGAAACTTCTTTGTGTTCTGTGAAATCATCTCACAGAGTTACAGCTTTCCCCTCAAGAGGCCTTTCGCTAAGACAGTTCTTCTGGAATTGGCAAAGTGATATTTGGAAGCCCATAGAGGGCTAGGATGAAAAAGGAAGTATCCGAAGATGAAATATGGAAAGAAGCTTTCTGAGAAACTGCTTAGTGTTCTGTGAATTCATCTCACAGAGTTACATCTGTATTTCGTGTATCTCTTTGCTAGCCTTATTTCTGTGGAATCTGAGAACAGATAATTCGGATCCCTTTGAAGACGATAGGGCCAAAGGAAATATCCTCCGATAACAAAGAGAAAGAAGCTTTCTGAGGAACTTCTTGTGTACTTTGAAATCATCTCACAGAGTTACAGCTTTCCCCTGAAGGAGTCTTTCGCTAAGAGAGTTCTTGTGGAATTGGCAAAGTGATATTTGGAAGCCCATAGAGGGCTATGGTGAAAATGGAAATCTCCTCAGATGAAATCTGGAAAGAAGTTTTTTTGAAACTGCTCTGTGATGTGTGACTTCCACTCACAGAGTTACATCTGTATTTCGTGGATCTCTTTGCTACCGTTATTTCTGTAGAACCTGAGAACAGATATTTCGGATCCCTTTGAAGGCTATAGGGCCAAAGGAAATATCCTCAGATAACAAAGAGAAAGAAGCTTTCTGACGAACTTCTTGTGTTCTGTGAAATCATCTCACAGAGTTACAGCTTTCCCCTCAAGAATCCTTTCGCTAAGACTGTTCTTGTGGAGTAGGCAAAGTGATATTTGGAAGCCCATAGAGGGATATGGGGAAAAAGGAAATATCCTCCGATGAAATCTGGAAAGAAGCTTTCTGAGAAACTGCTTAGTGTTCTTAATTCATCTCACAGAGTTACATCTGTATTTCGTGGATCTCTTTGCTAGCCTTATTTCTGTGGAATCTGAGAACACATATTTCGGATCCCTTTGAAGACTATAGGGCCAAAGGAGATATCCTCCGATAACAAAGAGAAAGAAGCTTTCTGAGAAACTTCTTTGTGTTCTGTGAAATCATCTCACAGAGTTACAGTTTAACACTCAAGAAGCCTTTCGCTAAGACAGTTCTTGTGGAAAAGGAAAAGTGATATCTGGAAGCCCATAGAGGGCTATGGTGAAAAAGGAAATATCCTCAGACGAAATCTGGAAAGAAGCTTTCTGAGAAACTACTATGTGACGTGTGACTTCCACTCACTGAGTTACATCTGTGTTTCGTTAATCTCTTTGCTAGCCTTATTTCTGTGGAATCCGAGAACAGATATTTCGGATCCCTTTGAAGACTATAGGGCCAAAGGAAATCTCCTAGGATAACAAAGAGAAAGAAGCTTTCTGAGAAACTTCTTTGTGTTCTGTGAAATCATCTCACAGAGTTAGGACTTTCCCCTCAAGAGGAATTTCGCTAAGACAGTTCTTGTGGAATTGGCAAAGTGATATTTGGAAGCCCATAGAGGGCTAGGATGAAAAAGGAAGTATCCCGAGATGAAATCTGGAAAGAAGCTTTCTGAGAAACTGCTTAGTGTTCTGTTAATTCATCTCACAGAGTTACATCTGTATTTCATGGATCTCTTTGCTAGCCTTATTTCTGTGGAATCTGAGAACTGTTATTTCGGATCCCTTTGAAGACTATAGGGCCAAAGGAAATATCCTCCGATAACAAAAAGAAAGATTTTTTCTGAGAAACTTCTCTGTGTTCTTTGAAATCATCTCACAGAGTTACAGCTTTCCCCTCAAGAAGCCTTTCGCTAAGACAGTTCTTGTGGAATTGGCAAAGTGATATTTGGAAGTCCATAGAGGGCTATGATGAAAAAGGAAATATCCTCAGATGAAATCTGGAAAGAAGCTTTCTGAGAAACTGCTTAGTGTTCTGTTAATTCATCTCCCAGAGTTACATCTCTCTTTCGTCGATCTCTTTACTAGCCTTATTTCTGTGGAAACTGAGAACAGATATTTCGGATGCCTTTTAAGACTATAGGTCAAAAGGAAATATCCTCCGATAATAAAGAGAAAGAAGCTTTCTGAGAAACTTCTTTGTGTTCTGTGAAGTCATCTCACAGAGTTACATGTTTCCCCTGAAGGAGTCTTTCGCTAAGAGAGTTCTTGTGGAATTGGCAAAGTGATATTTGGAAGCCCATAGTGGTCTATGGTGAAAAAGGAAATCTCCTCAGATGAAATCTGGAAAGAAGTTTTTGTGAAACTGCTCTGTGATGTGTGACTTCCACTCAGAGAGTTACATCTGTATTTCGTGGATCTCTTTGCTACCCTTATTTCTGTAGAATCTGAGAACAGATATTTCGGATCCCTTTGAAGACTATAGGGCCAAAGGAAATATCCTCCGATAACAAAGAGAAAGAAGCTTTCTGAGGAACTTCTTGTGTTCTGTGAAATCATCTCACAGAGTTACAGCTTTCCCCTCAAGAATCCTTTCGCTAAGACAGTTCTTGTGGAATTGGCAAAGTGATATTTGGAAGCCCATAAAGGGATATGGGGAATAAGGAAATATCCTCAGATGAAATCTGGAAAGAAGCTTTCTGAGAATCGGCTCCGTGACGTGTGACTTCCACTCACAGAGTTACATCTGTATTTCGTGGATCTCTTTGCTAACCTTATTTCTGTGGAATCTGAGAACAGATATTTCAGATCCCTTTGAAGACCAGAGGGCCAAAGGAAATATCCTCCGATAACAAAGAGAAAGAAGCTTTCTGAGAAACATCTTTGTGTTCTATGAAATCATCACACAAAGTTACAGCTTTACCCTCAAGAAGCCTTTCACAAAGACAGTTCTTGTGGAATTGGCAAAGTGATATTTGGAAGTCCATATAGGGCTATGGTGTAAAAGGAAATATCCTCAGATAAAATCTGGAAAGAAGCTTTCTGAGAAACTGCTTAGTGTTCCGTTAATTCATCTCACAGAGTTACATCTGTATTTCGTAGATCTCTTTGCTAGCCTTATTTCTGTGGAATCTGAGAACAGATATTTCGGAACCCTTTGAAGACTATAGGGCCAAAGGAAATATCCTCCGATAATAGAGAGACAGAAGCTTTCGGAGAAACTTCTTTGTGTTCTGTGAAATCATCTCACAGAGTTATAGCTTTACCCTCAAGAAGCTTTTCACTAAGACAGTTCTTGTGGAATTGGCAAAATGATATTGGAAAGCCCATAGAGGGCTATGGTGAAAAAGGAAGTATCCTCAGATGAAATCTGGAAAGAAGCTTTCTGAGAAACTGCTTAGTGTTCTGTTAATTCATCTCACAGAGTTACATCTGTATTTCGTGGATCTCTTTGCTAGCCTTATTTCTGTGGAATCTGAGAACAGATATTTCTGATCCCTTTGAAGACGATAGGGTCAAAGGAAATATCCTCCGATAACCAAGAGAAAGAAGCTTTTTGAGAAACATCTTTGTGTTCTGTGAAATCATCACACAAAGTTACAGCTTTACCCTCAAGAAGCCTTTCACAAAGACAGTTCTTGTGGAATTGGCAAAGTGATATTTGGAAGCCCATAGAGGGCTATGGTGAATAAGGAAATATCCTCAGATGAAATCTAGAAAGATGCTTTCTGAGAAACTGCTAAGTGTTCCGTTAATTCATCTCACAGAGTTACATCTGTATTTCGTGGATCTCTTTGCTAGCCTTATTTCTGTGGAATCTGAGAACAGATATTTCGGAACCCTTTGAAGAGTATAGGGCCAAAGGAAATATCCTCCGATAACAAAGAGAAAGAAGCTTTCTGAGAAACTTCTTTGTGTTCTGTGAAATCATCTCACAGAGTTACAGCTTTTCCCTCAAGAAGCCTTTCGCTAAGACAGTTTTTGGGGAATTGGCAAAGTGATATTTGGAAGCCCTTAGAGGGCTATGGTGAAAAAGGAAATATCCTCAGATGAAATCTGGAAGGAAGCTTTCTGAGAAACTGCTTAGTGTTCTGTTAATTCATGTCACAAAGTTACATCTGTATTTCGTGGATCTCTTTGCTAATCTTCTGTGAAATGTGAGAACAGATATTTCAGTTCCCTTTGAAAACTATAGGGCCCAAGGAAATATCCTCCAATAACAAAGAGGAAGAAGATTTCTGAGAAACTTCTTTGTGTTCTCTGAAAGCATCTCACAGAGTTACAGCTTTCCCCTCAAGAAGCCCTTCGCTAAGACAGTTCTTGTGGAAAAGGCAAAGTGATATCTGGAAGCCCATAGAGGGCTATGGTGAAAAAGGAAATATCTTCAAACGAAATCTGGAAAGAAGCTTTCTGAGAAACTGCTCTGTGACTTGTGACTTCCCCTCACAGAGTTACATCTGTATTTCGTGGATCTCTTTGCTAGCCTTATTTCTATGGAATCTGAGAACGGATATTTCGGATCCCTTTGAAGACTATAGGGCCAAAGGAAATATCCTCCGATAACAAAGAGAAAGAAGCTTTCTGAGAAACATCTTTGTGTTATGTGAAATCATCTCACAGAGTTACAGCTTTATCCTGAAGAAGCCTTTCACTAAGACTGTTCTTGTGGAATTGGAAAAGTGATATTTGGGAGCCCATAGAGGGCTATGATGATAAAGGAAATATCCCCAGATGAAATCTGGAAAGAAGCTTTCTGAGAATCTGCTTAGTGTTCTGTTAATTCATCTCACAGAGTTACATCTGTGTTTTGTGGATCTCTTTGCTAGCCTTATTTCTGTGGAATCTGAGAACAGATATTTCGGATCCCTTAGAAGACTATAGGGCCAAAGGAGATATCCTCCGATAACAAAGAGAAAGAAGCTTTCTGAGAAACTTCTCTGTGTTCTGTGAAATCACCTCACACAGTTACAGCTTTTCCCTCAAGAAGCCTTTCGCTAAGAGAGTTCTTGTGGAATTGGCAAAGTGATATTTGGAAGCCCTTAGAGGGCTATGGTGAAAAAGGAAATATCCTCAGATGAAATATGAAAAGAAGCTTTCTGAGAAACTGCTTAGTGTTCTGTTAATTCATCTCACAGAGTTACATCTGTAATTCATGGATCTCTTTGATAGCCTTATTTCTCTGGAATCTGAGAACTGATATTTCGGATCCCTTGGAAGACTATAGGGCCAAAGGAAATATCCTCCGATACCAAAGAGAAAGAAGCTTTCTGAGAAACTTCATTGTGTTCTGTGAAATCATCTCACAGAGTTAGAGCTTTTCCCTCAAGAAGCCTTTCGCTAAGACAGTTCTTGGGGAATTGGCAAAGTGATATTTGGAAGCCCTCAGAGGGCTGTGGTGAAAAAGGAAATATCCTCAGATGAAATATGGAAAGAAGCTTTCTGAGAAAGTGCTTAGTGTTCTGTTAATTCATCTCACAGAGTTACATCTGCATTTCGTGGATCTCTTTGCTAGCCTTATTTCTGTGCCATCTGAGAACAGATATTTCGGATCCCTTTGAAGACTATAGGGCCAAAGGAAATATCCTCCGATAACAAAGAGAAAGAAGCTTTCTGAGAAACTTCTTTGTGTTCTGTGAAATCATCTCATAGAGTTACAGCTTTCCCCTGAAGAAGCCTTTTGCTAAGACAGTTCTTGTGGAATTGGCAAAGTGATATTTGGAGCCCATAGAGGGCCATAAGTGAAAAAGGAAATATCCTCAGATGAAATCTGGAAAGAAGCCTTCTTAGAAACTGCTCTGTGATGTTTGACTTCCACTCACAGAGTTACATCTGTATTTCGTGGATCTCTTTGCTAGCCTTATTTCTGTGGAATCTGAGAACAAATATTTCGGATCCCTTTGAAGACTACACGGCCAAAGGAAATATCCTCTGATAACAAAAAGAAAGAAGCTTTCTGAGAAACTTCTTTGTATTCTGTGAAATCGTCTCACAGAGTTACAGCTTTCCCCTCAAGAATCCTTTCGCTAAGACACTTCTTGTGGAATTGGCAAAGTGATACTTGGAACCCCTAGAGGGCTTAGGTGAAAAAGGAAATATCCTCTGATGAAATCTGGAAAGAAGCTTTCTGAGAAACTGCTTAGTGTTCTGTTAATTCATCTCACAGAGTTACATCTGTATTTCGTGGATCTCTTTGCTAGCCTTATTTCTGTGGAATCTGAGAACAGATATTTCTGATCCCTTTGAAGACGATAGGGTCAAAGGAAATATCCTCTGATAACCAAGAGAAAGAAGCTTTTTGAGAAACATCTTTGTGTTCTGTGAAATCATCACACAAAGTTACAGCTTTACCCTCAAGAAGCCTTTCACAAAGACAGTTCTTGTGGAATTGGCAAAGTGATATTTGGAAGCCCATAGAGGGCTATGGTGAATAAGGAAATATCCTCAGATGAAATCTAGAAAGATGCTTTCTGAGAAACTGCTAAGTGTTCCGTTAATTCATCTCACAGAGTTACATCTGTATTTCGTGGATCTCTTTGCTAGCCTTATTTCTGTGGAATCTGAGAACAGATATTTCGGAACCCTTTGAAGAGTATAGGGCCAAAGGAAATATCCTCCGATAACAAAGAGAAAGAAGCTTTCTGAGAAACTTCTTTGTGTTCTGTGAAATCATCTCACAGAGTTACAGCTTTTCCCTCAAGAAGCCTTTCGCTAAGACAGTTTTTGGGGAATTGGCAAAGTGATATTTGGAAGCCCTTAGAGGGCTATGGTGAAAAAGGAAATATCCTCAGATGAAATCTGGAAGGAAGCTTTCTGAGAAACTGCTTAGTGTTCTGTTAATTCATGTCACAAAGTTACATCTGTATTTCGTGGATCTCTTTGCTAGTCTTCTGTGAAATGTGAGAACAGATATTTCAGTTCCCTTTGAAAACTATAGGGCCCAAGGAAATATCCTCCAATAACAAAGAGGAAGAAGATTTCTGAGAAACTTCTTTGTGTTCTCTGAAAGCATCTCACAGAGTTACAGCTTTCCCCTCAAGAAGCCCTTCGCTAAGACAGTTCTTGTGGAAAAGGCAAAGTGATATCTGGAAGCCCATAGAGGGCTATGGTGAAAAAGGAAATATCTTCAAACGAAATCTGGAAAGAAGCTTTCTGAGAAACTGCTCTGTGACTTGTGACTTCCCCTCACAGAGTTACATCTGTATTTCGTGGATCTCTTTGCTAGCCTTATTTCTATGGAATCTGAGAACGGATATTTCGGATCCCTTTGAAGACTATAGGGCCAAAGGAAATATCCTCCGATAACAAAGAGAAAGAAGCTTTCTGAGAAACATCTTTGTGTTATGTGAAATCATCTCACAGAGTTACAGCTTTATCCTGAAGAAGCCTTTCACTAAGACTGTTCTTGTGGAATTGGAAAAGTGATATTTGGGAGCCCATAGAGGGCTATGATGATAAAGGAAATATCCCCAGATGAAATCTGGAAAGAAGCTTTCTGAGAATCTGCTTAGTGTTCTGTTAATTCATCTCACAGAGTTACATCTGTGTTTTGTGGATCTCTTTGCTAGCCTTATTTCTGTGGAATCTGAGAACAGATATTTCGGATCCCTTAGAAGACTATAGGGCCAAAGGAGATATCCTCCGATAACAAAGAGAAAGAAGTTTTCTGAGAAACTTCTCTGTGTTCTGTGAAATCACCTTACACAGTTACAGCTTTTCCCTCAAGAAGCCTTTCGCTAAGAGAGTTCTTGTGGAATTGGCAAAGTGATATTTGGAAGCCCATAGAGGGCTATGGTGAAAAAGGAAATATCCTCAGATGAAATATGAAAAGAAGCTTTCTGAGAAACTGCTTAGTGTTCTGTTAATTCATCTCACAGAGTTACATCTGTAATTCATGGATCTCTTTGATAGCCTTATTTCTCTGGAATCTGAGAACTGATATTTCGGATCCCTTGGAAGACTATAGGGCCAAAGGAAATATCCTCCGATACCAAAGAGAAAGAAGCTTTCTGAGAAACTTCATTGTGTTCTGTGAAATCATCTCACAGAGTTAGAGCTTCTCCCTCAAGAAGCCTTTCGCTAAGACAGTTCTTGGGGAATTGGCAAAGTGATATTTGGAAGCCCTCAGAGGGCTGTGGTGAAAAAGGAAATATCCTCAGATGAAATATGGAAAGAAGCTTTCTGAGAAAGTGCTTAGTGTTCTGTTAATTCATCTCACAGAGTTACATCTGCATTTCGTGGATCTCTTTGCTAGCCTTATTTCTGTGCCATCTGAGAACAGATATTTCGGATCCCTTTGAAGACTATAGGGCCAAAGGAAATATCCTCCGATAACAAAGAGAAAGAAGCTTTCTGAGAAACTTCTTTGTGTTCTGTGAAATCATCTCATAGAGTTACAGCTTTCCCCTGAAGAAGCCTTTTGCTAAGACAGTTCTTGTGGAATTGGCAAAGTGATATTTGGAGCCCATAGAGGGCCATAAGTGAAAAAGGAAATATCCTCAGATGAAATCTGGAAAGAAGCCTTCTTAGAAACTGCTCTGTGATGTTTGACTTCCACTCACAGAGTTACATCTGTATTTCGTGGATCTCTTTGCTAGCCTTATTTCTGTGGAATCTGAGAACAAATATTTCGGATCCCTTTGAAGACTACACGGCCAAAGGAAATATCCTCTGATAACAAAAAGAAAGAAGCTTTCTGAGAAACTTCTTTGTTTTCTGTGAAATCATCTCACAGAGTTACAGCTTTCCCCTCAAGAATCCTTTCGCTAAGACACTTCTTGTGGAATTGGCAAAGTGATACTTGGAACCCCTAGAGGGCTTAGGTGAAAAAGGAAATATCCTCTGATGAAATTTGGAAAGAAGCTTTCTGAGAAACTGCTTAGTGTTCTGTTAATTCATCTCACAGAGTTACATCTGTATTTCATAGGTCTCTTTGCTAGCCTTATTTCTGTGGAATCTGAGAACAGATATTTCGGATCCCTTGGAAGACTATAGGGCCCAAGGAAATATCCTCCGATAACAAAGAGAAAGAAGCTTTCTGAGAAACTTCTTTGTGTTCTGTGAAATCAACTCACAGAGTTACAGCTTTCCCCTCAAGAGGCGTTTCGGTAAGACAGTTCTTGTGGAATTGGCAAAGTGATATTTGGAAGCCCATAGAGGGCTATGGTGAAAAAGGAAATATACTCAGATGAAATCTGGAAAGAAGCTTTCTGAGAAACTGCTCAGTGTTATGATAATTCCTCTCACTGTTTTACATCTGTATTTCGTGGATCTCTTTGCTAGCCTTATTTCTGTGGAATCTGAGAACAGATATTTCGGATCCCTTTGAAGACTATAGGGCCAAAGGAAATATCCTCCGATAACAAAGAGAAAGAAGCTTTCTGAGAAACTTGTTTGTGTTCTGTGAAATCATCCAACAGAGTTACAGCTTTCCCCTCAAGAAGTCTTTCGCTAAGACAGTTCTTGTGGAATTGGCAAAGTGATATTTGGAACCCATAGTGGGCTATGGTGAAAAAGGAAATATCCTCAGATGAAATCTGGGAAGAAGCTTTCTGAGAAACTGCTCTGTGATGTGTGACTTCCACTCACAGAGTTACATCTGTATTTCGTGGATCTCTTTGCTAGCCTTATTTCTGTGGAATCTGAGAACAGATATTTCGGATCCCTTTGAAGACTATAGGGCCAAAGGAAATATCCTCCCATAAGAAAGAGAAAGAAGCTTTATGAGAAACTTCTTTGTGTTCTGTGAAATCATCTCACAGAGTTACAGCTTTCCCCTCAAGAAGCCTTTCACTAAGACAGGTCTTGTGGAATTGGCAAAGTGATATTTGGTAGCCCGTAGAGGGCTATGGTAAAAAAGGAAATATCCTCAGATGAAATATGGGAAAAAGCTTTCTGAGAAACTGCTCTGTGATGTGTAACTTCCACTCACAGAGTTTCATCTGTATTTCGTTGGTATTTTTACTAGCCTTATTTCTGTGGAATCTCAGAACAGATATTTCGGATCCCTTTGAAGACTATAGGGCCAACTGAATTATCCTCTGAAAACAAAGAGAAAGAAGATTTCTGAGGAACTTCCTGGTGTAATGTGAAATCATCTCACACAGTTTCCGCTTTCCCATCAAGTAGCCTTTCACTAGACAGTTCTTCTTTAATTGGCAAAGAGATATTTGGAAGCCCATGGATGGCTATTCTGAAATAGGAAATATCCTCAGATGAACTCTGGAAGGAAGTTTTCTGAGAAACTGCTTAGTGTTCTGTTAATTCATCTCACAGAGTTACATCTGAATTTCGTGGATCTCTTTGCTAGCCTTATTTCTGTGGAATCTGAGAACAGATATTTCGGATCCCTTTGAATACTATAGGGCCAAAGGAAATATCCTCCGATAACAAAGAGAAAGAAGCTTTCTGAGAAACTTCTTTTTGTTCTGTGAAATCACCTCATAGAGTTACAGCTTTCCCTTCAAGAAGCCTTTCGCTAAGACAGTTCTTGTGGAACTGGCAAAGTGATATTTGGAAGCCCATAGAAGGCTATGGTGAGAAAGGAAATATCCTCAGATGAAATCTGGAAAGAAGCTTTCTGAGAAACGGCTCTGTGTTGTTAGACTTCCACCCACAGAGTTACATCTGTATTTCGTGGATCTCTTTGCTAGCCTTATTTCTGTGGAATCTGAGAATAGATATTTCAGATCCCTTTGAAGACTATAGGGCCAACGGAAATATCCTCCGAAAACAATGAGAAAGAAGATTTCTGAGAAACTTCATTGTGTTCTGTGAAATCATCTCACAGAGTTACAGCTTTCCCCTCAAGAAGCCTTTCGCTAAGACAGTTCTTGTGGAATTGGCAAAGTGATATTTGGAAGCCCATAGAGGGCTATGGTGAAAAAGGAAATATACTCAGATGAAATCTGGAAAGAAGCTTTCTGAGAAACTGCTTAGTGTTATGTTAATTCATCTCACAGTGTTACATCTGTATTTCGTGGATCTCTTTGCTAGCCTTATTTCTGTGGAATCTGAGAACAGATATTTCGGATCCCTTTGAAGACTATAGGGCCAAAGGAAATATCCTCCGATAACAAAGAGAAAGAATCTTTCTGAGAAATTGTTTGTGTTCTGTGAATTCATCCAACAGAGTTACAGCTTTCCCCTCAAGAAGCCTTTCTCTAAGACAGTTCTTGTGGAATTGGCAAAGTGATATTTGGAACCCATAGAGGGCTATGGTGAAAAAGGAAATATCCTCAGATGAAATCTGGGAAGAAGCTTTCTGAGAAACTGCTCTGTGATGTGTGACTTCCACTCACAGAGTTACATCTGTATTTCGTGGATCTCTTTGCCAGCCTTATTTCAGTGGAATCTGAGAACAGATATTTCGGATCCCTTTGAAGACTATAGGGCCAAAGGAAATATCCTCCGATAAGAAAGAGAAAGAAGCTTTATGAGAAACTTCTTTGTGTTCTCTGAAATCATCTCACAGAGTTACAGCTTTCCCCTCAAGAAGCCTTTCACTAAGACAGGTCTTGTGGAATTGGCAAAGTGATATTTGGTAGCCCGTAGAGGGCTATGGTAAAAAAGGAAATATCCTCAGATGAAATATGGGAAAAAGCTTTCTGAGAAACTGTTCTGTGATGTGTGACTTCTACTCGCAGAGTTTCATCTGTATTTCTTTTTTTTTTTTTTTAAATTTATTTATTATTATTATACTTTAAGTTGTAGGGTACATGTGCATAACGTGCAGGTTTGTTACATATGTATACTTGTGCCATGTTGCTGTGCTGCACCCATCAACTCGTCATTGACATCAGGTATAACTCCCAATGCAATCCCTCCCCCCTCCCCCCTCCCCATGATAGGCCCCGGTGTGTGATGTTCCCCTTCCTGAGTCCGAATGATCTCATTGTTCAGTTCCCACCTATGAGTGAGAACATGCGGTGTTTGGTTTTCTGTTCTTGTGATAGTTTGCTAAGAATGATGGATTCCAGCTGCATCCAAGTCCCTACAAAGGTCTCAAACTCATCCTTTTTTATGGCTGCATAGTATTCCATGGTGTATATGTGCCACATTTTCTTAATCCAATCTGTCACTGATGGACATTTGGGTTGATTCCAAGTCTTTGCTATTGTGAATAGTGCTGCAATAAACATACGTGTGCATGTGTCTTTATAGCAGCATAATTTATAATCCTTTGGGTATATACCCAGTAATGGGATGGCTGGGTCATATGGTACATCTAGTTCTAGATCCTTGAGGAATCGCCATACTGTTTTCCATAATGGTTGAACTAGTTTACAATCCCACCAACAGTGTAAAAGTGTTCCTATTTCTCCACATCCTCTCCAGCACCTGTTGTTTCCTGACTTTTTAATGATTGCCATTCTAACTGGTGTGAGATGGTATCTCATGGTGGTTTTGATTTGCATTTCTCTGATGGCCAGTGATGATGAGCATTTTTTCATGTGTCTGTTGGCTGTATGAATGTCTTCTTTTGAGAAATGTCTGTTCATGTCCTTTGCCCACTTTTTGATGGGGTTGTTTGTTTCTTTCTTGTAAATTTGTTTGAGTTTTTGTAGGTTCTGGATATTAGCCCTTTGTCAGATGAGTAGATTGCAAAAATTTTCTCCCATTCTGTAGGTTGCCTGTTCACTCTGATGGTAGTGTCTTTTGCTGTGCAGAAGCTCTTTAGTTTAATGAGATCCCATTTGTCAATTTTGGCTTTTGCTGCCATTGCTTTTGGTGTTTTAGACATGAAATCTTTGCCCATGCCTATGTCCTGAATGGTACTACCTAGGTTTTCCTCTAGGATTTTTATGGTATTAGGTCTAACATTTAAGTCTCTAATCCATCTTGAATTAATTTTCGTATAAGGAGTAAGGAAAGGATCCAGTTTCAGCTTTCTACTTATGGCTAGCCAATTTTCCCAGCACCATGTATTAAATAGGGAATCCTTTCCCCATTTCTTGTTTTGGTCAGGCTTGTCAAAGATCAGATGGCTGTAGATGTGTGGTATTATTTCTGAGGCCTCTGTTCTGTTCCATTGGTCTATATCTCTGTTTTGGTACCAGTACCATGCTGTTTTGGTTACTGTAGCCTTGTAGTATAGTTTGAAGTCAGGTAGCGTGATGCCTCCAGCTTTGTTCTTTTGACTTAGGATTGTCTTGGAGATGCGGGCTCTTTTTTGGTTCCATATGAACTTTAAAGCAGTTTTTTCCAATTCTGTGAAGAAACTCATTGGTAGCTTGATGGGGATGGCATTGAATCTATAAATTACCTTGGGCAGTATGGCCATTTTCACAATATTGATTCTTCCTATCCATGAGCATGGTATGTTCTTCCATTTGTTTGTGTCCTCTTTGATTTCACTGAGCAGTGGTTTGTAGTTCTCCTTGAAGAGGTCCTTTACATCCCTTGTAAGTTGGATTCCTAGGTATTTGATTCTCTTTGAAGCAATTGTGAATGGAAGTTCATTCCTGATTTGGCTCTCTGTTGGTCTGTTACTGGTGTATAAGAATGCTTGTGATTTTTGCACATTAATTTTGTATCCTGAGACTTTGCTGAAGTTGCTTATCAGCTTAAGGAGATTTTGGGCTGAGACAATGGGGTTTTCTAAATATACAATCATGTCATCTGCAAACAGGGACAATTTGACTTCTTCTTTTCCTAACTGAATACCCTTGATTTCTTTCTCTTGCCTGATTGCCCTAGCCAGAACTTCCAACACTATGTTGAATAGGAGTGGTGAGAGAGGGCATCCCTGTCTTGTGCCAGTTTTCAAAGGGAATTTTTCCAGTTTTTGCCCGTTCAGTATGATATTGGCTGTGGGTTTGTCATAAATAGCTCTTATTATTTTGAGGTACGTTCCATCAATACCGAATTTATTGAGCGTTTTTAGCATGAAGGGCTGTTGAATTTTGTCAAAAGCCTTTTCTGCATCAATTGAGATAATCATGTGGTTCTTGTCTTTGGTTCTGTTTATATGCTGGATTATGTTTATTGATTTGCGAATGTTGAACCAGCCTTGCATCCCAGGGATGAAGCCCACTTGATCATATGGATAAGCTTTTTGATGTGTTGCTGAATCCGGTTTGCCAGTATTTTATTGAGGATCTTTGCATCGATGTTCATCAGGGATATTGGTCTAAAATTCTCTTTTTTTGTTGTGTCTCTGCCAGGCTTTGGTATCAGGATGATGTTGGCCTCATAAAATGAGTTAGGGAGGATTCCCTCTTTTTCTATTGATTGGAATAGTTTCAGAAGGAATGGTACCAACTCCTCTTTGTACCTCTGGTAGAATTCAGCTGTGAATCCATCTGGTCCTGGACTTTTTTTGGTTGGTAGGCTATTAATTGTTGCCTCAATTTCAGAGCCTGCTATTGGTCTATTCAGGGATTCAACTTCTTCCTGGTTTAGTCTTGGAAGAGTGTAAGTGTCCAGGAAATTATCCATTTCTTCTAGATTTTCCAGTTTATTTGCGTAGAGGTGTTTATAGTATTCTCTGATGGTAGTTTGTATTTCTGTGGGGTCGGTGGTGATATCCCCTTGATCATTTTTAATTGCGTAGATTTGATTCTTCTCTCTTTTCTTCTTTATTAGTCTGGCTAGTGGTCTGTCAATTTTGTTGATCTTTTCAAAAAACCAACTCCTGGATTCATTGGTTTTTTGGAGGGTTTTTTGTGTTTCTATCTCCTTCAGTTCTGCTCTGATCTTAGTTATTTCTTGCCTTCTACTAGCTTTCGAATGTGTTTGCTCTTGCTTCTCTAGTTCTTTTAATTGCGATGTTAGAGTGTCAATTTTACATCTTTCCTGCTTTCTCTTGTGGGCATTTAGTGCTATAAATTTCCCTCTACACACTGCTTTAAATGTGTCCCAGAGATTCTGGTATGTTGTATCTTTGTTCTCATTGGTTTCAAAGAACATCTTTATTTCTGCCTTCATTTCGTTATGTACCCAGTAGTCATTCAGGAGCAGGTTGTTCAGTTTCCATGTAGTTGAGCGGTTTTGATTGAGTTTTTTAGTCCTGAGTTCTAGTTTGATTGCACTGTGGTCTGAGAGACAGTTTGTTATAATTTCTGTTCTTGTACATTTGCTGAGGAGTGCTTTACTTCCAATTACGTGGTCAATTTTGGAGTAAGTATGATGTGGTGCTGAGAAGAATGTATATTCTGTTGATTTGGGGTGGAGAGTTCTATAGATGTCTATTAGGTCTGCTTGCTGCAGAGATGAGTTCAATTCCTGGATATCCTTGTTAACTTTCTGTCTCGTTGATCTGTCTAATGTTGACAGTGTAGTGTTGAAGTCTCCCATTATTATTGTATGGGAGTCTAAGTCTCTTTGTAAGTCTCTAAGGACTTGCTTTATGAATCTGGGTGCTCCTTTATTGGGTGCATATATATTTAGGATAGTTAGCTCTTCCTGTTGAATTGATCCCTTTACCATTATGTAATGGCCTTCTTTGTCTCTTTTGATCTTTGATGGTTTAAAGTCTGTTTTATCAGAGAGTAGTATTGCAACCCCTGCTTTTTTTTGTTCTCCATTTGCTTGGTAAATCTTCCTCCATCCCTTTATTTTGAGCCTATGTATGTCTCTGCGTGTGAGATGGGTCTCCTGAATACAGCAGACTGATGGGTCTTGACTCTTTATCCAGTTTGCCAGTCTGTGTCTTTTAATTGGAGCATTTAGTCCATTTACATTTAAGGTTAATATTGTTATGTGTGAACTTGATCCTGCCATTATGATATTAACTGGTTATTTTGCTCATTAGTTGATGCAGTTTCTTCCTAGCCTCAATGGTCTTTACATTTTGGCATGTTTTTGCAATGGCTGGTACCGGTTGTTCCTTTCCATGTTTAGTGCTTCCTTCAGGATCTCTTGTAAGGCAGGCCTAGTGGTGACAAAATCTCTAAGCATTTGCTTATCTGTAAAGGATTTTATTTCTCCTTCCCTTATGAAACTTAGTTTGGCTGGATATGAAATTCTGGGTTTAAAATTCTTTTCTTTAAGGATGTTGAATATTGGCCCCCACTCTCTTCTGGCTTGTAGAGTTTCTGCTGAGAGATCTGCTGTTAGTCTGATGGGCTTCCCTTTGTGGGTAACCCGACCTTTCTCTCTGGCTGCCCTTAAGATTTTTTCCTTCATTTCAACTTTGGTGAATCTGGCAATTATGTGTCTTGGAGTTGCTCTTCTCGAGGAGTATCTTTGTGGCGTTCTCTGTATTTCCTGGATTTGAATGTTGGCCTGCCCCACTAGGTTGGGGAAGTTCTCCTGGATGATATCCTGAAGAGTGTTTTCCAACTTGGTTCCATTTTCCCCCTCACTTTCAGGCACCCCAATCAGACGTAGATTTGGTCTTTTTACATAATCCCATACTTCTTGCAGGCTTTGTTCGTTTCTTTCTCTTCTTTTTTCTTTTGGTTTCTCTTCTCGCTTCATTTCATTCATTTGATCCTCAATCGCTGATACTCTTTCTTCCAGTTGATCGAGTCGGTTACTGAAGCTTGTGCATTTGTCACGTATTTCTCGTGTCATGGTTTTCATCTCTTTCATTTCGTTTAGGACCTTCTCTGCATTAATTACTCTAGCCATCAATTCTTCCAATTTTTTTTCAAGATTTTTAGTTTCTTTGCGCTGGGTACGTAATTCCTCCTTTAGCTCTGAGAAATTTGATGGACTGAAGCCTTCTTCTCTCATCTCGTCAAAGTCATTCTCCGTCCAGCTTTGATCCGTTGCTGGCGATGAGCTGCGCTCCTTTGCCGGGGGAGATGCGCTCTTATTTTTTGAATTTCCAGCTTTTCTGCCCTGCTTTTTCCCCATCTTTGTGGTTTTATCTGCCTCTGGTCTTTGATGATGGTGATGTACTGATGGGGTTTTGGTGTAGGTGTCCTTCCTGTTTGATAGTTTTCCTTCTAACAGTCAGGACCCTCAGCTGTAGGTCTGTTGGAGATTGCTTGAGGTCCCCTCCAGACCCTGTTTGCCTGGGTATCAGCAGCAGAGGCTGCAGAAGATAGAATATTTCTGAACAGCGAGTGTACCTGTCTGATTCTTGCTTTGGAAGCTTCCTCTCAGGGGTGTACTCCTCCCTGTGAGGTGTGGGGTGTCAGACTGCCCCTAGTGGGGGATGTCTCCCAGTTAGGCTACTCAGGGGTCAGGGACCCGCTTGAGCAGGGAGTCTGTCCCTTCTCAGATCTCAACCTCCGTGTTGGGAGATCCACTGCTCTCTTCAAAGCTGTCAGACAGAGTCGTTTGAGTCTGTGCAGAGGTGTCTGTGTGTCTTAGTTTACTGTGCCCTGTCCCCAGAGGTGGAGTCTACAGAGACCGGCAGGTTTCCTTGAGCTGCTGTGAGCTCCACCCAGTTCGAGCTTCCCAGCAGCTTTGTTTACCTACTTAAGCCTCAGCAATGGCGGGCGCCCCTCCCCCAGCCTCGCTGCTGCCTTGCCGGTAGATCACAGACTGCTGCGCTAGCAACGAGGGAGGCTCCGTGGGTGTGGGACCCTCCCGGCCAGGTGTGGGATATGATCTCCTGGTGTGCCTGTTTCCTAAAGCGCAGTATTGGGGTGGGAGTTACCCGATTTTCCAGGTGTTGTGTGTCTCAGTTCCCCTGGCTAGGAAAAGGGACTCCCTTCCCCCTTGCGCTTCCCAGGTGAGGCAATGCCTCGCCCTGCTTCAGCTCTCCCTGGTCCGGCTGCAGCAGCTGACCAGCTCCCATCGTCCGGCACTCCCCAGTGAGATGAACCCAGTATCTCAGTTGAACATGCAGAAATCACTGGTCTTCTGTGTCGCTGGCGCTGGGAGTTGGAGACTGGAGCTGCTCCTATTCGGCCATCTTGCTCCGCCCCCCTCATCTGTATTTCGTTGTTATTTTTACTAGCCTTATTTCTGTGGAATCTGAGAACAGATATTTCGGATCCCTTTGAAGACTATAGGGCCAACTGAATTATCCACTGAAAACAAAGAGAAAGAAGATTTCTGAGAAACTTCCTGGTGTAATGTGAAATCATCTCACACAGTTTCAGCTTTCCCATCAAGTAGCCTTTCACTAAGACAGTTCTTGTGGAATTGGCAAAGAGATATTTGGAAGCCCATGGAGGGCTATGCTGAAATAGGAAATATCCTCAGATGAACTCTGGAAGGAAGCTTTCTGAGAAACTGCTTAGTGTTCTGTTAATTCATGTCACAGAGTTACATCTGTATTTCGTGTATCTCTTTGCTAGCCTTATTTCTGTGGTATATGAGAACAGATATTTCGGATCCCTTGGAAGACTATAGGGTCAAAGGAAATATCCTCCGATAACAAAGAGTAAGAAGCTTTCTGAGAAACTTCTTTGTGTTCTGTGAAATCATCTCACAGAGTTACAGCTTTTCCCTAAGAAGCCTTTCGCCAAGACAGTTCTTGGGGAATTGGCAAAGTGATATTTGGAAGCCCATAGAGGGCTATGCTGAAAAAGGAAATATCCTCAGATGAAATCAAGAAAGAAACTTTCTGAGAAAGTGCTTAGTGTTCAGTTAGTTCATCTCACAGAGTTACATCTGTATTTCGTGGATATCTTTTCTAGCCTTATTTCTGTGGAATCTGAGAACAGATACTTCGGATACCTTTGAAGAATATAGGGCCAAAGGAAATATCCTCCGATAACAAAGAGAAAGAAGCTTTCTGAGAAACTTCTTTGGGTTCTGTGAAATCATCTCATAGAGTTACAGCTTTCCGCTCAAGAAGCCTTTCGCTAAGACAGTTCTTGTGGAA
Source organism: Macaca fascicularis (assembly GCF_037993035.2). Lineage (NCBI taxonomy): Eukaryota > Metazoa > Chordata > Mammalia > Primates > Cercopithecidae > Macaca > Macaca fascicularis. Next base: position 34,553,340 of record NC_088389.1, read on the forward strand.
TGGGCAAAGTGATATTTGGAAGCCCATAGAGGGCTATACGTGAAAAAGGAAATATCCTCAGATGAAATCTGGAAAGATGCTTTCTGAGAAACTGCTCTGTGATATATGACTTCCACTCACAGAGTTACATCTGTATTTCGTGAATCTCTTTGCAAGCCTTATTTCTGCGGAATCTGAGAACAAATATTTCGGATCCCTTTGAAGACTATAGGGCCAAAGGAAATATCCTCCCATTACAAAGAGAAAGAAGCTTTCTGAGAAACTTCTTTGTGTTCTGTGAAATCATCTCACCGAGTTACAGCTTTCCCCTCAAGAAGCCTTTCGCTAAGACAGTTCTTGTGGAATTGGCAAAGTGATATTTGGAAGCCCATAGAGGGCTGTGGTGAAAAAGGAAATATCCTCAGATGAAATCTGGAAAGAAGCTTCCTGAGAAACTGCTTAGTGTTCTGTTAATTCATCTCAAGAGTTACATCTGTATTTCGTGAATCTCTTTGCTAGCCATATTTCTGTGGAATCTGAGAACAGATATGTCGGATCCCTTTGAAGACTATAGGGCCAAAGGAAATATCCTCCGATAACAAAGAGAAAGAAGCTTTCTGAGAAACTTCTTTGTGTTCTGTGAAATCATCTCACAGAGTTACAGCTTTCCCCTCAAGAAGCCTTTCGCTAAGACAGTTCTTGTGGAATTGGCAAAGTGATATTTGGAAGCCCATAGAGGGCTATGGTGAAAAAGGAAATATCCTCAGATGAAATCTGGGAAGAAGCTTTGTGAGAAACTACTCTGTGATGTGTGACTTCCACTCACAGAGTTACATCTGTATTTCGTGGATCTTTTTACTAGCCTTATTTCTGTGGAATCTGAGGGCAAATATTTCGGATCCCTTTGAAGACTACAGAGGCAACGGAATTATGCTCTGAAAACAAAGAGAAAGAAGATTTCTGAGAAACTTCTTTGTGTAATGTGAAATCATCTCACAAAGTTTCAGCTTTCCCATCCAGTAGCCTTTCACTAAGACAGTTCTTGTGGAATTGGCAAAGTGATATTTGGAAGCCCATGGAGGGCTATGGTGAAAAAGGAAATATCCTCAGATGAAATCTGGAAGGAAGCTTTCTGAGAAACTGCTTAGTGTTCTGTTAATTCATCTCACAGAATTACATCTGTATTTGGTGGATCTCTTTGCTAGCCTTGTTTCTGCGGAATCTGAGAACAAATATTTCCGATCCCTTTGAAGACTACAGGGGCAAAGGAAATATCCTCCGATAACAAAAAGAAAGAAGCTTTCTGAGAAACTTTTTTGTGTTCTGTGAAATCATCTCACAGAGTTACAGCTTTCCCCTCAAGAAGCCTTTCGCTAAGACAGTTCTTGTGGATTGGCAAAGTGATACTTGGAAACCCTAGAGGGCTATGGTGAAAAAGGAAATTTCCTCAGATGAAATCTGGAAAGAAGCTTTCTGAGAAACTCCTTACTGTTCTGTTAATTCATCTCACAGAGTGACATCTGTATTTCATGGATCTCTTTGCTAGCCTTATTTCTGTGGAATCTGGGAACAGATATTTCGGATCCCTTGGAAGACTATAGGGCCAAAGCAAATATCCTCCGATAACAAACAGAAAGAAGCTTTCTCAGAAACTTCTTTGTGTTCTGTGAAATCATCTCACAGAGTTACAGCTTTCTCCTCAAGAAGCCTTTAGCTAAGACAGTTCTTGTGGATTGGCAAAGTGATATTTGGAAGCCCATAGAGGGTTATGGTGAAAAAGGAAATATCCTCAGATGAAATCTAGAAAGAAGCTTTCTGAGAAACTGCTTAGTGTTCTGTTAATTCATCTCACAGAGTTAAATCTGTATTTCGTGGATCTCTTTGCTAGCCTTATTTTTGTGGAATCTGAAAACAGATATTTCCGATACCTTTGAAGACTATAGGGCCAAAGGAAATATCCTCCGATAACAAAGAGAAAGAAGCTTTCTGAGAAACTTCTTTGTGTTCTGTGAAATCATCTCACAGAGTTACAGCTTTACCCTCAAGAAGCCTTTCGCTAAGAGAGTTCTTGTGGAATTGGAAAAGTGATATTTGGAAGCCCATAGAGGGCTATGGTGAAAAAGGAAGTATCCTCAGAAGAAATCTGGAAACAAGTTTTCTGAGAAACTGCTCTGTGATGTGTGACTTCCACTCACAGAGTTACATCTGTATTTCGTGGATCTCTTTCTACCTTATTTCTGTGGAATATGGGAATATATATTTCGGATCCCTTTGAAGACTATAGGACCAAAGGAAATATCCTCCGATAACAAAGAGAAAGAAGGTTTCAGAGAAACTTCTTTGTGTTCTGTGAAATCATCTCACAGAGTTACAGCTTTCCCCTCAAGAAACCTTTCGCTAAGACAGTTCTTGTGGAATTGGCAACGTGATATTTGGAAGCGCATAGAGGGCTATGGTGAAAAAGGAAATATCCTCAGATGAAATCTGGAAAGAAAGCTTCTGAGAAACTGCTCTGTGAGGTATGAATTCCAATCACAGAGTTACATCTGCATTTCTTGGATCTCTTTGCTATCCTTATTTCTGTGGAATCTGAGAACAGATATTTCAGATCCCTTTGAAGACTATAGGGCCAAAGGAAATATTCTCCGATAACAAAGAGAAAGAAGCTTTCTGAGAAACTGCTTTGTGTTCTGTGAAATCATCTAACAGAGTTACAGCTTTATCCTGAAGAAGACTTTCGCTAAGACATTTCTTGTGGAATTGGCAAAGTGATATTTGGAAGCCCATAGAGGGCTATGTTGAAAAAGGAAATATCCTCAGATGACATCTGGAAAGAAGCTTTCTGAGAAACTGCTCTGTGATGTGTGACTTCCACTCACAGAGTTACATCTGTATTTCGTGGATCTCTTTGCTAGCCTTATTTCTGTGGAATCTGAGAACAGATATTTCGGATCCCTTGGAAGACTATAGGGCCAAAGGAAATATCCTCCAATAACAAAGAGAAAGAAGCTTTCTGAGAAACTTCTTTGTGTTCTGTGAAATCATCTCACAGAGTTACAGCTTTCCCCTCAAGAAGCCTTTCGCTAAGACAGTTCTTGTGGAATTTGAAAAGTGATATTTGGAAACCCATCGAGGATTATGGTGAAAAAGGAAATAACCTCAGATGAAATCTGGAAAGCAGCTTTCTTATATGCTGCTTAGTGTTCAGTTAATTCATCTAACAGAATTAAATCTGTATTTCGTGGATCTCTTTGCTAGCCTTATTTCTGTGGAATCTGGGGACAGATATTTCAGATCCCTTTGAAGACTATATGTCCAAAGGAAATATACTCCGATAACAAAGAGAAAGAAGCTTTCTGAGAAACTTCTTTGTGTTTTGTGAAATCATCTCACAGACTTACAGCTTTCCCCTCAAGAAGCCTTTCGCAAAGACAGTTCTTGTGGAATTGGCAAAGTGATATTTGGAAGCCCATAGAGGGCTATGGTGAAAAGGGAAATATCCTCAGATGAAATCTGGAGAGAAGATTTCTGAGAAACTGCTTAGTGTTCTGTTAATTCATCTCAAGAGTTACATGTGTATTTCGTGGATATCTTTGCCAGCCTTATTTCTGTGGATTCTGAGAACAGATATTTCGGATCCCTTTGAAGACTATAGGGCCAAAGGAAATATTCCCCTATAACAAAGAGAAAGAAGCTTTCTGAGAAACTGCTTTGTGTTCTTTGAAATCATCTAACAGAGTTACAGCTTTACCCTCAAGAAGCCTTTCACTAAGACAGGTCTTGTGGATTTGGCAAAGTGATATTTGGAAGCCCGTGGAGGTCTACGGTGAAAAAGGAAATATCCTCAGATGAAATCTGGGAAAAAGCTTTCTGAGAAACTGCTCTGTGATGTGTGACTTCCATTCACCGGGTTACATCTGTATTTCGTGCATCTTTTTACTAGCCTTATTTCTGTGGAATCTGAGAACAGATATTTCGGATCCCTTTGAAGACTATAGGGCCAACGGAATTATCCTCTGAAAACAAAGAGAAAGAAGATTTCTGAGAAACTTCCTTGTGTAATGTGAAATCATCTCACACAGTTTCAGCTTTCCCATCAAGTAGCCTTTCACTAAGACAGTTCTTGTGGAATTGGCAAAGTGATATTTGGAAACCCATGGAGGGCTATGGTGAAATTGGAAATATCCTCACCTGAAATCTGGAAAGAATCTTTCTTAGATACTGCTTAGTGTTCAGTTATTTCATATCAGAGAGTTAAATCTCTATTTCGTGCATCTCTTTGCTAGCCTTATTTCTGTGGAATCTGAGAACAAATATTTCGGATCCCTTTGAAGACTATAGGGCCAAAGGAAGTATCCTCCGATAACAAAGAGAAAGAAGCTTTCTGAGAAACTTCTTTGTGTTCTGTGAAATCATCTCACACAGTTACAGCGTTCCCCTCAAGAAGCCTTTCGCTAAGACAGTTCCTGGGGAATTGGCAAAGTGATATTTGGAAGCCCTTAGAGGGCTATGCTGAAAAAGGAAATGTCCTCAGATGAAATCTGGAAAGAAGCTTTCTGAGAAACTGCTTAGTGTTCAGTTAATTCATCTCACAGAATTAAATCTGTATTTCGTGGATCTCTTTGCTAGCCTTATTTCTGTGGAATGTGAGAACAGATACTTCGGATACCTTTGAAGACTATAGGTCCAAAGGAAATATCCTCCGATAACAAAGAGAAAGCAGCTTTCTAAGAAACTTCTTTCTCTTCTGTCAAATCATCTCTCAGCGTTACATCTTTCCCCTCAAGAAGCCTTTCGCTAAGACAGTTCTTGTGGAATTGGCAAAGTGATATTTGGAAGCCCATAGAGGGCAACGGTGAAAAAGGAAATATCCTCAGATGAAATCTAGAAAGAAGCTTTCTGAGAAACTGCTTAGTGTTCTGTTAATTCATCTCACAGAGTTAAATCTGTATTTCGTGGATCTCTTTGCTAGCCTTATTTTTTTGGAATCTGAAAACAGATATTTCCGATACCTTTGAAGACTATAGGGCCAAAGGAAATATCCTCCGATAACAAAGAGAAAGAAGCTTTCTGAGAAACTTCTTTGTGTTCTGTGAAATCATCTCACAGAGTTACAGCTTTACCCTCAAGAAGCCTTTCGCTAACAGGGTTCTTGTGGAATTGGCAAAGTGATATTTGGAAGCCCATAGAGGGCTATGGTGAAAAAGGAAGTATCCTCAGAAGAAATCTGGAAACAAGTTTTCTGAGAAACTGCTCTGTGATGTGTGACTTCCACTCACAGAGTTACATCTGTATTTCGTGGATCTCTTTCTACCTTATTTCTGTGGAATCTGAGAATAGATATTTCGGATCCCTTTGAAGACTTTAGGGCCAAAGGAAATATCCTCCGATAACAAAGAGAAAGAAGGTTTCTGAGAAACTTCTTTGTGTTCTGTGAAATCATCTGACAGAGTTACAGCTTTCCCCTCAAGAAACCTTTCGCTAAGACAGTTCTTGTGGAATTGGCAACGTGATATTTGGAAGCGCATAGAGGGCTATGGTGAAAAAGGAAATATCCTCAGATGAAATCTGGAAAGAAAGCTTCTGAGAAACTGCTCTGTGAGGTATGAATTCCAATCACAGAGTTACATCTGCATTTCTTGGATCTCTTTGCTATCCTTATTTCTGTGGAATCTGAGAACAGATATTTCAGATCCCTTTGAAGACTATAGGGCCAAAGGAAATATTCTCCGATAACAAAGAGAAATAAGCTTTCTGAGAAACTGCTTTGTGTTCTGTGAAATCATCTAACAGAGTTACAGCTTTATCCTGAAGAAGACTTTCGCTTAGACATTTCTTGTGGAATTGGCAAAGTGATATTTGGAAGCCCATAGAGGGCTATGTTGAAAAAGGAAATATCCTCAGATGACATCTGGAAAGAAGCTTTCTGAGAAACTGCTCTGTGATGTGTGACTTCCACTCACAGAGTTACATCTGTATTTCGTGGATGTCTTTGCTAGCCTTATTTCTGTGGAATCTGAGAACAGATATTTCGGATCCCTTGGAAGACTATAGGGCCAAAGGAAATATCCTCCAATAACAAAGAGAAAGAAGCTTTCTGAGAAACTTCTTTGTGTTCTGTGAAATCATCTCACAGAGTTACAGCTTTCCCCTCAAGAAGCCTTTCGCTAAGACAGTTCTTGTGGAATTGGCAAAGTGATATTTGGAAACCCATCGAGGATTATGGTGAAAAAGGAAATATCCTCAGATGAAATCTGGAAAGCAGCTTTCTTAGACACTGCTTAGCGTTCATTTAATTCATCTCACAGAATTAAATCTGTATTTCGTGGATCTCTTTGCTAGCCTTATTTCTGTGGAATCTGGGGACAGATATTTCAGATCCCTTTAAAGACTATAGGTCCAAAGGAAATATCCTCCGATAACAAAGAGAAAGAAGCTTTCTGAGAAACTTCTTTGTGTTCTGTGACATCATCTCACAGAGTTACAGCTTTCCCCTCAAGAAGCCTTTCGCTAAGACAGTTCTTGTGGAATTGGCAAAGTGATATTTGGAAGCCCATAGAGGGCTATGGTGAAAAAGGAAATATCCTCAGATGAAATCTGGAGAGAAGATTTCTGAGAAACTGCTTAGTGTTCTGTTAATTCATCTCAAGAGTTACATGTGTATTTCGTGGATATCTTTGCCAGCCTTATTTCTGTGGATTCTGAGAACAGATATTTCGGATCCCTTTGAAGATTATAGGGCCAAAGGAAATATCCTCCGATAACAAAGAGAAGGAAGTTTTCTGAGAAACTTCTTTGTGCTCTGTGAAATCATCTCACGGAGTTACAGCTTTCCCCTCAAGAAGCCTTTCGCTAAGACAGTTCTTGTGGAATTGGCAAAGTGATATTTGGAAACCCATAGAGGGCAAGGGTGAAAAACGAAGTATCCTCAGATGAAATCTGGAAAGAATCTTTCTTAGATACTACTTAGTGTCCATTTAATTCATATCACAGAGTTAAATCTGTCTTTCGTGGATCTCTTTGCTAGCCTTATTGCTTTGCAATCTGAGGACAGATATTTCAGATATCTTTGAAGACTATAGGGCCAAAGGAAACATCCTCCGATAACAAAGAGAAAGAAGCTTTCTAAGAAACTTCTTTGTGTTCTGTGAAATCATCTCACAGAGTTACAGCTTTCCCCTCAAGAAGCCTTTCGCTAAGACAGTTCTTGTGGAATTGGCAAAGTGATATTTGGAAGCCCGTAGAGGTCTACGGTGAATAAGGAAGTATCCTCAGATGAAATCTGGAAAGAAGCTTTCTGAGAAACTGCTTAGTGTTGTGTTAATTCATCTCACAGAGTTACATCTGTATTTCGTGGATCTCTTTGTTAGCCTTATTTCTGTGGAATCTGAGAACAGATATTTCGGATCCCTTTGAAGACTATAGGGCCAAAGGAAATATCCTCCGATAACAAAGAGAAAGAAGCTTTCTGAGAAACTTCTTTTTGTTCTGTGAAATCATCTCATAGAGTTACAGCTTTTCCCTCAAGAAGCCTTTCGCTAAGACAGTTCTTGTGGAATTGGCAAAGTGATATTTGGAAGCCCATAGAGGGCTATGGTGAAAAGGAAATATCCTCAGATGAAATCTGGAAAGAAGATTCCTGAGAAACTGCTCTGTTATGTGTGACTTCCACTCTCAGTGTTACATCTGTATTTCGTGGATCTCTTTGCTAGCCTTATGTCTGTGGAATCTGAGAAATGCAATTCAGATCCCTTTGATGACTGTAGGGCCAAAGGAAATACACTCCGATAACAAAGAGAAAGAAGCTTTCTGAGAAACTGCCTTGTGTTCTGTGAAATCAACTCACAGTGTTACAGCTTTCCCCTCAAGAAGTCTTTCGCTAAGACATTTCTTGTTTAATTGACAAAGCGATATCTGGAAGCCCATAGAGGGCTAGGGTGAAAAAGGAAATATCCTCAGATGAAATTTTGAAAGAAGCTTTCTGAGAAACAGCTCGGGGATGTGTGACTTCCCCTCACAGAGTTACATCTGTATTTCGTGGATCTCTTTGCTAGCCTTATTTCTGTGGAATCTGAGAACAGATACTTCGGATCCCTTTGAAGACTTTAGGGCCAAAGGAAATATCCTCCGATAACAAAGAGAAAGAAGCTTTCTGAGAAACTTGTTTGTGTTCTGTGAAATCATATAACAGAGTTACAGCTTTCCCCTCAAGAGGCCTTTCTCTAAGACAGTTCTTGTGGAATTGGCAAAGTGATATTTGGAAGCCCATGGAGGGCTATGGTGAAAAAGGAAATATTATCAGATGAAATCTGGAAAGAAGGTTTCTGGGAAACAGCTTGGTGATGTGTGACTTCCACTCACAGAGTTACATCTGTATTTCATGGATCTCTTTCTACCTTATTTCTATGGAATCTAGAACAGATATTTCGGATCCCTTTGAAGACTATAGGGCCAAATGAAATATCCTCCGATAACAAAGAGAAAGAAGCTTTCTGAGAAACTTCTTTGTGTTCTGTGAAATCATCTCACAGAGTTACAGATTTCCCCTCAAGAAGCCTTTCGCTAAGAGAGTTGTTGTGGAATTGGCAAAGTGATATTTGGATGCCTACAGAGGGCTATGGTGAAAAAGGAAATATCCTCAAATGAAATCTGTAAAGAAGCTTTCTGAGAAACTGCTTAGTGTTCTCTTGATTCATCTCAAAGTGTTGCATCTGTATTTCGTATATCTCTTTGCTAGCCTTATTTCTGTGGAATCTGAGAACAGATATTTCGGATTCCTTTGAAGACTACAGGGCCAAAGGAAATATCCTCCGATAACAAAGAGAAACAAGCTTTCTGAGAAACTTCTTTGTGTTCTGTGAAATCATCTCACAGAGATACAGCTTTCCCCTGAAGAAGCCTTTCTCTAAGACAGTTCTTGTGGAATTGGCAAAGTGTTATTTGGAAGGCCAAAGAGGGCTATGGTGAAAAAGGAAATATCCTCAGATGAAATCTGGAAAGAAGTTTCCTGAGAAACTGCTCTGTGATGTGTGACTTCCACTCACAGAGTTACATCTGTATTTCGTGGATCTCTTTGCTAGCCTTATTTCTGTGGAATCTGAGAACAGATATTTCGGATCCCTTTGAAGACTATAGGGCCACAGGAAATATCTTCCGATAACAAAGAGAAAGAAGCTTTCTGAATAACTTCTTTGTGTTCTGTGAAATCATCTCACAGTGTTACAGCTTTCCCTTCAAGAAGCCTTTCGCTGAGACAGTTCTTGTGGAATTGGCAAAGTGATATTTGGAAGCCCATAGAGGGCTATGGTGAAAAAGGAAATATCCTCAGATGAAATCTGGAAAGAAGGTTTCTGAGAAACTGCTCTGTGAGGTATGACTTCCACACACAGAGTTACATCTGTATTTCGTGGATCTCTTTGCTAGCCTTATTTCTGTGGAATCTGAGAACAGATATTTCGGATCCCTTTGAAGACTATAGGGCTAAAGGAAATATCCTATGATAAGAAAGAGAAAGAAGCTTTCTGAGAAACTTCTTTGTGTTCTGTGAAATCATCTCACAGAGTTACAGCTTTTCCCTCAAGAACCCTTTCGCTAAGAGGGTTCTTCTGGAATTGGCAAAGTGATATTTGGAACCCCATAGAGGGCTATGGTGAAAAAGGAAATATCCTCAGATGAAATCTGGAAAGAAGCTTTCTGAGAAACTGCTCTGTGATGTGTGATTTGCACTCACAGAGTTACAATTGTATTTCGTGGATCTCTTTGCTAGCCTTATTTCTGTGGAATCTGACAACAGATATTTCGGATCCCTTTGAAGACTATAGGGCCAAAGGAAATATCCTCCGATAACAAAGAGAAAGAAGCATTCTGAGAAATTTCTTTGTGTTCTGTGAAATCATCTCACAGAGTTACAGCTTTCCCATCAAGAAGTCTTTTGCTAAGACAGTTCTTGTGGAATTGGCAAAGAGATATTTGGAAGCCCATAGAGTGCTATGGTGAAAAAGGAAATATCGTCAGATGAAATCTGGAAAGAAGCTTTCTGAGAAACTGCTTAGTGTTCTCTTAATTCATCTCACAGAGTGACATCTGTATTTCGTGGATCTCTTTGCTAGCCTTATTTCTGTGGAATCTGAGAACAGATATTTCAGATCCCTTTGAAGACTACAGGGCCACAGGAAATATCCTCTTATAACAAAGAGAAAGAAGCTTTCTGAGAAACTTCTTTGTGTTCTGTTGAATCATCTCCCAGAGTTACAGCTTTACCCTCACGAAGCCTTTCGCTAAGACAGTTCTTGTGGAATTGGCAAAGTGATATTTGGAAGCCCATAGAGGGCTATGGTGAAAAAGGAAATATCCTCAGATGAAATCTGGAAAGAAGCTTTCTGAGAAACAGCTCGGTGATGTGTGACTTCCAGTCACAGGGTTAAATCTGTATTTCGTGGATCTCTTTGCTAGCCTTATTTCTGTGGAATCTGAGAACAGATATTTCGGATTCCTTTGAAGAATGTAGGGCCAAAGGAAATATCCTCCGATAACAAAGAGAAAGAAGCTTTCTGAGAAAGTGCTTTGTGTTCTGTGAAATCATCTCACAGAGTTAGAGCTTTCCCCTGAAGAAGCCTTTCGCTAAGACAGTTCTTGTGGAATTGCTAAAGTTATATTTGGAAGCCCTTAGAGGGCTATGATGAAAAAGGAAATATCCTCAGATGAAATCTGGAAAGAAGGTTTCTGAGAAACAGCTCGGTGAAATGTGACTTCCACTCTCAGAGTTACATCTGTATTTCGTGGATTTCTTTACTAGCCTTATTTCTGTGGAATCTGAGAACACATATTTCGGATCCCTTTGGAGAGTATAGGGCCAAAGGAAATATCCTCCGATAACAAAGAGAAAGAAGCTTTCTGAGGAACTTCTTTGTGTTCTGTGAAATCAACTCACAGAGTTACAGCTTTCCCCTGAAGAAGCCTTTCGCTAAGACAGTTCTTGTGGAATTGGCAAAGTGATATTTGGTAGCCCATAGAGGGCTACGGTGAAAAAGGAAATATCCTCAGATGAAATCTAGAAAGAAGCTTTCTGAGAAACTGCTTAGTGTTCTGTTAATCATATCACAGTGTTCTATCTGCATTTCGTGGATCTCTTTGCTAGCCTTATTTCTGTGGAATCTGAGAGCAGATATTTCGGATCCCTTTGAAGACTATAGGGCCAAAGGAAATATCGTCCGATAACAAAGAGAAAGAAGATTTCTGAGAAACTTCTTTGTGTTCTGTGAAATCATCTCACAGAGTTACAGCTTTACCCTCAAGAACCCTTTCTCTAAGAGGGTTCTTGTGGAATTGGCAAAGTGATATTTGGAAGCCCATAGGTGGCTATGGTGAAAAAGGAAATATCCTCAGATGAAATGTGGAAAGAAGCTTTGTGAACAACTGCTCTGTTATGTGTCACTTCCACTCACAGAGTTACATCTGGATTTCGTGGATCTCTTTGCTAGCCTATTTCTGTGGAATCTGAGAACAGATATTTCGGATCCCTTTGAAGACTATAGGTCCAAAGGAAATATTCTCAGATAAAAAAGGGAAAGAGGCTTTCTGAGAAACTTCTTTGTGTTCTGTGAAATCATCTAGCAAAGTTACAGCTTTCCCCTCAAGAAGCCTTTCGCTATGACAGTTCTTGTGGAATTGGCAAAGTGATATTTGGAAGCCCATAGAGGGCTATGGTGAAAAAGGAAATATCCTCAGATGAAATGTGGAAAGAAGCTTTCTGAGAAACTGCTCTGTGATGTGTGACTTCCACTCACAGAATTACATCTGTATTTAGTGGATCTCTTTGGTAGCCTTATTTCTGTGAAATCTGAGAACAGATATTTCGGATCCCTTGGAAGACTATAGGGCCAAAGGAAATATCCTCCGATAACAAAGAGAAAGAAGCTTTCTGAGAAACTTCTGTGTGTTCTGTGAAATCATCTCACAGAGTTACAGCTTTCCCCTGAAGAAGCCTTTCGATAAGACATTTCTTGTGGAATTGGCAAAGTGATATTTGGAAGCCCATAGAGGGCTATGGTGTAAAAGGAAATATCCACAGATGAAATCTGGAAACAAGTTTCTGAGAAACTGCTTAGTGTTCTGTTAATTCATCTCCCAGAGTGACATCTGTATTTCGTGGATCTCTTTGCTAGCCTTATTTCTGTGGAATTTGAGAACAGATATTTCGGATTCCTTTGAAGAATATAGGGCCAAAGGAAATATCCTCCGATAACAAAGAGAAAGAAACTTTCTGAGAAACTTTTTTGTGTTCTGTGAAATCATCTCACAGAGTTACAGCTTTCCCCTCAAGAAGCCTTTCGCTAGGACAGTTCTTGTGGAATTGGCAAAGTGATATTTGGAAGCCCATAGAGGGCTTTGGTGAAAAAGGGAATATCCTCATATGAAATGTGGAAAGAAACTTTCTGACAAACTGCTCTGTGATGTGTGACTTCCACTCACAGAGTTACATCTGTATTTCGTGGATCTCTTTGCTAGCCTATTTCTGTGGAATCTGAGAACAGATATTTCGGATCCCTTTGAAGACTATAGGGCCAAAGGAAATATCCTCCGATAACAAAGAGAAAGAAGATTTCTGAGAAACTTCTTTGTGTTCTGTGAAATCATCTCACAGAGTTACAGCTTTACCCTCAAGAACCCTTTCTCTAAGAGGGTTCTTGTGGAATCGGCAAAGTGATATTTGGAAGCCCTTAGGTGTCTATGGTGAAAAAGGAAATATCCTCAGATGAAATGTGGAAAGAAGCTTTCTGAGCAACTGCTCTGTTATGTGTCACTTCCACTCACAGAGTTACATCTGTATTTCGTGGATCTCTTTGCTAGCCTATTTCTGTGGAATCTGAGAACAGATATTTCGGATCCCTTTGAAGACTATAGGGCCAAAGGAAATATTCTCAGATAAAAAAGGGAAAGAGGCTTTCTGAGAAACTTCTTTGTGTTCTGTGAAATCATCTAGCAAAGTTACAGCTTTCCCCTCAAGAAGCCTTTCGCTATGACAGTTCTTGTGTAATTGGCAAAGTGATATTTGGAAGCCCATAGAGGGCTATGGTGTAAAAGGAAATATCCACAGATGAAATCTGGAAAGAAGTTTCTGAGAAACTGCTTAGTGTTCTGTTAATCATATCACCGGGTTCTATCTGTATTTCGTGGATCTCTTTGCTAGCCTTATTTCTGTGGAATCTGAGAACAGATATTTCGGATCCCTTTGAAGACTATAGGGCCAAAGGAAATATCCTCCGATAACAAAGAGAAAGAAGATTTCTGAGACACTTCTTTGTGTTCTGTGAAATCATCTCACAGAGTTACAGCTTTACTCTCAAGAACCCTTTCTCTAAGAGGGTTCTTGTGGAATCGGCAAAGTGATATTTGGAAGCCCTTAGGTGGCTATGGTGAAAAAGGAAATATCCTCAGATGAAATGTGGAAAGAAGCTTTCTGAGCAACTGCTCTGTTATGTGTCACTTCCACTCACAGAGTTACATCTGTATTTCGTGGATCTCTTTGCTAGCCTATTTCTGTGGAATCTGAGAACAGATATTTCGGATTCCTTTGAAGAATATAGGGCCAAAGGAAATATCCTCCGATAACAAAGAGAAAGAAGCTTTCTGAGAAACTTTTTTGTGTTCTCTGAAATCATCTCACAGAGTTACAGCTTTCCCCTCAAGAAGCCTTTCGCTAAGACAGTTCTTGTGGAATTGGTAAAGTGATATTTGGAAGCCCATAGAGGGCTATGGTGAAAAAGGAAATATCCTCAGATGAAATGTGGAAAGAAGCTTTCTGAGAAACTGCTCTGTGATGTGTGACTTCCACTCACAGAGTTACATCTGTATTTCGTGGATCTCTTTGCTAGCCTTATTTCTGTGGAATCTGAGAACAGATATTTCGGATCCCTTTGAAGACTATAGGGCCAAAGGAAATATCCTCCGATAACAAATAGAAGGAAGCTTTCTGAGAAACTTGTTTGTGTTCTGTGAAATCATCTCACAGAGTTACAGCTTTCCCCTCAAGAAGCCTTTCGCTAAGACAGTTCTTTTGAAATTGGCAAAGTGATATTTGGAAGTCCTTAGAGGGCTATGGTGAAAAAGGAAATATCCTCAGATGAAACGTGGAAAGAAGCTTTCTGAGAAACTGCTCTGTGGTGTGTGACGTCCACTCACAGAGTTACATCTGTATTTCGTGGATCTCTTTGCTAGCCTTATTTCTGTGGAATCTGAGAACAGATATTTCGGATCCCTTTGAAGACTAAAGGGCCAAAGGAAATATCCTCCGATAACAAAGAGAAAGAAGCTTTCTGAGAAACTTCTTTGTGTTCTGTGAAATCATCTCACAGAGTTACAGCTTTCCCCTCAAGAAGCCTTTCGCTAAACAGTTCTTGTGGAATTAGCAAAGTGATATTTGGAAGCCCATAGAGGGCTATGGTGAAAAAGGAAATATCCTCAGATGAAATCTGGAAAGAAGACTTCTGAGAAACTGCTTAGTGTTCTGTTAATTCATCTCACAGAGTTACATCTGTATTTCGTGGATCTCTTTGCTAGCCTTATTTCTGTGGAATCTGAGAACAGATATTTCGGTTCCCTTTGAAGAATATAGGGCCAAAGGAAATATCCTCCGATAACAAAGAGAAAGAAGCTTTCTGAGAAACTTGTTGGTGTTCTGAGAAATCATCTCACAGAGTTACAGCTTTCCCCTCAAGAAGACTTTCGCTAAGACATTTCTTTTGGAATTTGCAAAGCGATATTTGGAAGAACATAGAGGGTTAGGGTGAAAAAGGAAATATCCTCAGATGAAATCTGGGAAGAAGTTTCCTGAGAAACTGCTCTATTATGTGTGACTTCCCCTGTCAGAGTTACATCTGTATTTCGTGGATCTCTTTGCTAGCCTTATGTCTGTGGAATCTGAGAACAGATATTTCAGATCCCTTTGAGGACAATAGGGCCAAAGGAAATATCCTCAGATAAAAAAGAGAAAGAAGCTTTCTGAGAAACTGCCTTGTGTTCTGTGAAATCAACTCACAGAGGTACAGCTTTCCCCTCAAGAAGCCTTTCGCTAAGACAGTTCTTGTTTAATTGGCAAAGTGATATTTGGAAGCCCATAGAGGGCTATGGTGAAAAAGGAAGTATCCTCAGATGAATCTGGGAAGAAGCTTTCTGAGAAGCTGCTCTGTGATGTGTGACTTCCACTCACAGAGTTACATCTGTGTTTCGTGGATCTCTTTGCTAGCCTTATTTCTGTGGAATCTGAGAACAGATATTTCGGATCCCTTTGAAGACTACAGGGACAAAGGAAATATCCTCCGATAACAAATAGACAGCAGCTTTCTGAGAAACTTGTTTGTGTTCTGTGAAATCATCTCACAGAGTTACAGCTTTCCCCTCAAGAAGCCTTTCTATGAGACAGTTCTTGTGGAATTGGCAAAGTGATATTTGGAAGCCCTTAGAGGGCAGTGGTGAAAAAGGGAATATCCTCAGTTGAAATCTGGAAAGAAGCTTTCTGAGAAACTGCTCAGTGTTCTGTTAATTCATCTCACAGAGTTCCATCTGTATTTCGTGGATCTCTTTGACAGCCTTATTTCTGTGGAATCTGAGAACAGATATTTCGGATCCCTTTGAAGACTATAGGGCCAAAGGAAATATCCTCCGATAACAAAGAGAAAGAAGATTTCTGGGAAACTTGTTTGTGTTCTGTGAAATCATCTCACAGTGTTACAGCTTTCCCCTCAAGAAGCCTTTCGCTAAGACAGTTCTTGTGGAATTGGCAAAGTGATATTTGGAAGCCCATAGAGGGCTAAGGTGAAAAAGGAAATATCCTCAGATGAAATGTGGAAAGAAGCTTTCTGAGAAACTGCTCTGTGATGTGTGACTTCCACTCACAGAATTACATCTGTATTTAGTGGATCTCTTTGGTAGCCTTATTTCTGTGAAATCTGAGAACAGATATTTCGGATCCCTTTGAAGACTATAGGGCCAAAGGAAATATCCTCCGATAACAAAGAGAAAGAAGCTTTCTGAGAAACTTCTGTGTGTTCTGTGAAATCATCTCACAGAGTTACAGCTTTCCCCTGAAGAAGCCTTTCGATAAGACATTTCTTGTGGAATTGGCAAAGTGATATTTGGAAGCCCATAGAGGGCTATGGTGTAAAAGGAAATATCCACAGATGAAATCTGGAAACAAGTTTCTGAGAAACTGCTTAGTGTTCTGTTAATTCATCTCCCAGAGTGACATCTGTATTTCGTGGATCTCTTTGCTAGCCTTATTTCTGTGGAATTTGAGAACAGATATTTCGGATTCCTTTGAAGAATATAGGGCCAAAGGAAATATCCTCCGATAACAAAGAGAAAGAAACTTTCTGAGAAACTTTTTTGTGTTCTGTGAAATCATCTCACAGAGTTACAGCTTTCCCCTCAAGAAGCCTTTCGCTAGGACAGTTCTTGTGGAATTGGCAAAGTGATATTTGGAAGCCCATAGAGGGCTTTGGTGAAAAAGGGAATATCCTCATATGAAATGTGGAAAGAAGCTTTCTGACAAACTGCTCTGTGATGTGTGACTTCCACTCACAGAGTTACATCTGTATTTCGTGGATCTCTTTGCTAGCCTATTTCTGTGGAATCTGAGAACAGATATTTCGGATCCCTTTGAAGACTCTAGGGCCAAAGGAAATATCCTCCGATAACAAAGAGAAAGAAGATTTCTGAGAAACTTCTTTGTGTTCTGTGAAATCATCTCACAGAGTTACAGCTTTACCCTCAAGAACCCTTTCTCTAAGAGGGTTCTTGTGGAATCGGCAAAGTGATATTTGGAAGCCCTTAGGTGGCTATGGTGAAAAAGGAAATATCCTCAGATGAAATGTGGAAAGAAGCTTTCTGAGCAACTGTTCTGTTATGTGTCACTTCCACTCACAGAGTTACATCTGTATTTCGTGGATCTCTTTGCTAGCCTATTTCTGTGGAATCTGAGAACAGATATTTCGGATCCCTTTGAAGACTATAGGGCCAAAGGAAATATTCTCAGATAAAAAAGGGAAAGAGGCTTTCTGAGAAACTTCTTTGTGTTCTGTGAAATCATCTAGCAAAGTTACAGCTTTCCCCTCAAGAAGCCTTTCGCTATGACAGTTCTTGTGTAATTGGCAAAGTGATATTTGGAAGCCCATAGAGGGCTATGGTGTAAAAGGAAATATCCACAGATGAAATCTGGAAAGAAGTTTCTGAGAAACTGCTTAGTGTTCTGTTAATTCATCTCCCAGAGTTACATCTGTATTTCGTGGATCTCTTTGCTAGCCTTATTTCTGTGGAATCTGAGAACAGATATTTCGGATTCCTTTGAAGAATGTAGTGCCAAAGGAAATATCCTTCGATAACAAAGAGAAAGAAGCTTTCTGAGAAACTGCTTTGTGTTCTGTGAAATCATCTCACAGAGTTACAGCTGTCCCCTCAAGCAGCGTTTCGCTAAGACAGTTCTTGTGGAATTGGCAAAGTGATATTTGGAAGCCCTTAGAGGGCTATGGTGAAAAAGGAAATATCCTCAGATGAAATATGGAAACAAGCTTTCTGAGAAACTGCTTAGTGTTCTGTTAATCATATCACCGGGTTCTATCTGTATTTCGTGGATCTCTTTGCTAGCCTTATTTCTGTGGAATCTGAGAACAGATATTTCGGATCCCTTTGAAGACTATAGGGCCAAAGGAAATATCCTCCGATAACAAAGAGAAAGAAGATTTCTGAGAACCTTCTTTGTGTTCTGTGAAATCATCTCACAGAGTTACAGCTTTACCCTCAAGAACCCTTTCTCTAAGAGGGTTCTTGTGGAATCGGCAAAGTGATATTTGGAAGCCCTTAGGTGGCTATGGTGAAAAAGGAAATATCCTCAGATGAAATGTGGAAAGAAGCTTTCTGAGCAACTGCTCTGTTATGTGTCACTTCCACTCACAGAGTTACATCTGTATTTCGTGGATCTCTTTGCTAGCCTATTTCTGTGGAATCTGAGAACAGATATTTCGGATTCCTTTGAAGAATATAGGGCCAAAGGAAATATCCTCCGATAACAAAGAGAAAG
This sequence comes from Macaca fascicularis, assembly GCF_037993035.2. NCBI lineage: Eukaryota > Metazoa > Chordata > Mammalia > Primates > Cercopithecidae > Macaca > Macaca fascicularis. The sequence goes on from NC_088389.1 coordinate 34,571,392, forward strand.
AAGCTTTCTGAGAAACTTTTTTGTGTTCTCTGAAATCATCTCACAGAGTTACAGCTTTCCCCTCAAGAAGCCTTTCGCTAAGACAGTTCTTGTGGAATTGGTAAAGTGATATTTGGAAGCCCATAGAGGGCTATGGTGAAAAAGGAAATATCCTCAGATGAAATGTGGAAAGAAGCTTTCTGAGAAACTGCTCTGTGATGTGTGACTTCCACTCACAGAGTTACATCTGTATTTCGTGGATCTCTTTGCCAGCCTTATTTCTGTGGAATCTGAGAACAGATATTTCGGATCCCTTTGAAGACTATAGGGCCAAAGGAAATATCCTCCGATAACAAATAGAAGGAAGCTTTCTGAGAAACTTGTTTGTGTTCTGTGAAATCATCTCACAGAGTTACAGCTTTCCCCTCAAGAAGCCTTTCGCTAAGACAGTTCTTTTGAAATTGGCAAAGTGATATTTGGAAGTCCTTAGAGGGCTATGGTGAAAAAGGAAATATCCTCAGATGAAACGTGGAAAGAAGCTTTCTGAGAAACTGCTCTGTGGTGTGTGACGTCCACTCACAGAGTTACATCTGTATTTCGTGGATCTCTTTGCTAGCCTTATTTCTGTGGAATCTGAGAACAGATATTTCGGATCCCTTTGAAGACTAAAGGGCCAAAGGAAATATCCTCCGATAACAAAGAGAAAGAAGCTTTCTGAGAAACTTCTTTGTGTTCTGTGAAATCATCTCACAGAGTTACAGCTTTCCCCTCAAGAAGCCTTTCGCTAAACAGTTCTTGTGGAATTAGCAAAGTGATATTTGGAAGCCCATAGAGGGCTATGGTGAAAAAGGAAATATCCTCAGATGAAATCTGGAAAGAAGACTTCTGAGAAACTGCTTAGTGTTCTGTTAATTCATCTCACAGAGTTACATCTGTATTTCGTGGATCTCTTTGCTAGCCTTATTTCTGTGGAGTCTGAGAACAGATATTTCGGTTCCCTTTGAAGAATATAGGGCCAAAGGAAATATCCTCCGATAACAAAGAGAAAGAAGCTTTCTGAGAAACTTGTTGGTGTTCTGAGAAATCATCTCACAGAGTTACAGCTTTCCCCTCAAGAAGACTTTCGCTAAGACATTTCTTTTGGAATTTGCAAAGCGATATTTGGAAGAACATAGAGGGTTAGGGTGAAAAAGGAAATATCCTCAGATGAAATCTGGGAAGAAGTTTCCTGAGAAACTGCTCTATTATGTGTGACTTCCCCTGTCAGAGTTACATCTGTATTTCGTGGATCTCTTTGCTAGCCTTATGTCTGTGGAATCTGAGAACAGATATTTCAGATCCCTTTGAGGACAATAGGGCCAAAGGAAATATCCTCAGATAAAAAAGAGAAAGAAGCTTTCTGAGAAACTGCCTTGTGTTCTGTGAAATCAACTCACAGAGGTACAGCTTTCCCCTCAAGAAGTCTTTCGCTAAGACAGTTCTTGTTTAATTGGCAAAGTGATATTTGGAAGCCCATGGAGGGCTATGGTGAAAAAGGAAGTATCCTCAGATGAATCTGGGAAGAAGCTTTCTGAGAAGCTGCTCTGTGATGTGTGACTTCCACTCACAGAGTTACATCTGTGTTTCGTGGATCTCTTTGCTAGCCTTATTTCTGTGGAATCTGAGAACAGATATTTCGGATCCCTTTGAAGACTACAGGGACAAAGGAAATATCCTCCGATAACAAATAGACAGCAGCTTTCTGAGAAACTTGTTTGTGTTCTGTGAAATCATCTCACAGAGTTACAGCTTTCCCCTCAAGAAGCCTTTCTATGAGACAGTTCTTGTGGAATTGGCAAAGTGATATTTGGAAGCCCTTAGAGGGCAGTGGTGAAAAAGGGAATATCCTCAGTTGAAATCTGGAAAGAAGCTTTCTGAGAAACTGCTCAGTGTTCTGTTAATTCATCTCACAGAGTTCCATCTGTATTTCGTGGATCTCTTTGCCAGCCTTATTTCTGTGGAATCTGAGAACAGATATTTCGGATCCCTTTGAAGACTATAGGGCCAAAGGAAATATCCTCCGATAACAAAGAGAAAGAAGATTTCTGGGAAACTTGTTTGTGTTCTGTGAAATCATCTCACAGTGTTACAGCTTTCCCCTCAAGAAGCCTTTCGCTAAGACAGTTCTTGTGGAATTGGCAAAGTGATATTTGGAAGCCCATAGAGGGCTAAGGTGAAAAAGGAAATATCCTCAGATGAAATCTGGAAAGAACCTTTCTGAGAAACAGCTCGGTGATGTGTGACTTCCACTCACAGAATTACATCTGTATTTCGTGGATCTCTTTCCTAGCCTTATTTCTGTGGAATCTGAGAACAGATATTTCGGATCCCTTTGAAGACTTTAGGGCCAAAGGAAATATCCTCCGATAACAAAGAGAAAGATACATTCTGAGAAACTTGTTTGTGTTCTGAGAAATCATCTCACAGAGTTACAGCTTTCCCCTCAAGAAGACTTTCGCTAAGACATTTCTTGTGAAATTGGCAAAGTGATATTTGGAAGCTCATGTAGGGATATGGTGAAAAAGGAAATATCCTCAGATAAAATCTGGAAAGAAGCTTTCTGAGAAACTGCTTAGTGTTCTGTTAATTCATCTCACAGAGTGACATCTGTATTTCGTGGATCTCGTTGCTAGCCTTATTTCTGTGGAATCTGAGAACAGATATTTCAGATCCCTTTGAAGACTCTAGGGCCAAAGAAAATATCCTCTGATAACAAAGAGAAAGAAGCTTTCTGTGAACTTGTTTGTGTTCTGTGAAATCATCTCACAGAGTTACAGCTTTCCCCTCAAGAAGCCTTTCGCTAAGACAGTTCTTGTGGAATTGGCAAAGTGATATTTGGAAGCCCATAGAGGGCTACGGTGAAAAAGGAAATATTATCAGATGAAATCTGGAAAGAAGCTGTCTGAGAAACTGTTTAGTGTTCTGTTAATTCATCTCCCAGATTTACATCTGTATTTCGTGGATCTCTTTGCTAGCCTTATTTCTGTGGAATCTGAGAACAGATATTTCGGATCCCTTTGAAGACTATAGGGCCAATGGAAATATCCTCCGATAACAAAGAGAAAGAAGCTTTCTGAGAAACTTCTTTGTGTTCTGTGAAATCACCTCACAGAGTTACAGCTTTCCCCTCAAGAAGCCTTTCGCTAAGACAGGTCTTTGGGAATTTGCAAAGTGATATTTGGAAACCCATGGAAGTCTATGGTGAAAAAGGAAATATCGTCAGATGAAATCTGGAAAGAAGCTGTCTGAGAAACTGCTTAATGTTCAGTTAATTCGCCACACAGAGTTACATCTGTATTTCGTGGATCTCTTTGCTAGCCTTATTTCTGTGGGATCTGAGAACAGATATTTCGAATCCCTTTGAAGACTGTAGGGCCAAAGGAAATATCCTCCGATAAGAAAGAGAAAGAAGCTTTCTGAGAAACTTCTTTGTGTTCTGTGAAATCATCTCACAGAGTTACAGCTTTCCCCTGAAGAAGTCTTTCGCTAAGACAGTTCTTGTGGAATTGGCAAAGTGATATTTAGAAGCCCTTAGAGGGCTATGGTGAAAAACGAAATATCCTCAGATGAAATCTGGAAAGAAGTTTTCTGGGAAACAGCTTTTTGATGTGTGACTTCCACTCACAGAGTTACATCTGTATTTCGTGAATCTCTTTGCTAGATTTATTTCTGTGGAATCTGAGAACAGATATTTCGGATCCCTTTGAAGACTATAGGGCCAAAGGAAATACACTCAGATAACAAAGAGAAAGAAGCTTTCTGAGAAACTTCTTTGTGTTCTGTGAAATCAGCTCACAGAGTTACAGCTTTCCCCTCAAGAAGCCTTTGGCTAAGACATTTCTTGTGGAATTGGAAAAGTGATATTTGGAAGCCCGTAGAGGGCTATGGTGAAAAAGGAAATATCCTCAGATGAAATCTGGAAAGAAGCTTACCGAGAAACTGCTTAGTGTTCTGTTAATTCATCTCACAGAGTTACATCTGTATTTCGTGGATCACTTTTCTAGCCTTATTTCTGTGGAATCTGAGAACAGATATTTCGGTTTCCTTTGAAGACTATAGGATCAAAGAAAATATCCTCCGATAACAAACAGAAAGAAGCTTTCTGAGAAACTTCTTTGTGTTCTGTGAAATCACCTCACAGAGTTACAGCTTTCCCCTCAAGAAGCCTTTCGCTAAGACAGTTCTTTGGGAATTTGCAAAGTGATATTTCGAAGGCCATAGTGGGCTATGGGGAAAAAGGAAATATCCTCAGATGAAATCTGGAAAGAAGGTTTCTGAGAAACAGCTCGGTGATGTGTGACTTCCACTCACAGAATTACATCTGTGTTACGTGGATCTCTTTGCTAGCCTTCTTTCTGTGGAATCTGAGAACAGATATTTCGGATCCCTTTGAAGACTATAGGGCCAAAGGAATTATCCTCCGATAACAAAGAGAAAGAAGCTTTCTGAGAAACTACTGTGTGTTCTGTGAAATCATCTCACAGAGTTACAGCTTTCCCCTCAAGAAGCCTTTCACTATGACATTTCTTCTGGAATTGGCAAAGTGATATATGGAAGCCCATAGAGTGCTATGGTGAAAAAGGAAATATCCACAGATGAAATCTGGAAAGAAGCTTTCTGAGAAACTGCTTAGTGATGTGTTAATTCATCTCCCAGAGTTACATCTGTATTTCGTGGATCTCTTTGCTAGCCTTATTTCTGTGGAATCAGAGAATAGAATTTTCGGATCCCTTTGAAGAGTATAGGGCCAAAGGGAATATACCCGGATAACAAAGAGAAGGAATCTTTCTGAGAAACTTGTTTGTGTTCTGTGAAATCATCTCACAGAGTTACAACTTTCCCCTCAAGAAGCCTTTCACTAAGACAGTTCTTGGGGAATTTGCAAAGTGATATTTGGAAGCCCATGGAAGGCTACGGTGAAAAGGGAAATATCCTCAGATGAAATCTGGAAAGAAGCTGTCTGAGAAACCGCTTAATGTTCAGCTAATTCATCTCACAGAGTTACATCTGTATTTCGTGAATCTCTTTGCTAGCCTTATTTCTGTGGAATCCGAGAACAGATATTTCGGATCCCTTTGAAGACTGTAGGGCCAAAGGAAATATCCTCCGATAACAAAGAGAAAGAAGCTTTCTGAGAAACTTCTTTGTGTTCTGTGAAATCATCTCACAGAGTTACAGCTTTCCCCTCAAGAAGTCTTTCGCTAAGAGAGTTCTTGTGGAATTGGCAAAGTGATATTTAGAAGCCCTTAGAGGGCTATGGTGAAAAAGGAAATATCCTCAGATGAAATCTGGAAAGAAGCTTTCTGGGAAACAGCTCGGTGATGTGTGACTTCCACTGACAGAGTTACATCTGTATTTCGTGGATCTCTTTGCTAGCCTTATTTCTGTGGAATCAGAGAACAGATACTTCGGATCCCTTTGAAGACCACAGGGTCAAAGCAAATATCCTTCGATAACAAAGAGAAAGAAGCTTTCTGAGAAACTTCTTTGTGTTCTGTGAAATCATCTCACAGAGTTACAGCTTTCCCCTCAAGAAGCCTTTCGCTAAGACAGTTCCTGTGGAAGTGGCAAAGTGATATTTGGAAGCCCGTAGAGGGCTATGGTGAAAAAAGAAATATCCTCAGATGAAATCTGGAAAGAAGTTTTCTGGGAAACAGCTTGGTGATGTGTGACTTCCACTCACAGAGTTACATCTGTATTTCGTGAATCTCTTTGCTAGATTTATTTCTGTGGAATCTGAGAACAGATATTTCGGATCCCTTTGAAGACTATAGGGCCAAAGGAAATATACTCAGATAACAAAGAGAAAGAAGCTTTCTGAGAAACTTCTTTGTGTTCTGTGAAATCAGCTCACAGAGTTACAGCTTTCTCCTCAAGAAGCCTTTGGTTAAGACTTTTCTTGTGGAATTGGAAAAGAGATATTTGGAAGCCAATAGAGGGCTATTGTGAAAAAGGAAATATCCTCAGATGAAATCTGGAAAGAAGCTTACCGAGAAACTGCTTAGTGTTCTGTTAATTCATCTCACAGGGTGACATCTGTATTTCGTGGATCACTTTTCTAGCCTTATTTCTGTGGAATCTGAGAACAGTATTTCGGATCCCTTTGAAGACTATAGGGCCAAAGAAAATATCCTCCGATAACAAAGAGAAAGAAGCTTTCTGAGAAACTTCTTTGTGTTCTGTGAAATCATCTCACTGAGTTACAGATTTCCCCTGAAGAAGCCTTTCGCTAAGAGAGTTCTTGTGGAATTGTCAAAGTGATATTTAGAAGCCCTTAGAGGGCTATGGTGAAAAAGGAAATATCCTCAGATGAAATGTGTAAAAAAAGTTTCTGAGTAACAGCACGGTGATGTGTGACTTCCACTCACAGAGTTACATCTGTATTTCGTGGATCTCTTTGCTAGCCTTACTTCTGTGGAATCTGAGAACAGATATTTCGGATCCCTTGAAGACTATAGGGCCAAAGGAAATATCCTCCGATAACATAGAGAAAGAATCTTTCTGAGAAATTTGTTTGTGTTCTGTGAAATCATCTCACAGAGTTACAGCTTTCCCCTCAAGAAGCCTTTCGCTAAGACATTTCTTGGGAATTGGCAAAGTGATATTTGCAAGCCCATAGAGGGCTATGGTGAAAAAGGAAATATCCTCAGATGAAATCTGTAAAGAAGCTGTCTGAGAAACTGCTTAGTGTTCTGTTAATTAATCTCCCAGAGTTACATCTGTATTTCGTCGATCTCTTTGCTCGCCTTATTTCTGTGGAATCTGAGAACAGATATTTCGGATCCCTTTGAAGACTATAGGGCCAATGGAAATATCCTCTGATAACAAAGAGAAAGAAGCTTTCTGAGAAACTTCTTTGTGTTCTGTGAAATCATCTTACAGAGTTACAGCTTTCCCCCCAAGAAGCCTTTCCCTAAGACAGTTCTTGTGGAATTGGCAAAGTGATATTTGGAAGCCCATAGAGTGCTATGGTGAAAAAGGAAATATCCACTGATGAAATCTGGAAAGAAGGTTTCTGAAAAACTGCTTAGTGTTCTGTTAATTCATATCCCAGAGTTACATCTGTATTTAGTGGATCTCTTTGCTAGCCTTATTTCTGTGGAATCTGAGAACAGATATTTCGGATCCCTTTGAAGACTATAGGGCCAAAGGGTATATCCCCCGATAAAAAAGAGAAAGAATCTTTCTGAGAAACGTGTTTGTGTTCTGTGAAATCATCTCACAGAGTTACAACTTTCCCCTCAAGAAGCCTTTCGCTAAGACAGTTCTTGGGGAATTTGCAAAGTGATATTTGGAAGCCCATGGAAGGCTATGGTGAAAAAGGAAATATCGTCAGATGAAATCTGGAAAGAAGCTGTCTGAGAAACTGCTTAATGTTCAGTTAGTTCACCACACAGAGTTACATCTGTATTTCGTGGATCTCTTTGCTAGCCTTATTTCTGTGGGATCTCAGAACAGATATTTCGGATTCCTTTGAAGACTGTAGGGCCACAGGAAATATCCTCCGATAACAAAGAGAAAGAAGCTTTCTGAGAAACTTCTTTGTGTTCTGTGAAATCATCTCACAGAGTTACAGCTTTCCCCTCAAGAAGCCTTTCGCTAGGAGAGTTCTTGTGGAACTGGCAAAGTGATATTTAGAAGCCCTTAGAGGGCTATGGTGAAAAAGGAAATATCCTCAGATAAAAAGTGTAAAGAAAGTTTCTGAGTAACAGCACGGTGATGTGTGCCTTCCACTCACAGAGTTACATCTGTATTTCGTGGATCTCTTTGCTAGCCTTATTTCTGTGGAATCTGAGAACAGTTATTTCGGATCCCTTGAAGACTATAGGGCCAAAAGAAATATCCTCCAATAACAAAGAGAAAGAAGCTTTCTGAGAAACTGCCTTGTGTTATGTGAAATCAACTCACAGAGTTACAGCTTTTCCCTCAAGAAGCCTCTCGCTAAGACAGTTATTGTTTAAGTGGCAAAGTGATATTTGAAAGCCCATAGAGGGCTTTTGTGAAAAAGGTAATATCCTCAGATGAAATCTGGAAAGAAGCTTTCTGAGAAACTGCTCTGTGATGTGTAACTTTCACTCACAGAGTTACATCTGTATTTCGTGGATCTCTTTGCTAGCCTTATTTCTGTGGAATCTGAGAACAGATTTTTCGGATTCCTTTGAAGACTATAGGGTCAAAGGAAATATCCTCTGATAAAAAAGAGAAGGAAGCTTTCTGAGAAACTTGTTTGTGTTCTGTGAAATCATCCCACAGAGTTACAGCTTTCCCCTCAAGAAGCCTTTCGCTAAGACATTTCTTGTGGAATTGGCAAAGTGATATTTGGAAGCCCTTAGAGGGCGGTGGTGAAAAAGGAAATATCCTCAGATGAAATCTGTAAAGAAGCGTTCTGAGAAACTCCTTAGTGTTCTGTTAATTCATCTCACAGAGTTACATCTGTATTTCGTGTATCTCTTTGCTAGCCTTATTTCTGTGGAATCTGAGAACAGATATTTCGGATCCCTTTGAAGAGTATACGGCCAAAGGAAATATCCTCCGATAACAAAGAGAAAGAAGATTTTTGAGAAACTTGTTTGTGTTCTGTGAAATCATCTCACAGAGTTATAGCTTTCCCCTCAAGAAGCCTTTCGCTAAGACAGTTCTTGTGGAATTGGCAAAGTGATATTTGGAAGTCCATAGAGGGCTATGGTGAAAAAGGAAATATCCTCAGATGAAATCTGGAAAGAAGTTTTCTGGGAAACAGCATGGTGATGTGTGACTTGCACTCACAGAGTTACATCTGTACTTCGTGAATATCTTTGCTAGATTTATTTCTGTGGAATCTGAGAACAGATATGTCGGATCCCTTTGAAGACTATAGGGCCGAAGGAAATATACTCCGATAACAAAGAGAAAGAAGCTTTCTGAGAAACTTCTTTGTGTTCTGTGAAATCACCTAACAGAGTTACAGCTTTCCCCTCAAGAAGCCTTTCGCTAAGACAGTTCTTGTGGAATTGGCAAAGTGATATTTGGAAGCCCATAGAGGGCTATGGTGAAAAAGGAAATATCCTCAGATGAAATCTGGAAAGAAGATATCTGAGAAACTGCTTAGTGTTATGTTAATTCATCTCACAGAGTTACATCAGTGTTTCGTAGATCTCTTTGCTAGCCTTCTTTCTGTGGAATCTGAGAACAGATATTTCGGATCCTTTTGAAGACTATAGGGCCAAAAGAAATATCCTCCGATAACAAAGAGAAAGAAGCTTTCTCAGAGACTGCCTTGTGTTCTGTGAAATCAACTCACAGAGATACAGCTGTCCCCTCAAGAAGCCTTTCGCTAACACAGTTATTGTTTAAGTGGCAAAGTGATATTTGGAACCCCATAGAGGGCTATGGTGAAAAAGGAAATATCCTCAGATGAAATCTGGAAAGAAGCTTTCTGAGAAACTGCTTGGTGATGTGTGACTTCCACTCACAGAGTTACATCTGTATTTCGTGAATCTCTTTGCTAGATTTATTTCTGTGGAATCTGAGAACAGATATTTCGGATCCCTTTGAAGACTATAGGACCAAAGGAAATATACTCCGATAAAAAAGAGAAAGAAGCTTTCTGAGAAACTTGTTTGTGTTCTGTGAAATCATCCCACAGAGTTACAGCTTTCCCCTCAAGAAGCCTTTCGCTAAGACATTTCTTGTGGAATTGGCAAAGTGATATTTGGAAGCCCTTAGAGGGCGGTGGTGAAAAAGGAAATATCCTCAGATGAAATCTGGAAGAAGCTTTCTGAGAAACTCCTTAGTGTTCTGTTAATTCATCTCACAGAGTTACATCTGTATTTCGTGTATCTCTTTGCTAGCCTTATTTCTGTGGAATCTGAGAACAGATATTTCGGATCCCTTTGAAGAGTATACGGCCAAAGGAAATATCCTCCGGTAACAAAGAGAAAGAAGATTTCTGATAAACTTGTTTGTGTTCTGTGAAATCATCCCACAGAGTTACAGCTTTCCCCTCAAGAAGCCTTTCGCTAAGACATTTCTTGTGGAATTGGCAAAGTGATATTTGGAAGCCCGTAGAGGGCTATGGTGAAAAAAGAAATATCCTCAGATGAAATCTGGAAAGGTGTTTTCTGGGAAACAGCTTGGTGATGTGTGACTTCCACTCACAGAGTTACATCTGTATTTCGTGAATCTCTTTGCTAGATTTATTTCTGTGGAATCTGAGAACAGATATTTCGGATCCCTTTGAAGACTATAGGGCCAAAGGAAATATACTCCGATAACAAAGAGAAAGAAGCTTTCTGAGAAACTTCTTTGTGTTCTGTGAAATCAGCTCACAGAGTTACAGCTTTCCCCTCAAGAAGCCTTTGGCTAAGACATTTCTTGTGGAATTGGAAAAGTGATATTTGGAATCCCATAGAGGGCTATGGTGAAAAAAGAAAGATCCTCAGATGAAATCTGGAAAGAAGCTTACCGAGAAACTGCTTAGTGTTCTGTTAATTCATCTCACAGAGTTACATCTGTATTTCGTGGATCTCTTTGCTAGCCTTATTTCTGTGGAATCTGAGAACAGATATTACGGATCCCTTTGAAGACTATAGGGCCAAAGGAAATATCCTCCGATAACAAAGAGAAAGAAGCTTTCGGAGAAACTACTGTGTGTTCTGTGAAATCAACTCAAAGAGTTACAGCTTTCCCCTCAAGAAGCCTTTCGCTATGACATTTCTTCTGGAATTGGCAAAGTGATATTTGGAAGCCCAGAGAGGGCTATGGTGAAAAAGGAAATATCCTCAGATGAAATCTGGAAAGAAGCTTTCTGAGAAACTCCTTAGTGATTTGTTAATTCATCTCCCAGAGTTACATCTGTATTTCGTGGATCCCTTTGCTAGCTTTATTTCTGTGGAATCTGAGAACCGAATTTTCGGATCCCTTTGAAGAGTATAGGGCCAAAGGGAATATACACCGATAACAAAGAGAAAGAATCTTTCTGAGAAACTTGTTTGTGTTCTGAGAAATCATCTCACAGAGTTACAACTTTCCCCTCAAGAAGCCTTTCGCTAAGACAGTTCTTGTGGAATTGGCAAAGTGATATTTGGAAGCCCATAGAGGGCTATGGTGAAAAAGGAAATATCCTCAGATGAAATGTCTAAAGAAAGTTTCTGAGTAACAGCACGGTGATGTGTGACTTCCACTCACAGAGTTACATCTGTATTTCGTGGATGTCTTTGCTAGACTTATTTCTGTGTAATCTGAGAACAGATATTTCGGATCCGTTGAAGACTATAGGGCCAAAGGAAATATCCACCGATAACAAAGAAAAAGAAGCTTTCTGAGAAACTTCTTTGTGTTCTGTGAAATCATCTCACAGAGTTACAGCTTTCCCTTCAAGAAGCCTTTCGCTAAGACATTTCTTGTGGATTTGGCAAAGTGATATTTGGAAGCCCATGTAGGACTATGGTGAAAAAGGAAATATCCTCAGATGAAATCTGGAAAGAAGCTTTCTGAGAAACTGCTTAGTGTTCTGTTAATTCATCTCACAGGGTGACATCTGTATTTCGTGGATCACTTTGCTAGCCTTATTTCTGTGGAATCTGAGAACAGATATTTCGGATCCCTTTGAAGACTATAGGGCCAAAGGAAATATCCTCTGATAAAAAAGACAAAGACGCTTTCTGAGAAGCTTCTTTGTGTTCTGTGAAATCATCTCACAGAGTTACAGCTTTCCCCTCAAGAAGTCTTTCGCTAAGACAGTTCTTGCGGAATTGGCAAAGTGATATTTGGAAGACCATAGAGGGCTATGGTGAAAAAGGAAATATCCTCAGATGAAATCTGGAAAGAAGCTTTCTGAGAAACTGCTTAGTGTTCTCTTAATTCATCTCGCAGAGTTACATCTGTATTTCGTGGATCTCTTTGCTAGCCTTATTTCTGTGGGATCTGAGAACAGATATTTCGGATCCCTTTGAAGACTGTAGGGCCAAAGGAAATATCCTCCGATAACAAAGAGAAAGAAGCTTTCTGAGAAACTTCTTTGTGTTCTGTGAAATCATCTCACAGAGTTACAGCTTTCCCCTCAAGAAGTCTTTCGCTAAGAGAGTTCTTGTGGAATTGGCAAAGTGATATTTAGAAGCCCTTAGAGGGCTATGGTGAAAAAGGAAATATCCTCAGATGAAATCTGGAAAGAAGCTTTCTGGGAAACAGCTCGGTGATGTGTGACTTCCACTGACAGAGTTACATCTGTATTTCGTGGATCTCTTTGCTAGCCTTATTTCTGTGGAATCAGAGAACAGATACTTCGGATCCCTTTGAAGACCACAGGGTCAAAGCAAATATCCTTCGATAACAAAGAGAAAGAAGCTTTCTGAGAAACTTCTTTGTGTTCTGTGAAATCATCTCACAGAGTTACAGCTTTCCCCTCAAGAAGCCTTTCGCTAAGACAGTTCCTGTGGAAGTGGCAAAGTGATATTTGGAAGCCCGTAGAGGGCTATGGTGAAAAAAGAAATATCCTCAGATGAAATCTGGAAAGAAGTTTTCTGGGAAACAGCTTGGTGATGTGTGACTTCCACTCACAGAGTTACATCTGTATTTCGTGAATCTCTTTGCTAGATTTATTTCTGTGGAATCTGAGAACAGATATTTCGGATCCCTTTGAAGACTATAGGGCCAAAGGAAATATACTCAGATAACAAAGAGAAAGAAGCTTTCTGAGAAACTTCTTTGTGTTCTGTGAAATCAGCTCACAGAGTTACAGCTTTCCCCTCAAGAAGCCTTTGGTTAAGACTTTTCTTGTGGAATTGGAAAAGAGATATTTGGAAGCCCATAGAGGGCTATTGTGAAAAAGGAAATATCCTCAGATGAAATCTGGAAAGAAGCTTACCGAGAAACTGCTTAGTGTTCTGTTAATTCATCTCACAGGGTGACATCTGTATTTCGTGGATCACTTTTCTAGCCTTATTTCTGTGGAATCTGAGAACAGTATTTCGGATCCCTTTGAAGACTATAGGGCCAAAGAAAATATCCTCCGATAACAAAGAGAAAGAAGCTTTCTGAGAAACTTCTTTGTGTTCTGTGAAATCATCTCACTGAGTTACAGATTTCCCCTGAAGAAGCCTTTCGCTAAGAGAGTTCTTGTGGAATTGTCAAAGTGATATTTAGAAGCCCTTAGAGGGCTATGGTGAAAAAGGAAATATCCTCAGATGAAATGTGTAAAAAAAGTTTCTGAGTAACAGCACGGTGATGTGTGACTTCCACTCACAGAGTTACATCTGTATTTCGTGGATCTCTTTGCTAGCCTTACTTCTGTGGAATCTGAGAACAGATATTTCGGATCCCTTGAAGACTATAGGGCCAAAGGAAATATCCTCCGATAACATAGAGAAAGAATCTTTCTGAGAAATTTGTTTGTGTTCTGTGAAATCATCTCACAGAGTTACAGCTTTCCCCTCAAGAAGCCTTTCGCTAAGACATTTCTTGGGAATTGGCAAAGTGATATTTGCAAGCCCATAGAGGGCTATGGTGAAAAAGGAAATATCCTCAGATGAAATCGGGAAGGAAACTTTCCGAGAAACTGCTTAGTGTTCTGTTAATTCACCTCACAGAGTGACATTTGTATGTCATGGATCTCTTTGCTAGCCTTATTTCTGTGGAATCTGAGAACAGATATTTCAGATCCCTTTGAAGACAATACGGCCAAAGGAATTATCCTCCGATAACAAAGAGAAAGAAGCTTTCTGAGAAACTTCTTTGTGTTCTGTGAAATCATCTCACAGAGTTACAGCTTTCCCCTCAAGAAGCCTTTCGCTAAGACAGTTCTTGTGGAATTGGCAAAGTGATATTTGGAAGCCCATAGAGGGCTATGGTCAAAAAGGAAATATCCTCAGATGAAATCTGGGAAGAAGGTTTCTGAGAAACAGCTCTGTGATGTGTGACTTCCACTCGCAGAGTTACCTCTGTATTTCGTGGTTCTTTTTGCTAGCCTTATTTCTGTGGAATCTGAGAACAGATATTTCAGATCCCTTTGAAGACTACAGGGCCAAAGGGAATATCCCCCGATAAAAAAGAGAAAGAATCTTTCTGAGAAACTTGTTGGTGTTCTGTGAAATCATCTCACAGAGTTACAACTTTCCCCTCAAGAAGCCTTTCGCTAAGACAGTTCTTGTGGAATTGGAAAAGTGATATTTAGAAGCCCTTAGAGGGCTATGGTGAAAAAGGAAATATCCTCAGATGAAATCTGGAAAGAAGCTGTCTGAGAAACTGCTTAGTGTTCTGTTAATTAATCTCCCAGAGTTACATCTGTATTTCGTCGATCTCTTTGCTCGCCTTATTTCTGTGGAATCTGAGAACAGATATTTCGGATCCCTTTGAAGACTATAGGGCCAATGGAAATATCCTCTGATAACAAAGAGAAAGAAGCTTTCTGAGAAACTTCTTTGTGTTCTGTGAAATCATCTTACAGAGTTACAGCTTTCCCCCCAAGAAGCCTTTCCCTAAGACAGTTCTTGTGGAATTGGCAAAGTGATATTTGGAAGCCCATAGAGTGCTATGGTGAAAAAGGAAATATCCACTGATGAAATCTGGAAAGAAGGTTTCTGAAAAACTGCTTAGTGTTCTGTTAATTCATATCCCAGAGTTACATCTGTATTTAGTGGATCTCTTTGCTAGCCTTATTTCTGTGGAATCTGAGAACAGATATTTCGGATCCCTTTGAAGACTATAGGGCCAAAGGGTATATCCCCCGATAAAAAAGAGAAAGAATCTTTCTGAGAAACGTGTTTGTGTTCTGTGAAATCATCTCACAGAGTTACAACTTTCCCCTCAAGAAGCCTTTCGCTAAGACAGTTCTTGGGGAATTTGCAAAGTGATATTTGGAAGCCCATGGAAGGCTATGGTGAAAAAGGAAATATCGTCAGATGAAATCTGGAAAGAAGCTGTCTGAGAAACTGCTTAATGTTCAGTTAGTTCACCACACAGAGTTACATCTGTATTTCGTGGATCTCTTTGCTAGCCTTATTTCTGTGGGATCTCAGAACAGATATTTCGGATTCCTTTGAAGACTGTAGGGCCACAGGAAATATCCTCCGATAACAAAGAGAAAGAAGCTTTCTGAGAAACTTCTTTGTGTTCTGTGAAATCATCTCACAGAGTTACAGCTTTCCCCTCAAGAAGCCTTTCGCTAGGAGAGTTCTTGTGGAACTGGCAAAGTGATATTTAGAAGCCCTTAGAGGGCTATGGTGAAAAAGGAAATATCCTCAGATAAAAAGTGTAAAGAAAGTTTCTGAGTAACAGCACGGTGATGTGTGCCTTCCACTCACAGAGTTACATCTGTATTTCGTGGATCTCTTTGCTAGCCTTACTTCTGTGGAATCTGAGAACAGTTATTTCGGATCCCTTGAAGACTATAGGGCCAAAAGAAATATCCTCCAATAACAAAGAGAAAGAAGCTTTCTGAGAAACTGCCTTGTGTTATGTGAAATCAACTCACAGAGTTACAGCTTTTCCCTCAAGAAGCCTCTCGCTAAGACAGTTATTGTTTAAGTGGCAAAGTGATATTTGAAAGCCCATAGAGGGCTTTTGTGAAAAAGGTAATATCCTCAGATGAAATCTGGAAAGAAGCTTTCTGAGAAACTGCTCTGTGATGTGTAACTTTCACTCACAGAGTTACATCTGTATTTCGTGGATCTCTTTGCTAGCCTTATTTCTGTGGAATCTGAGAACAGATTTTTCGGATTCCTTTGAAGACTATAGGGTCAAAGGAAATATCCTCTGATAAAAAAGAGAAGGAAGCTTTCTGAGAAACTTGTTTGTGTTCTGTGAAATCATCCCACAGAGTTACAGCTTTCCCCTCAAGAAGCCTTTCGCTAAGACATTTCTTGTGGAATTGGCAAAGTGATATTTGGAAGCCCTTAGAGGGCGGTGGTGAAAAAGGAAATATCCTCAGATGAAATCTGTAAAGAAGCGTTCTGAGAAACTCCTTAGTGTTCTGTTAATTCATCTCACAGAGTTACATCTGTATTTCGTGTATCTCTTTGCTAGCCTTATTTCTGTGGAATCTGAGAACAGATATTTCGGATCCCTTTGAAGAGTATACGGCCAAAGGAAATATCCTCCGATAACAAAGAGAAAGAAGATTTTTGAGAAACTTGTTTGTGTTCTGTGAAATCATCTCACAGAGTTATAGCTTTCCCCTCAAGAAGCCTTTCGCTAAGACAGTTCTTGTGGAATTGGCAAAGTGATATTTGGAAGTCCATAGAGGGCTATGGTGAAAAAGGAAATATCCTCAGATGAAATCTGGAAAGAAGTTTTCTGGGAAACAGCATGGTGATGTGTGACTTGCACTCACAGAGTTACATCTGTACTTCGTGAATATCTTTGCTAGATTTATTTCTGTGGAATCTGAGAACAGATATGTCGGATCCCTTTGAAGACTATAGGGCCGAAGGAAATATACTCCGATAACAAAGAGAAAGAAGCTTTCTGAGAAACTTCTTTGTGTTCTGTGAAATCACCTAACAGAGTTACAGCTTTCCCCTCAAGAAGCCTTTCGCTAAGACAGTTCTTGTGGAATTGGCAAAGTGATATTTGGAAGCCCATAGAGGGCTATGGTGAAAAAGGAAATATCCTCAGATGAAATCTGGAAAGAAGATATCTGAGAAACTGCTTAGTGTTATGTTAATTCATCTCACAGAGTTACATCAGTGTTTCGTAGATCTCTTTGCTAGCCTTCTTTCTGTGGAATCTGAGAACAGATATTTCGGATCCTTTTGAAGACTATAGGGCCAAAAGAAATATCCTCCGATAACAAAGAGAAAGAAGCTTTCTCAGAGACTGCCTTGTGTTCTGTGAAATCAACTCACAGAGATACAGCTGTCCCCTCAAGAAGCCTTTCGCTAACACAGTTATTGTTTAAGTGGCAAAGTGATATTTGGAACCCCATAGAGGGCTATGGTGAAAAAGGAAATATCCTCAGATGAAATCTGGAAAGAAGCTTTCTGAGAAACTGCTTGGTGATGTGTGACTTCCACTCACAGAGTTACATCTGTATTTCGTGAATCTCTTTGCTAGATTTATTTCTGTGGAATCTGAGAACAGATATTTCGGATCCCTTTGAAGACTATAGGACCAAAGGAAATATACTCCGATAAAAAAGAGAAAGAAGCTTTCTGAGAAACTTGTTTGTGTTCTGTGAAATCATCCCACAGAGTTACAGCTTTCCCCTCAAGAAGCCTTTCGCTAAGACATTTCTTGTGGAATTGGCAAAGTGATATTTGGAAGCCCTTAGAGGGCGGTGGTGAAAAAGGAAATATCCTCAGATGAAATCTGGAAGAAGCTTTCTGAGAAACTCCTTAGTGTTCTGTTAATTCATCTCACAGAGTTACATCTGTATTTCGTGTATCTCTTTGCTAGCCTTATTTCTGTGGAATCTGAGAACAGATATTTCGGATCCCTTTGAAGAGTATACGGCCAAAGGAAATATCCTCCGGTAACAAAGAGAAAGAAGATTTCTGATAAACTTGTTTGTGTTCTGTGAAATCATCCCACAGAGTTACAGCTTTCCCCTCAAGAAGCCTTTCGCTAAGACATTTCTTGTGGAATTGGCAAAGTGATATTTGGAAGCCCGCAGAGGGCTATGGTGAAAAAAGAAATATCCTCAGATGAAATCTGGAAAGGTGTTTTCTGGGAAACAGCTTGGTGATGTGTGACTTCCACTCACAGAGTTACATCTGTATTTCGTGAATCTCTTTGCTAGATTTATTTCTGTGGAATCTGAGAACAGATATTTCGGATCCCTTTGAAGACTATAGGGCCAAAGGAAATATACTCCGATAACAAAGAGAAAGAAGCTTTCTGAGAAACTTCTTTGTGTTCTGTGAAATCAGCTCACAGAGTTACAGCTTTCCCCTCAAGAAGCCTTTGGCTAAGACATTTCTTGTGGAATTGGAAAAGTGATATTTGGAATCCCATAGAGGGCTATGGTGAAAAAAGAAAGATCCTCAGATGAAATCTGGAAAGAAGCTTACCGAGAAACTGCTTAGTGTTCTGTTAATTCATCTCACAGAGTTACATCTGTATTTCGTGGATCTCTTTGCTAGCCTTATTTCTGTGGAATCTGAGAACAGATATTACGGATCCCTTTGAAGACTATAGGGCCAAAGGAAATATCCTCCGATAACAAAGAGAAAGAAGCTTTCGGAGAAACTACTGTGTGTTCTGTGAAATCAACTCAAAGAGTTACAGCTTTCCCCTCAAGAAGCCTTTCGCTATGACATTTCTTCTGGAATTGGCAAAGTGATATTTGGAAGCCCAGAGAGGGCTATGGTGAAAAAGGAAATATCCTCAGATGAAATCTGGAAAGAAGCTTTCTGAGAAACTCCTTAGTGATTTGTTAATTCATCTCCCAGAGTTACATCTGTATTTCGTGGATCTCTTTGCTAGCTTTATTTCTGTGGAATCTGAGAACCGAATTTTCGGATCCCTTTGAAGAGTATAGGGCCAAAGGGAATATACACCGATAACAAAGAGAAAGAATCTTTCTGAGAAACTTGTTTGTGTTCTGAGAAATCATCTCACAGAGTTACAACTTTCCCCTCAAGAAGCCTTTCGCTAAGACAGTTCTTGTGGAATTGGCAAAGTGATATTTGGAAGCCCATAGAGGGCTATGGTGAAAAAGGAAATATCCTCAGATGAAATGTCTAAAGAAAGTTTCTGAGTAACAGCACGGTGATGTGTGACTTCCACTCACAGAGTTACATCTGTATTTCGTGGATGTCTTTGCTAGCCTTATTTCTGTGTAATCTGAGAACAGATATTTCGGATCCGTTGAAGACTATAGGGCCAAAGGAAATATCCACCGATAACAAAGAAAAAGAAGCTTTCTGAGAAACTTCTTTGTGTTCTGTGAAATCATCTCACAGAGTTACAGCTTTCCCTTCAAGAAGCCTTTCGCTAAGACATTTCTTGTGGATTTGGCAAAGTGATATTTGGAAGCCCATGTAGGACTATGGTGAAAAAGGAAATATCCTCAGATGAAATCTGGAAAGAAGCTTTCTGAGAAACTGCTTAGTGTTCTGTTAATTCATCTCACAGGGTGACATCTGTATTTCGTGGATCACTTTGCTAGCCTTATTTCTGTGGAATCTGAGAACAGATATTTCGGATCCCTTTGAAGACTATAGGGCCAAAGGAAATATCCTCTGATAAAAAAGACAAAGACGCTTTCTGAGAAGCTTCTTTGTGTTCTGTGAAATCATCTCACAGAGTTACCGCTTTCCCCTCAAGAAGTCTTTCGCTAAGACAGTTCTTGCGGAATTGGCAAAGTGATATTTGGAAGACCATAGAGGGCTATGGTGAAAAAGGAAATATCCTCAGATGAAATCTGGAAAGAAGCTTTCTGAGAAACTGCTTAGTGTTCTCTTAATTCATCTCGCAGAGTTACATCTGTATTTCGTGGATCTCTTTGCTAGCCTTATTTCTGTGGGATCTGAGAACAGATATTTCGGATCCCTTTGAAGACTGTAGGGCCAAAGGAAATATCCTCCGATAACAAAGAGAAAGAAGCTTTCTGAGAAACTTCTTTGTGTTCTGTGAAATCATCTCACAGAGTTACAGCTTTCCGCTCAAGAGGCCTTTC
This sequence comes from Macaca fascicularis, assembly GCF_037993035.2. Classification (NCBI taxonomy): domain Eukaryota; kingdom Metazoa; phylum Chordata; class Mammalia; order Primates; family Cercopithecidae; genus Macaca; species Macaca fascicularis. The sequence goes on from NC_088389.1 coordinate 34,591,004, forward strand.
GCTAAGACAGTTCTTGTGGAATTGGCAAAGTGATATTTGGAAGCCCAAAGAGGGCTATGGTGAAAAAGGAAATATCCTCAGATGAAATATGGAAAGAGGGTTTCTGAGATACAACCCGGTTATGTGTGACTTCCACTCACAGAGTTACATCTGTATATCGTGGATTTTATACCTAGCCTTATTTCTGTGGTATCTGAGAACAGATATTTCGGATCCCTTTAAAGACCATAGGGCCAAAGTAAATATCCTCCGATAACAAAGAGAAACAAGGTTTCTCAGAAACTTCTTTGTATTCTGTGAAATCATCTCACAGAGTTACAGCTTTCCGTTCAAGAAGCCGTTCGCTAAGTCAGTTCTTGTGGAATTGGTAAAGTGATATTTGGAAGCCCATAGAGGGCTATTTTGAAAAAGGAAATATCCTCAGATGAAATCTGGAAAGAAGATGTCTGAGAAACTCCTTGGTGTTCTGTTAATTCATCTCACAGAGTTACATCTGTATTTCGTGGATCTCTTTGCTAGCCTTATTTCTTTGGAATCTGAGAACAAATGTTTCGGAATCCTTTGAAGACTGTAAGACCAAAGGGAATATCCTCCGATAACAAAGAGAAAGAAGCTTTCAGAGAAACTTCTTTGTGTTCTGTGAAATCATCTCACAGAGTTACAGCTTTCCCCTCAAGAAGCCTTTCGCTAAGACAGTTCTTCTGGAATGTTCAAAGTGATATTTGGAAGCCCATAGAGGGCTCTGGTGAAAAAGGAAATATCCTCAGATGAAATCTGGAAAGAAGATTTCTGAGAAACTGCTTAGTGTTCTGTTAATTCATATCACAGAGTTACATCTGTATTTCGTGGATCTCTTTGCTAGGCTTATTTCTGTGGAATCTGAGAACAGATATTTCGGATCCCTTTGAAGACTATAGGGCCAAAGGAAATATCCTCCGATAACAAAGACAAAGAAGCTTTCTGAGAAACTTCTTTGTGTTCTGTGAAATCATCTCACAGAGTTACAGCTTTCCCCTCAAGAAGCCTTTAGGTAAGACATTTCTTGTGTAATTGGCAAAGTGTTATTTGGAAGCCCATAGAGGGCTATGGTCAAAAAGGAAATATCCTCAGAAGAAATCTGGAAAAAAGATTCCTGAGAAACTGCTTAGTGTTCTGTTAATTGATCTCACAGAGTTACATCTGTATTTCGTGAATCTCTTTGCTAGCCTTATTTCTGTGGAATCTTAGAACAGATATTTCATATCCCATTGAAGACTGTAGGGCCAAAGGAAATATCCTCCGATAATAAAGAGAAAGACGCTTTCTGAGAATCTGATTTGTGTTCTGTGAAATTATCTCACAGAGTTACAGCTTTACCCTCAAGAAGCCTTTCGCTAAGACAGTACTTGTGGAATTGGCAATGTGATATTTGGAAGCCCATAGAGGGCTACGGTGAAAAAGGAAATATCCTGAGATGAAATCTGGAAAGAAGCTTTCTGAGAAACTACTTAGTGTTCTGTTAATTCATCTCACAGTGTAACATCAGTATTTCGTGGATCTCTTTCCTAACCTTATTTCTGTGGAATCTGGGAACAGATATTTCGGATCCTTTTGAAGACAGTAGGGAAAAAGGAAATATCCTCCGATAACAAAGAGAAAGAACCTTTCTGAGAAACTCCTTTGTCTTCTGTGAAATCATCTCACAGAGTTACAGCTTTCCCCTCAAGAAGCTTTAGCTAATACATTTCTTGTGGAATTGGTAAAGTGATATTTGGAAGCCCATAGAGGGCTCTGGTGAAAAAGGAAATATCCTCAGATGAAATCTGGAAAGAAGCTTTCTGAGAAACTGGTTATTGTTCTGTTAATTCATCTCACAGATTTACATCTGTATTTCGTGGATCTCTTTGCTAGCCTTATTTCTGTGGAATCTGAGAACAGATATTTCGGATCCCTTGAAGAGTATAGGGCCAAAGGAAATATCCTCCGATAAAAAAGAGAAAGAAGCTTTCTGCGAAACTTGTTTGTGTTCTGTGAAATCATCTCACAGAGTTACAGCTTTCCCCTCAAGAAGCCTTTCGCTAAGACAGTTCTTGTGTAATTGGCAAAGTGATATTTGCAAGCCCATACAGGGCTATGGTGAAAAAGGAAATATGTTCAGATGAAATCTGTAAAGAAGCTTTCTGAGAAACTGCTAAGTGTTCTGTTAATTCATCTCAGAGAGTTACATCTGTATTTCATGGATCTCTTTGCTAGCCTTATTTCTGTGGAATCTGAGAACAGATATTTCGAATCCCTTTGAAGACTATAGGGCCAAAGGAATTATCCTCCCATTACAAAGAGAAAGAAGCTTTCTGAGAAACTTCTTTGTGCTCTGTGAAATCATCTCACAGAGTTACAGCTTTCCCCTCAAGAAGCCTTTTGCTAAGACAGTTCTTGTGGAATTGGCAAAGTGATATTTGCAAGCCCATACAGGGATATGGTGAAAAAAGAAATATCCTCAGATGAAATCTGGAAAGAAGCTGTCTGAGAAACAGCTTGGTCATGTGTGACTTCCACTCACAGAGTCACATCTGTATTTCGTAGATCTCCTTGCTAGCCTTATTTCTGTGGAATCTGAGAACAGATATTTCGGATCCCTTGAAGACAATAAGGCCTAAGGAAATATCATCCGATAACAAAGAGAAAGAAGCTTTCTGTGAAACTTTTTTGTGTTCTCTGGAATCATCTCACAGAGTTACAGCTTTCCCCTCAAGAAGCATTTCGCTAAGACAGTTCTTATGGAATTCGCAAAGTGATATTTTGAAGCCCATGGAGGTCTATGCTGAAAAAGGAACTATCCTCAGATGAAATCTGGAAAGAAGCTTTCTGAGAAACTGCTTAGTGTTCTGTTGATTCATCTCACAGAGTTACATCTGTATTTCATGGATCTCTATGCTAGCCTTATTTCTGTGGAATCTGAGAACAGATTTTTCGGATCCCTTGGAAGACTAGAGCGCCAAAGGAAATATCCTCCGATATCAGAGAGATGGAAACATTCTGAGAAACTTCTTTGTGTTCTGTGAAATCATCTCACAGAGTTACAGCTTTCCCCTCAAGAAGCCTTTCGCTAAGACAGTTCTTGTGGAATTGGCAAAGTGATATTTGGAAGCCCTTAAAGGGCTATGGTGAAAAAGGAAATATCCTCAGATGAAATCTGGAAAGAAGGTTTCTGAGAAACAGCTCGGTGATGTGTGACTTCCACTCACAGAGTTACATCTGTGTTTCGTGGCACTCTTTGCTAGCCTTATTTCTGTGGAATCTGAGAACAGATATTTCGGATCCCTTTGAAGAATATAGGGACAAAGGAAATATCCTCCGATGACAAAGAGAAAGAAGCTTTCTGAGAAATTTCTTTGTGTTCTGTAAAATCATCTCACAGAGTTACAGATTTTCCCTCACGAAGCCTTTCGCTAAGACAGTCTTTTTGGAATTGGCAAAGTGATATTTCGAAGCCCATAGAGGGCTATGATGAAAAAGAAAATATCCTCAGATGAAACCTGGAAAGAAGATTTCTGAGAAACCGCTTAGTGTCCTGTTAATTCATCTCACAGAGTTACATCTGTATATCGCGGATCTCTTTGCTAGCCTTTTCTCTGTATTATCTCCGAAGAGATATTTCGGATCCCTTTGAAGACTATGGGGCCAAAGGAAATATCCTGCGATAACAAAGAGAGAGAAGCTTTCTAAGAAACTTCTTTGTGTTCTGTGAAATCGTCTGACAGAGTTACAGCTTTCCCCTCAAGAAGGCTTTCGCTAAGACAGTTTGTGGAATTGGCCAAGTGAGATTTGGAAGCGCATACAGGGCTATGGTGAAAAAGGATATATCCTCAGATGAAATCTGGAAAGAAGGTTTCTGAGAAACAGCTCGGTGATGGGTGACATCCACTCACAGAGTTACATCTGTATTTCATGGATCTTTTTCCTAGCCTTTTGTCTGTGGTATCTGAGAAGAGATATTTCGGATCCCTTTGAAGACTATAGGGCCAAAGGAAATATCCTCCGATAACAAAGAGAAAGAAGTTTTCTGAGAAACTTCTTTGTGTTCTGTGAAATCATCTCACAGAGTTACAGCTTTCCCCTCAAGAAGCCTTTCACTAAGACAGTTCTTCTGGAATTGGCAAAGTGATATTTGGAAGCACATAGAGGGCTATGGTGAAAAAGGAAATATCCTCAGATGAAATCTGGAAAGAAGGTTTCTGAGAAACAGCTCAGTGATGTGTGACTTCCACTCACAGAGTCACATCTCTATTTCGTAAATCTCCCTGCTAGCCTTATTTCTGTGGAATCTGAGAAGAGATATTTCGGATCCCTTGAAGAATATAGGGCCAAAGGAAATATCCTCCGATAACAAAGAGAAAGAAGGTTTCTGAGAAACTTCTTTGTGTTCTCTGAATTCTTCTCACAGAGTGACAGCTTTCCCCTCAAGAAGCCTTTCGCTAAGACAGTTCTTGTGGAATTGGCAAAGTGATATTTGGAAGCCCATAGAGGGCTATGCTGAAAAAGGGACTATCCTCAGATGAAATCTGGAAAGAATCTTTCTGAGAAACTGCTTAGTGTTCTGTTGATTTATCTCACAGAGTTACATCTGTATTTCATGGATCTCTATGCTAGCCTTATTTCTGTGGAATCTGAGAACAGATATTTCGGATCCCTTGGAAGACTAGAGGGCCAAAGGAAATATCCTCCGATATCAAAGAGAAGGAAACATTCTGAGAAACTTCTTTGTGTTCTGTGAAATCATCTCACAGAGTTACAGCTTTCCCATCAAGAAGCCTTTCGCTAAGACAGTTCTTGTGGAATTGGCAAAGTGATATTGGGAAGTCCATAGAGGGCTATGCTGAAAAAGGAAATATCCTCAGATGAAATATGGAAAGAAGCTTTCTGAGAAACTGCGTAGTGTTCTGTTAATTCATCTCACATAGTTACATCTGTATTTCGTGGATCTCTTTGCTAGCCTTATTTCTGCGGAATCTGAGAACAGATATTTCGGATCCCTGTGAAGACTATAGGGCCAAAGGAAATATCCTCCGATAACAAAGAGAAAGAAGCTTTCTGAGAAACTTCTTTGTGTTCTGTGAAATCATCTCACAGAGTTACAGCTTTCCCCTCAAGAAGCCTTTCGCTAAGACAGTTCTTGTGGAATTGGAAAAGTGATATTTGGAAGCCCATAGAGGGCTATGATGAAAAAGGAAATATCCTCAGATGAAATCTGGAAGGAAGATTTCTGAGAAACTGCTTAGTGTTCTGTTAATTCATCTCACAGAGTTACATCTGTATTTCGTGGATCTCTTTTCTAGCCTTATTTCTGTGGAATATGAGAACAGATATTTCGAATCCCTTTAAAGACTATAGGGCCAAAGGAAATATCCTCCTACAACAAAGAGAAAGAAGCCTTCTGAGACACTTCTTTTTGCTCCTTGAAATCATCTCACAGAGTTACAGCTTTCCCCTCAAGAAGCCTTTCGCTAAGACAGTTCTTGTGGAATTGGCAAAGTGATATTTGGAAGCCCATAGAGGGCTACGGTGAAAAAGGAAATATCCTCAGATGAAATCTGGAAAGAAGTTTTCTGAGAAACAGCTCGGTGACGTGTGACTTCCACTCACAGAGTTACATCTGTATTTCGTGGATCTCTTTGCTACCCTTATTTCTTTGGAATCTGAGAACAGATATTTCGGATCCCTTTGAAGACTATAGGGCCAAAGGAAATATCCTCCTATAACAAAGAGAAAGAAGGTTTCTGAGAAACTTCTTTGTGTTCTGTGAAATCATCTCACAGAGTTACAGATTTCCCCTCAAGAAGCCTTTCGCGAAGAGAGTTCTTGTGGAATTGGCAATGTGATATTTGAAAGTCCTTAGAGGGCTATGGTGAAAAAGGAAATATCCTCAGATGAAATCTGGAAAGAAGCTTTCTGAGAAACTGCTCTGTGACGTGAGACTTCCACTCACAGAGTTGCATCTGTATTTCTTGGATCTCTTTGCTAGCCTTATTTCTGTGGAATCTGAGAACAGATATTTTGGATCCCTTTGAAGACTATAGGGCCAAAGGAAATATCCTCCGATAACAAAGAGAAAGAAGCTTTCTGAGAAACTTCTTTGTTTTCTGTGAAATCATCTCACAGAGATACAACTTTGCCTCAAGAAGCCTTTCGCTAAGACAGTTCTTGTGGAATTGGCAAAGTGATATTTGGAAGCCCATAGAGGGCTATGGTGAAAAAGGAAATATCCTCAGATGAAATCTGGAAAGAAGATTTCTGAGAAACTGCTTAGTGTTCTGATAATTCATCTCACAGAGTTACATCTGTATTTCGTGGATCTCTTTGCTAGCCTTATTTCTATTTAATCTGAGAACAGATATTTTGCATCCCTTTGAAGACTATAGGGCCAAATATAATATCCACCGATAACAAAGAGAAAGAAGCCTTCTGAGACACTTCTTTTTGTTCTGTGAAATCATCTCACAGAGTTACAGCTTTCCCCTCAAGAAGCCTTTCGCTAAGACAGTTCTTGTGGAATTGGCAAAGTGATATTTGGAAGCCCATACAGGGCTATGGTGAAAAAGGAAATATTTTCATATGAAATCTGGAAAGAAGCTTTCTGAGAAACTGTTTAGTGTTCCGTTAATTCATCTCACAGGGTTACATCTGTGTTTCGTGGACCTCTTTGCTAGCCTTATTTCTGTGGAATCTGAGAAGAGATATTTCGGATCCCTTGGAAGACTACAGGGTCAAAGGAAATATCCTCCGATAACAAAGAGAAAGAAGCCTACTGAGACACTTCTTTTTGTTCTTTGAAATCATCTCACAAAGTTACAGCTTTCCCCTCAAGAAGCCTTTCGCTAAGACAGTTCTTGTGGAATTGGCAAAGTGATATTTGGAAGCCCATAGAGGGCTATGATGAAAAAGGAAATATCCTCAGATGAAATCTGGAAGGAAGATTTCTGAGAAACTGCTTAGTGTTCTGTTAATTCATCTCACAGAGTTACATCTGTATTTCGTGGATCTCTTTTCTAGCCTTATTTCTGTGGAATATGAGAACAGATATTTCGAATCCCTTTAAAGACTATAGGGCCAAAGGAAATATCCTCCTACAACAAAGAGAAAGAAGCCTTCTGAGACACTTCTTTTTGCTCCTTGAAATCATCTCACAGAGTTACAGCTTTCCCCTCAAGAAGCCTTTCGCTAAGACAGTTCTTGTGGAATTGGCAAAGTGATATTTGGAAGCCCATAGAGGGCTACGGTGAAAAAGGAAATATCCTCAGATGAAATCTGGAAAGAAGTTTTCTGAGAAACAGCTCGGTGATGTGTGACTTCCACTCACAGAGTTACATCTGTATTTCGTGGATCTCTTTGCTACCCTTATTTCTTTGGAATCTGAGAACAGATATTTCGGATCCCTTTGAAGACTATAGGGCCAAAGGAAATATCCTCCTATAACAAAGAGAAAGAAGGTTTCTGAGAAACTTCTTTGTGTTCTGTGAAATCATCTCACAGAGTTACAGATTTCCCCTCAAGAAGCCTTTCGCGAAGAGAGTTCTTGTGGAATTGGCAATGTGATATTTGAAAGTCCTTAGAGGGCTATGGTGAAAAAGGAAATATCCTCAGATGAAATCTGGAAAGAAGCTTTCTGAGAAACTGCTCTGTGACGTGAGACTTCCACTCAAAGAGTTGCATCTGTATTTCTTGAATCTCTTTGCTAGCCTTATTTCTGTGGAATCTGAGAACAGATATTTTGGATCCCTTTGAAGACTATAGGGCCAAAGGAAATATCCTCCGATAACAAAGAGAAAGAAGCTTTCTGAGAATCTTCTTTGTTTTCTGTGAAATCATCTCACAGAGATACAACTTTGCCTCAAGAAGCCTTTCGCTAAGACAGTTCTTGTGGAATTGGCAAAGTGATATTTGGAAGCCCATAGAGGGCTATGGTGAAAAAGGAAATATCCTCAGATGAAATCTGGAAAGAAGATTTCTGAGAAACTGCTTAGTGTTCTGATAATTCATCTCACAGAGTTACATCTGTATTTCGTGGATCTCTTTGCTAGCCTTATTTCTATTTAATCTGAGAACAGATATTTTGCATCCCTTTGAAGACTATAGGGCCAAATATAATATCCACCGATAACAAAGAGAAAGAAGCCTTCTGAGACACTTCTTTTTGTTCTGTGAAATCATCTCACAGAGTTACAGCTTTCCCCTCAAGAAGCCTTTCGCTAAGACAGTTCTTGTGGAATTGGCAAAGTGATATTTGGAAGCCCATACAGGGCTAAGGTGAAAAAGGAAATATTTTCAGATGAAATCTGGAAAGAAGCTTTCTGAGAAACTGTTTAGTGTTCCGTTAATTCATCTCACAGGGTTACATCTGTGTTTCGTGGACCTCTTTGCTAGCCTTATTTCTGTGGAATCTGAGAAGAGATATTTCGGATCCCTTGGAAGACTACAGGGTCAAAGGAAATATCCTCCGATAACAAAGAGAAAGAAGCCTACTGAGACACTTCTTTTTGTTCTTTGAAATCATCTCACAAAGTTACAGCTTTCCCCTCAAGAAGCCTTTCGCTAAGACAGTTCTTGTGGAATTGGCAAAGTGATATTTGGAAGCCCATAGAGGGCTAAGGTGAAAAAGGAAATATCCTCAGATTTAATCTGCAAAGAAGCTTTCTGAGAAACTGCTCTGTGACGTGTGACTTCCACGCAGAGCGTTACATCTGTATATCGTGGATCTCTTTGCTAGCCTTATTTCTGTGGAATCTGAGAACAGATATTTCGGATCCCTTGGAAGACTATAGGGCCAAAGGAAATATCCTCCCATAACAAGGAGAAAGAAGCTTTCTGAGAAACTTCTTTGTGTTCTGTGAAATCATCTCACAGAGTTACAGCTTTCCCCTCAAGAAGCGTTTCGCTAAGACAGTTCTTGTGGAATTGACAAAGTGATAGTTGGAAGGCCATTGAGTTCTATGGTGAAAAAGGAAATATCCTCAGATGAAATAAGGAAAGAAGCTTTCTGAGAAACTGCTTAGTGTTCTGTTAACTCATCTCACAGAGTTGCATCCGTATTTCGTGGATCTCTTTGCTAGCCTTATTTCTGTGGAATCTGAGAACAGATATTTCGGATCCCTTTGAAGACTATAGGGCCAAAGGAAATATCCTCCGATAACAAAGAGAAAGAAGCTTTCTGAGAAACTTCTTTGTGTTCTGTGAAATCACCTCACAGAGTTACAGCTTTCCCCTCAAGAAGCCTTTCGCTAAGACAGTTCTTGTGGAATAGGCAATTTGATATTTGGAAGCCCTTAGAGGGCTAAGGTGAAAAAGGAAATATCCTCATATGAAATCTGGAAAGAAGCTTTCTGAGAAACTGCTCTGTCATGTGTGACTTCCACTCACAGAGTTACATCTGTATTTCGTGGATCTCTTTGCTAGCCTTATTTCTGTGGTATCTGAGAACAGATATTTCGGATCCCTTGAAAGACTATAGGGACAAAGGAAATATCCTCCCATAACAAAGAGAAAGAAGCTTTCTGAGTAACTTCTTTGTGTTCTGTGAAATCATCTCACAGAGTTACAGCTTTCCCCTCAAGAAGCCTTTCGCTAAGACAGTTCTTGTGGAAATGGCATAGTGCTATTTGGAAGCCCATAGAGCGCTATGGTGAATAAGGAAATATCCTCAGATGAAATCTGGAAAGAAGCTTTGTGAGAAACTGCTTAGTGTTCTGTTAATTCATCTCACAGAGTTACATCTGTATTTCGTGGATCTCTTTGCTAGCCTTATTTCTGTGGAATCTGAGAACAGATATTTCGATCCCTTTGAAGACTATAGGGCCAAAGGAAATATCCTCCCATAACAAAGAGAAAGAAGTTTTCTGAGAAACTTGTTTGTGTTCTGTGAAATCATCTCACAGATTTACAGCTTTCCCCTAAAGAAGCCTTTCGCTAAGACAGTTCTTGGGGAATTTGCAAAGTGATATTTGGAAGCCGAAAGAGGACTATGGTAAAAAAGGAAATATACTCAGATGAAATCTGGAAAGAAGCTTTCTGAGAAACTGCTCTGTGATGTGTGACTTCCACTCACAGAGTTACATCTGTATTTCGTGGATCTCTTTGCTAGCCTTATTTCTGTGGAATCTGAGAAAATATATTTCGGATTCCTTGGAAGACTACAGGGCCAAAGGAAATATCCTCCGAAACCAATTAGAAAGAAGCTTTCTGAGAAACTTCTTTGTGTACTGTGAAATCATCTCACAGATTTACAGCTTTGCCCTCTAGAAGCCTTTCGCCAAGACAGTTCTTGTGCAATTGGCAAAGTGATATTTGGAAGACCATAGAGGGCTATGGTGATAAAGGAAATATCCTCCGATGAAATCTGTAAAGAAGCTTTTTGAGAAACTGCTTAGTGTCAGTTAATTCATCTCACAGAGTTACATCTGTATTTCGTGGATCTCTTTGCTAGCCTTATTTCTGTTAAATCTCAGAACAGATATTTCGGATCCCTTTGAAGACTATAGGGCCAAAGGAAATATCCTCAGATAACAAAGAGAAAAAAGCCTTCTTAGACACTTCTTTGTGTTCTGTGAAATCATCTCATAGAGTTACAGCTTTCCCCTCAAGAAGCCTTTCGCTAAGACAGTTCTTGTGGAATTGGCAGAGTGATATTTGGAAGCCCAAAGAGGGCTATGGTGAAAAAGGAAAAATCCTCAGATGAAATCTGGAAAGAAGATTTCTGAGAAACTGCTTAGAGTTCTGTTAATTCATCTCACAAAGTTACATCTGTATTTCGTGGATCTCTTTGCTAGCCTTATTTCTTTGGAATCTGAGAACAGATATTTCGGATCCTTTTGAAGACTATAAGGCCAAAGGAAATAACCTCCGATAAGAAAGAGAAAGAAGCTTTCTGAGAAACTTCTTTGTGTTCTGTGAAATCATCTCACAGAGTTACAGCTTTCCCCTCAAGAAGCTTTTCGCTAAGACAGTTCTTGTGGAATTGGCAAAGTGATATTTGGAAGGCCATAGAGGACTACGGTGAAAAAGGAAATATCCTCAGATGAAATCTGGAAAGAAGCTTTCTGAGAAACTTCTCTGGAAGTGTGACTCCTACTCACAGAGTTACATCTGTATTTCGTGGATCTCTTTCCTAGCCTTATTTCTGTGGAATCTGAGAACAGATATTTCGGATCCCTTTGAAGACAATAGGGCCAAAGGAAATATCCTCCGATATCAAAGGGAAAGAAGCTTTCTGAGGAACTTACAAGTGTTCTGTGAAATATTCTCACAGAGTTACAGCTTTCCCCTAAAGAAGCCTTTGGGTAAGACAGTTCTTGTGGCATTCGCAAAGTGATATTTGGAAGCCCATATGGAGCTATGGTGAAAGAGGAAATATCCTCAGATAAAATTTGGAAAGAAGCTTTCTGAGAAACTGCTTAGTGTTCTGTTAATTCATCTCAGAGAGTTACATCTGTATTTCTTCGATCTCTTTGCTAGCCTTATTTCTGTGGAATCTGAGAACATATATTTCGGACCCCTTTGAATAGTATAGGGCCAAAGGAAATATCCTCCGATAACAAAGAGAAAGAAGCTTTCTGAGAAACTTGTTTGCGTTCTGTGAAATCATCTCACAGAGTTACATCTATATTTCGTGGATCTCTTTGCTAGCCTTATTTCTGTGGAATCTGAGAACGGATATTTCGGATCCCTTCTAAGACTATAGGGCCAAAGGAAATATCCTCCGATAACAAAGAGAAAGAAGCTCTCCGAGAAACTTTTTTGTGCTCTCTGAAATCATCTCACAGAGTCACAGCTTTCCCCTGAAGAAGCCTTTCGCTAAGAAAGTTCTTGTGGAACTGGGAAAGTGATATTATTAAGCCCATAGAGGGCTATTGTGAAAAAGGAAATATCCTCAGATGAAATCTGGAAAGAAGCTTTCTGAGAAACTGCTCTGTGACGTGTGACTTCCACTCACAGGGATACATCTGTATTTCGTGGCTCTCTTTGCTAGCCTTATTTCTGTGGAATCTGAGAACAGATATTTCGGATCCCTTGGAAGACTATAGGGCCAAAGGAAATATCCTCCGATAACAAAGAGAAAGAAGCTTTCTGAGAAACTTCTTTGTTTTCCGTGAAATCATCTCACAGAGTTACAGCTTTCCCCTCAAGAAGCCTTTCGCTAAGACAATTCTTGTGGAATTGGCAAAGTGATATTTGGAAGCCCATAGAGGGCTATAGTGAAAAAGGAAATATCCTCAGATGAAATCTGGAAAGAAGCTTTCTGAGAAACTTCTCTGGATGTGTGACTCCTACTCACAGAGTTACATCTGTATTTAGTGGATCTCTTTGCTAGCCTTATTTCTGTGGAATCAGAGAACAGATATTTCGGATCTCTTTGAAGACTACAGGGGCAAAGGAAATATCCTTTGATAACAAAGAGAAAGAAGCTTTCTGAGTAACGTCTTTGTGTTCTGTGAAATCATCTCACAGAGTTACAACTTTCCCCTCAAGAAGCCTGTCGCTAAGACAGTCCTTGTGGAAATGGCACAGTGATATTTGGAAGCCCCTAGAGGGCTATAGTGAAAAACTAAATATCCTCAGATGAAATCTGGAAAGCAGCTTTCTGAAAAACTGCTCTGTGATGTGTGACTTCCACTGACAGAGTTACATCTGTATTTCGTGGATCTCTTTGCTAGCCTTATTTCTGTGGAATCTGAGAACGGATATTTCGGATCCCTTTGAGGACTTTAGGGCCAAAGGAAATATCCTCCGATAACAAAGAGAAAGAAGCTGTCTGAGAAACTTGTTCGTGTTCTGTGAAATCATCTCACAGAGTTACAGCTTTCCCCTCAAGAAGACTTTCACTAAGACAGTTCTTGTGGAATTTGCAAAGTGATATTTGGAAGCCCATAGAGGGCTACGGTGAAAAAGGAAATATCCTCAGATGAAATCTGGAAAGAAGCTTTCTGAGAAACTTCTCTGGATGTGTGACTCCTACTCACAGGGTTACTTCTGTATTTCTTGGATCTCTTTCCTAGCCCTATTTCTGTGGAATCTGAGAACAGATATTTCGGATCCCTTTGAAGACTATAGGGTCAAAGGAAATATCCTCCGATAACAAAGGGAAGGAAGCTTTCTGAGGAACTTCTTTATTTTCTGTGAAATCATCTCACAGAGTTACAGCTTTCCCCTCAAGAAGCCTTTGGCTAAGACAGTTCTTCTGGAATTCGCAAAGTGATATTTGGAAACACTTTGAGGGCTATGGTGAAAAAGGAAATATCCTCAGATAAAATTTGGAAAGAAGCTTTCTGAGAAAATGCTTAGTGTTCTGTTAATTCATCTCAGAGAGTTACATCTGTATGTCGTCGATCTCTTTGTTAGCCTTATTTCTGTGGAATCTGAGAACAGATATTTCGGACCCCTTTGAAGAGTATAGGGCCAAAGGAAATATCCTCCGATAACAAAGAGAATGAAGCTTTCGAGAAACTTTTTTGTGTTCTCTGAAATCATCTCACAGAGTAACAGCTTTCCCCTGAAGAAGCCTTTCGCTAAGACAGTTCTTGTGGAACTGGCAAAGTGATATTTGGAAGCCCATAGAGGGCTATGGTGAAAAAGGAAATATCCTCAGATGAAATCTGTAAAGAAGCTTTCTGAGAAACTGCTCTGTGACGTGTGACTTCCACTCACAGAGATACATCTCTATTTCGTGGATCTCTTTGTTAGCCTTATTTTTGTGGAATCTGAGAACAGATATTTCGGATCCCTTTAAAGACTATAGGGCCAAAGGAAATAGTCTCCGATAACAAAGAGAAAGAAGCTTTCTGAGAAACTTCTTTGTGTTCTGTGAAGTCATCTCACAGAGTTACAGCTTTCCCCTCAAGAAACTTTTCGCTAAGGCAGTTCTTGTGGAATTGCCAAAGTGATATTTAGAAGCCCATAGAGGGCTACGGTGAAAAAGGAAATATCCTCAGATGAAATCTGGAAAGAAGCTTTCTGGGAAACTTCTCTGGATGTGTGACTCCTACTCACAGAGTTACATCTGTATTTCGTGGATCTCTTTCCTAGCCTTATTTCTGTGGAAATTGAGAACAGATATTTCGGATCCCTTTGAAGACTATAGGGCCAAAGGAAATATCCTCCGATAACAAAGGGAAAGAAGCTTTCTGAGGAACTTCTTTGTGTTCTGTGAAATCATCTCACAGAGTTACAGCTTTCCCTCAAGAAGCCTTTCGCTAAGACAGTTCTTGTGGAATTCGCAAAGTGATATTTGGAAGCCCATAGAGGGCTACGGTGAAAAAGGAAATATCCTCAGATGAAATTTGGAAAGAAGCTTTCTGAGAAACTCCTAAGTGTTCTGTTAATTCATCTCAGAGAGTTACATCTGTATTTCGTCGATCTCTTTGCTAGCCTTATTTCTGTGGAATCTGAGAACAGATATTTCGGATCCTTTGGAAGAGTATAGGGCCAAAGGAAATATCCTCCGATAACAAAGAGAAAGAAGCTTTCTGAGAAACTTGTTTGTGTTCTGAGAAATCATCTCACAGAGTTACAGCTTTCACCTCAAGAAGCTTTTCGCTAAGACAGTTCTTGTGGAATTGGCAAAGTGATATTTGGAAGCCCATAGAGGGCTATGATGAAAAAGGAAATATCCTCAGATGAAATCTGGAAAGAAGCTTTGTGAGAAACTGCTCTGTGACGTGTGACTTCCACTCCCAGAGTTACATCTGTATTTCGTGGATCCCTTTCCCAGCCTTATTTCTGGGGAATCTGAGAACAGATATTTCGGATCCCTAGGAAGACCATAGGGCCAAAGGAAATATCCTCCGATGACAAAGAGAAAGAAGCTTTCTGAGAAACTTCTTTGTCTTCTGTGAAATCATCTCAAAGATTTACAGCTTTCCCCTCAAGAAACCTTTCGCTAAGACAGTTCTTGTGGAATTGGCAAAGTGATATTTGGAAGCCCATAGAGGGCTATGGTGAAAAAGGAAATATCCTCAGATGAAATGTGGAAAGAAGATTTCTGAGATACTTCTTAGAGTTCTGTTAATTCATCTCACAGAGTTACATCTGTATTTCTTGGATCTCTTTGCTAGCTTTTTTTCTGTGGAATCTGAGAGCAGATATTTCGGATCCCTTTGAAGACTATAGGGCCAAAGGAAGTATCCTCCGATAACAAGGAGAAAGAAACTTTCTGACAAACTTCTTTGTGTTCTGTGAAATCATCTCAAAGAGATGCAGCTTTCCCCTCAGAAGCCTTTCGCTAAGACAGTTCTTGTGGAATTGGCAAAGTGATATTTGGAAGCCCATTGAAGACTATGGTGAAAAAGGATATAGCCTCAGATGAAATCTGGAAAGAAGGTTTCCGAGAAACAGCTTGGTGATGTGTGACTTCCACTCACAGAGTTACATCTGTATTTCGTGGATCTCTTTGCTAGCCTTATTTCTGTGGAATCTGAGAACAGATATTTCGGATCCCTTTGAAGACTATAAGGCCAAAGGAAATATCCTCTGATAACAAACAGAAAGAAGCTTTCTGAGAAACTTGTATGTGTTCTGTGAAATCATCTCACAGAGTTACAGCTTTCCATTCAAGAAGCCTTTCGCTAAGACAGTTCTTGTGGAATTGGCAAAGTGATATTTGGAAGCCCATAGAGGGCTACGGTGAAAAAGGAAATATCCTCAGATGAAATCTGGAAAGAAGGTTTCTGAGAATCAGCTCGGTGATGTGTGACTTCCACTCACAGAGTTACATCTGTATTTCGTGGATTTCTTTGCTAGCCTTATTTCTGTGGAATCTGAGAACAGATATTTCGGATCCCTTTGAAGACTATAGGGCCAAAGGGAATATCCTCCGATAACAAAGAGAAAGAAGCTTTCTGAGAAACTGCTTTGTGTTCTGTGAAATCATCTCACAGAGTTTCAGCTTTCCCCTCAGGAAGCTTTTCGCTAAGACAGTTCTTGTGGAATTGGCAAAGTGATATTTGAAGCCCATAGAGGGCTATGGTGAAAAAGGAAATATCCGCAGATGAAATCTGGAAAGAAGCTGTCTGAGAAACTGCTTAGTGTTCAGTTAATTCATCTAACAGAGTTACATCTGTATTTCGTGGATCTCTTTGCTAGCCTTATTTCTGTGGAATCTGAGAACAGATATTTCGGATCCCTATGAAGACTATAGGGCCAAAGGAAATATCCTTCGATAACAAAGAGAAAGAAGCTTTCTGAGAAACTTCTTTGTTTTCTTTGAAATCCTCTCACAGAGTTAGAGCTTTCCCCTCAAGAAGCCTTTCGCCAAGACAGTTCTTGTGGAATTGCAAAGTGATATTTGGAAGCTCAGAGAGGGCTATGGTTTAAAAGGAAATATCCTCAGATGAAATCTGGAAAGAAGCTTTCTGAGAAACTGCTCTGTGATGTGTGTCTTCCTCTCTCAGAGTTACATCTTTATTTCGTGGATCTCTTTGCTAGCCTTATTTCTGTGGAATCTGAGAACAGATATTTTGGATCCTTTTTAAGACTATAGGGACAAAGGAAATATATTCCGATGATATAGAGAAAGAAGCTTTCTGAGAAACTTCTTTGTGTTCTGTGAAATCATCTCACAGAGTTACAGCTTTTCCATCAAGAAGCCTTTCGCTAGACAGTTCCTTTGGAATTGGCAAAGTGATATTTAGAAGCCCTTAGAGGGCTAAGGTGAAAAAGGAAATATCCTGAGATGAAATCTGTAAAGAAGCTTTCTGAGAATCGGCTTAGTGTTCTGTTAATTCATCTCAGAGAGTTACATCTGTATTTCCTGGATCTCTTTGCTAGCCTTATTTCTGTGGAATCTGAGAACAGATATTTCGGATCCCTTTGAAGACTATAGGGCCAAAGGAAATATCCTCCGATGACAAAGAGAAAGAAGCTTTCTGAGAAACTTGTTTGTGTTCTGTGAAATCATCTCACAGAGTTACAGCTTTCCCCTCAAGAAGCCTTTCGCTTAGACAGTTCTTGTGGAATTGGCAAAGTGACATTTGCAAGCCCATACAGGGCTCTGGTGAAAAAGGAAATATCCTCAGATGAAATCTGGAAAGAAGGTTTCTGAGAAACAGCTCGGTGATGTGTGACTTCCACTCACAGAGATACATTTGTATTTCGTGTATCTCATTGCTAGCCTTATTTCTGTGGAATCTGAGAACAGATATTTCGGATCCCTTTGAAGACTATAGGGCCAAAGGAAATATCCTCCGATAAAAAAGAGAAAGAAGCTTTCAGAGAAACTTCTTTATGTTCTGTGAAATCATCTCACAGAGTTACAGCTTTCCCCTCAGGAAGCCTTTCGCTAAGACAGTTCCTGTGGAATTGGCAAAGTGATATTTGGAAGCCCATAGAAGGCAATGGTGAAAAAGGATATATCCTCAGATGAAATCTGGAAAGAAGGTTTCTGAGAAACAGCTCGGTGATGTGTGACTTCTACTCACAGAGTTACATCTGTATTTCGTGGATCTCTTTGCTCGCCTTATATCTGTGGAATCCTAGAACACATATTTCGGATCCCTTTGAAGACTATAGGGCCAAAGGAAATATCCTCCGATAACAAAGAGAAAGAAGCTTTCTGAGAAACTTCTTTGTGTTCTGTGAAATCATCTCACAGAGTTACAGCTTTCCCCTCAAGAAGCCTTTCGCTAAGACTATTCTTGCGGAATTGGCAAAGCGATATTTGGAAGCCCATAGAGGGCTATGGTGATAAACGAAATATCCTCCGATGAAACCTGGAAAGAAGCTTTCTGAGAAACTGCTTTGTGTTCAGTTAATTCATCTCACAGAGTTACATCTGTATTCCGGGGATCTCTTTTATAGCCTTATTTCTGTGGAATCTGAGAACAGATATTTCGGATCCCTTGGAAGACTATAGGGCCAAAGGAAATATCCTCCGATAACAAAGAGAAAGAAGCTTTCTGAGAAACTTCTTTGTGTTCTGTGAAATCATCTCACAGATTTACAGCTTTCCCCTCAAGAAGCCTTTCGCTAAGACAGTTCCTGTGGAATTGGCAAAGTGATATTTGGAAGCCCTAGAGGGCTATGGTGAAAAAGGAAATATCCTCAGATGAAAGCTGGAAAGAAGATTTCTGAGAAACTGTTTAGTGTTCTGTTAATTCATCTCACAGAATTACATCTGTATTTCGTGGAACTCTTTGCTACCCTTATTTCTGTGGAATCTGAGAACAGATATTGCAGATCCCTTTGAAGACTATAGGGCCTACGGAAAAATCCTCCGATAACAAAGAGAAAGAAGCTTTCTGAGAAACTACTTTGTGTTCTGTGAAATCATCTCAGAGAGTTACAGCTTTCCCCCAATTAGCCTTTCGCTAAGACAGTTCTTGTGGAATTGGCAAAGTGATATTTGGAAGCCCGTAGAGGGCTATGGTGAAAAGGAAATATCCTCAGATGAAATCTGGAATGAAGTTTTCTGAGGAACTGCTCTGTGATATATGACTTCCACTCACAGGGTTACATCTGTATTTCGTGGATCTCTTTCCTAGCCTTATTTCTGAGGAATCTTAGAACAGATATTTCGGATCCCTATGAAGACTATAGGGCCAAAGGAAATATTCTCCGATAACAAAGGGAAAGAAGCTTCCTGAGAAACTGCTTTGTATTCTGTGAAATCATCACACACAGTTACAGCTTTCGCCTCAAGAAGCCTTTCTCTAAGACAGTTCTTGTGGAATTGGCAAAGTGATATTTGGAAGCCCATAGAGGGCTACGGTGAAAAAGGAAATATCCTCAGATGAAATCTGGAAAGAAGTTTTCTGAGAAACTGCTCTGTGATGTATGACTTCCAGTCACAGAGTTACATCTTTATTTCGTGGATCTCTTTGCTAGCCTTATTTCTGTGGAATCTGAGAACAGATATTTCGGATCCCTTTGAAGACGATAGGCCCAAAGGAAATATCCTCCGATAACAAAGAGAAAGAAGCTTTCTGAGAAACTTCTTTGTGTTTCGTGAAATCATCTCACAGAGTTACATCTTTCCCCTCAAGAAGCCTTTCGCTAAGACAGTTCTTGTGGAATTGGCAAAGTGATATTTGGAAGCCCTTAGAGAGCTATGGTGAAAACGGAAATATCCTCAGATGAAATCTGGAAAGAAGATATCTGAGAAACTGATTAGTGTTCTGTTAATTCATCTCACAGAGTTACATCTGTATTTCGTGAACCTCTTTGCTAGCCTCATTTCTGTGGAATCTGAGAACAGATATTTGGGATCCCTTTGAAGACTATACGGCCAAAGGAAATATCCTCCGATAACAAAGAGAAAGAAGCTTTCTGAGAAACTTCTTTGTGTTCTGTGAAATCATCTCACAGAGTTTCAACTTTCCCCTGAAGAAGCCTTTCGCTAAGACAGATCCTGTGGAATTGGCAAAGTGATATTTGGAAGCCCATAGAGTGCTATGGTGAAAAAGGAAATAATCTCTGATGAAATCTGGAAAGAAGCTTTCTGAGAAACTGCTCTGTGACGTGTGACTTCCACTCACAGAGTTACATCTGTATTTCGTGGATCTCTTTGCTAGCCTTATTTCTGTGGAATCTGAGAACAGATATTTCGGATCCCTTTGAAGACTATAGGGCCAAAGGAAATATCCTTCTAACAAAGAGAAAGAAGCTTTCTGAGAAACTTCTTTCTGTTCCGTGAAATCATCTCACAGAGTTACAGCTTTCCCCTCAAGAAGCTTTTCTCTAAGACAGTTCTTGTGGCACTGGCAAAGTGATATTTGGAAGCCCATAGAGGGCTATGGTGTAAAAGGAAATATCCTCAGATGAAATCTGGAAAGAAGCTTTCTGACAAACTGCATTGTGTTCAGTTAATTCATCTCTCAGAGTTACATCTGTATTTCTTGGATCTCTTTCATAGCCTTATTTCTGTGGAATCTGAGAACAGATATTTCGGATTCCTTGGAAGACTATAGGGCCAAAGGAAATATCCTCCGATAACAAAGAGAAAGAAGCTTTCTGAGAAACTTCTTTGTGTTCTGTGAAATCATCTCAGAGAGTTACAGCTTTCCCCTTAGGAAGCCTTTCGCTAAGACAGTTCTTGTAGAATTGGCAAGTGATATTTGGAGCCCGTAGAGGGCTATAGTGAAAAAGGAAATATCCTCATATGAAATCTGGAAAGAAGTTTTCTGAGAAACTACTCTGTGATGTATGACTTCCACTCACAGAGTTACATCTGTATTTCGTGGATCTCTTTGCTAGCCTTATTTCTGTGGAATCTGAGAACAGATATTTCGGATCCCTTTGAAGACTATAGGGCCAAAGGAAATATCCTCCGATAACGAAGAGAAAGAAGCTTACTGAGAAACTTTTTTGTGTTCTCTGAAATCATCTCACAGAGTTACAGCTTTCCTCTCAAGAGGCCTTTCGCTAAGAGAGTTCTTGTGGAATTGCCAAAGTGATATTTGGAACCCCATAGAGAGCTATGGTGAAAAAGTAAATATCCTCAGATGAAATCTGGAAAGAAGCTTTCTGAGAAACTGCTTAGTGTTCTGTTAATTCATCTCCCAGAGTTACATCTGTATTTCGTGGATCTCTTAGCTAGCCTTATTTCTGTGGAATCTGAGAACAGATATTTCGGATCCCTTGGAAGACTATAGGGCCAAAGTAAATATCCTCCGATAACAAAGAGAAAGAAGCTTACTGAGAAACTTTTTTGTGTTCTCTGAAATCATCTCACAGAGTTACAGCTTTCCCCTCAAGAAGCCTTTCGCTAAGACAGTTCTTGTGGAATTGACAAAGTGATATTTGGAAGCCCATAGAGGGCTATGGTGAAAAAGGAAAAATCCTCAGATGAAATCTGGAAAGAAGATTTCTGAGAAACTGCTTAGAGTTCTGTTAATTCATCTCACAAAGTTACATCTGTATTTCGTGGATCTCTTTGCTAGCCTTATTTCTTTGGAATCTGAGAACAGATATTTCGGATCCTTTTGAAGACTATAGGGCCAAAGGAAATATCCTCCGATAAGAAAGAGAAAGAAGCTTTCTGAGAAACTTCTTTGTGTTCTGTGAAATCATCTCACAGAGTTACAGCTTTCCCCTCAAGAAGCTTTTCGCTAAGACAGTTCTTGTTGAATTGGCAAAGTGATATTTGGAAGACCATAGAGGGCTAAGGGGAAGAAGGAAATATCCTCAGATGAAATCTGGAAAGAAGGTTTCTGAGAAACAGCTCGGTGATGTGTGACTTCCACTCACAGAGTTACATCTGTGTTTCGTGGATTTCTTTGCTAGCCTTATTTCTGTGGAACCTGAGAACAGATATTTCGAATCCCTTTGGAGACTATAGGGCCAAGGGAAGTATCCTCCGATAACAAAGAGAAAGAAGCTTTCTGAGAAACTTCTTTGTGTTCTCTGAAATCCTCTCACAGAGTTACCGCTTTCCGCTCAAGAAGCCTTTCGCTAAGACAGTTCTTGTGGAATTGGCAAAGTGATATTTGGAAGCCCATAGAGGGCTATGGTGAAAAAGGAAATATCCTCAGATGAAATCTGGAAAGAAGCTTTCTGAGACACTGGTTAGTGTTCTGTTAATTCATCTCACAGAGTTACATCTGTATTTCGTGGATCTCTTTGCTAGCATTATTTCTGTGGAATCTGAGAACAGATATTTCGGATCCCTTTGAAGACTATAAGGCCAAAGGAAATATCCTCTGATAACAAAGAGAAAGAAGCTTTCTGAGAAACTTGTATGTGTTCTGTGAAATCATCTCACAGAGTTACAGCTTTCCATTCAAGAAGCCTTTCGCTAAGACAGTTCTTGTGGAATTGGCAAAGTGATATTTGGAAGCCCATAGAGGGCTACGGTGAGAAAGGAAATATCCTCAGATGAAATCTGGAAAGAAGGTTTCTGAGAATCAGCTCGGTGATGTGTGACTTCCACTCACAGAGTTACATCTGTATTTCGTGGATCTCTTGGCTAGCCTTATTTCTGTGGAATCTGAGAACAGATATTTCGGATCCCTTTGAAGACTATAGGGCCAAAGGAAATATCCTCCGATAACAAAGAGAAAGAAGCTTTCTGAGAAACTGCTTTGTGTTCTCTGAAATCATCTCACAGAGTTTCAGCTTTCCCCTCAGGAAGCTTTTCGCTAAGACAGTTCTTGTGGAATTGGCAAAGTGATATTTGAAGCCCATAGAGGGCTATGGTGAAAAAGGAAATATCCGCAGATGAAATCTGGAAAGAAGCTGTCTGAGAAACTGCTTAGTGTTCAGTTAATTCATCTAACAGAGTTACATCTGTATTTCGAGAATCTCTTTGCTAGCCTTATTTCTGTGGAATCTGAGAACAGATATTTCGGATCCCTTCGAAGACTATAGGGACAAAGGAAATATCCTTCGATAACAAAGAGAAAGAAGATTTCTGAGAAACTTCTTTGTGTTCTGTGAAATCATCTCACAGAGTTACAGGTTTCCCCTCAAGAAACCTTTCGCTAAGACAGTTCTTGTGGAATTGGCAAAGTGATATTTGGAAGCTCCTAGAGGGCTATGGTGAAAAAGGAAATATCCTCAGATGAAATCTGGAAAGAAGCTTTCTGAGAAACAGCTCGGTGATGTGTGACTTCCACACACAGAGTTGCATCTGTATTTCTTTGATCTCTTTGCTAGCCTTATTTTTGTGGAATCTGAGAACAGATATTTCGGATCCCTTTGAAGACTATAGGGCCAAAGGAAATATCCTCCGATAACAAAGAGAAAGAAGCTTTCTGAGAAACTTCTTTGTGTTCTGTGAAATCATCTCACAGAGTTACAGCTTTCCCCTCAAGAAGCCTTTCGCTAAGACAGTTCTTGTGGAATGTTCAAAGTGATATTTGGAAGCCCTTAGAGGGCTCTGGTGAAAAAGGAAATATCCTCAGATGAAATCTGGAAAGAAGCTTTCTGAGAAACTGCTAAGTGTTCTGTTAATTCATATCACAGAGTTACATCTGTATTTCGTGGATCTCTTTGCTAGGCTTATTTCTGTGGAATCTGAGAACAGATATTTCGAATCCCTTTGAAGACAATAGGGCCAAAGGAATTATCCTCCCATTACAAAGAGAAAGAAGCTTTCTGAGAAACTTCTTTGTGTTCTGTGAAATCATCTCACAGAGTTACAGCTTTCCCCTCAAGAAGCCTTTAGGTAAGACATTTCTTGTGGAATTGGCAAAGTGATATTTGGAAGCCCATAGAGGGCTATGGTCAAAAAGGAAATATCCTCAGAAGAAATCTGGAAAAGAGATTTCTGAGAAACTGCTTAGTGTTCTGTTAATTGATCTCACAGAGTTACATCTGTGTTTCGTGAATCTCTTTGCTAGCCTTATTTCTGTGGAATCTGAGAACAGATATTTCATATCCCTTTGAAGACTGTAGGGCCAAAGGAAATATCCTCCGATAATAAAGAGAAAGACGCTTTCTGAGAATCTGATTTGTGTTCTGTGAAATTATCTCACAGAGTTACAGCTTTCCCCTCAAGAAGCCTTTCGATAAGACAGTTCTTGTGGAATTGGCAAAGTGATATTTGGAAGCCCATAGAGGGCTACGGTGAAAAAGGAAATATCCTCAGATGAAATCTGGAAAAAAGGTTGCTGAGAAACAGCTCAGTGATGTGTGACTTCCACTCACAGAGTTACATCTGTATTTCGTGGATCTCTTTGCTAGCCTTATTTCTGTGGAATCTGAGAACATATATTTCGGAACCCTCTGAAGACATTAGGGCCAAAGGAAATATCCTCCGATAACAAAGGGAAAGAAGCTTTATGAGAAACTTGTTTGTGTTCTGTGAAATCCTCTCACAGAGTTACAGCTTTCCCCGCAAGAATCCTTTCGCTAAGACAGTTCTTGTGGAATTGGCAAAGTGATATTTGGAATCCCCTAGAGGGCGATGGTGAAAAAGGAAATATCCTCAGATGAAATCTGGAAAAAAGATTTATGAGAAACTACTTAGTGTTCTGTTAATTCATCTCACAGAGTTACATCTGTATTTCGTGAATCTCTTTGCTAGCCTTATTTCTGTGGAATCTGAGAACAGATATTTCGGATACCTTTGAAGACTATAGGGACAGAGGAAATATCCTTCGATAACAAAGAGAAAGAAGATTTCTGAGAAACTTCTTTGTGTTCTGTGAAATCATCTCACAGAGTTACAGGTTTCCCCTCAAGAAACCTTTCGCTAAGACAGTTCTTGTGGAATTGGCAAAGTGATATTTGGAAGCTCCTAGAGGGCTATGGTGAAAAAGGAAATATCCTCAGATGAAATCTGGAAAGAAGCTTTCTGAGAAACAGCTCGGTGATGTGTGACTTCCACACACAGAGTTGCATCTGTATTTCTTTGATCTCTTTGCTAGCCTTATTTTTGTGGAATCTGAGAACAGATATTTCGGATAACTTTGAAGACTATAGGGCCAAAGGAAATATCCTCCGATAACAAAGAGAAAGAAGCTTTCTGAGAAACTTCTTTGTGTTCTGTGAAATCATATCACAGAGTTACAGCTTTCCCTTCAAGAAGCCTTTCGCTAAGACATTTCTTGTGGAATTGGCAAAGTGATATTTGGAAGCCCATAGAGGTCTATGGTGAAAAAGGAAATATCCTCAGATGAAATCTGGAAAGAAGCTTTCTGAGAAACTGCTTAGCGTTCTGTTAATTCATCTCACAGAGTAACATCAGTATGTCCTGGATCTCTTTGCTAGCCTTATTTCTGTGGAATCTGAGAACAGATATTTCGGATCCCTTTAGAGACTACAGGGAAAAAGGAAATATCCTCCGATAACAAAGAGAAAGAAGCTTTCTGAGAAACTGCTTTGTGTTCTGTGAAATCATCTCACAGATTTACAGGTTTCCCCTAAAGAAGCCTTTCGCTAAGACAGTTCTTCTAGAATTAGCAAAGTTATATTTGGAAGCCCATAGAGGGCTATGGTGGAAAAGGAAATATCCTCAGATGAAATCTGGAAAGAAGCTGTCTGAGAAAATGTTTAGTGTTCAGTTAATTCATCTCACAGAGTTACATCTGTATTTCGTGGATCTGTTTGCTAGTCTTATTTCTGTGGAATCTGAGAACAGATATTTTGGATCCCTTTGAAGACTATAGGGCCAAAGGAAGTATCCTCCGATAACAAAGAGAAAGAAGCTTTCCGAGAAACTTCTTTGTGTTCTGTGAAATCATCTCACAGAGTTACAGCTTGCCCCTCAAGAAGCCTTTGGCTAAGACAGTTCTTGGGAATTGGCAAAGTGATATTTGGAAGCCCATAGAGGGCGATGGTGAAAAAGGAAATATCCTCAGATGAAATCTGGAAAGAAGATTTCTGAGAAACTACTTAGTGTTCTGTTAATTCATCTCACAGAGTTACATCTGTATTTCGTGAATCTCTTTGCTAGCCTTATTTCTGTGGAATCTGAGAACAGATATTTCGGATCCCTTTGAAGACTGTAGGGCCAAAGGAAATCTCCTCCGATAACAAAGAGAAGGAAGCTTTCTGAGAAACTTGTTTGTGTTCTGTGAAATCATCTCACAGAGTTACAGCTTTCCCCTCAGAAGACTTTCGCCAAGACAGTTCTTGTGGAATTGGCAAAGTGATATTTGGAAGTCCATAGAGGGCTATGGTGAAAAAGGAAATATCCTCAGATGAAATATGGAAAGAAGGTTTCTGAGACACATCTCGGTTATGTGTGAGTTCCACTCACAGAGTTACATCTGTATTTCGTGGATTTTTTTCCTAGCATTATTTCTGTGGTATCTGAGAACAGATATTTCGTATCCCTTTGAACACTATAGGGCCAAAGGAAATATCCTCCGATAACAAAGAGAAAGATCCTTTGTGAGAAACTACTTTGTGTTCTGTGAAATCATCTCACAGAGTTACAGCTTTGCGTTCAAGAAGCCGTTCGCTAAGACAGTTCTTGTGTAATTGGCAAAGTGATATTTGGAAGCACGTAGAGGGCTATGGTGAAAAAGGAAATATCCTCAGATGAAATCTGGAAAGAAGCTGTCTGAGAAACTGCTTAGTGTTCTGTAAATTCATCTCACAGAGTTACATCTGTATTTCGTCGATCTCTTTGCTAGCCTTATTTCTGTGGAATCTGAGAATAGATGTTTCGGAATACTTTGAAGACTGTAAGACCAAAGGAAATATCCTCCGATAACCAAGAGAAAGAAGCTTTCTGAGAAACTTCTTTGTGTTCTGTGAAATCACCTCACAGAGTTACAGCTTTCTCCTGAAGAAGCCTTTCGCTAAGACAGTTCTTGTGGAATTGGCAAAGTGATATTTGGAAGCCCATAGAGTGCTATGGTGAAAAAGGAAATATCCTCAGATGAAATCTGGAAAGAAGCTTTCTGAGAAACTGCTTAGCATTCTGTTAATTCATCTCACAGAGTAACATCAGTATGTCGTGGATCTCTTTGCTAGCCTTATTTCTGTGGAATCTGAGAACAGATATTTCGGATCCCTTTAGAGACTACAGGGAAAAAGGAAATATCCTCCGATAACAAAGAGAAAGAAGCTTTCTGAGAAACTGCTTTGTGTTCTGTGAAATCATCTCACAGATTTACAGGTTTCCCCTAAAGAAGCCTTTCGCTAAGACAGTTCTTCTAGAATTAGCAAAGTTATATTTGGAAGCCCATAGAGGGCTATGGTGGAAAAGGAAATATCCTCAGATGAAATCTGGAAAGAAGCTGTCTGAGAAAATGTTTAGTGTTCAGTTAATTCATCTCACAGAGTTACATCTGTATTTCGTGGATCTGTTTGCTAGTCTTATTTCTGTGGAATCTGAGAACAGATATTTTGGATCCCTTTGAAGACTATAGGGCCAAAGGAAGTATCCTCCGATAACAAAGAGAAAGAAGCTTTCCGAGAAACTTCTTTGTGTTCTGTGAAATCATCTCACAGAGTTACAGCTTGCCCCTCAAGAAGCCTTTGGCTAAGACAGTTCTTGGGAAATGGCAAAGTGATATTTGGAAGCCCATAGAGGGCGATGGTGAAAAAGGAAATATCCTCAGATGAAATCTGGAAAGAAGATTTCTGAGAAACTACTTAGTGTTCTGTTAATTCATCTCACAGAGTTACATCTGTATTTCGTGAATCTCTTTGCTAGCCTTATTTCTGTGGAATCTGAGAACAGATATTTCGGATCCCTTTGAAGACTGTAGGGCCAAAGGAAATCTCCTCCGATAACAAAGAGAAGGAAGCTTTCTGAGAAACTTGTTTGTGTTCTGTGAAATCATCTCACAGAGTTACAGCTTTCCCCTCAGAAGACTTTCGCCAAGACAGTTCTTGTGGAATTGGCAAAGTGATATTTGGAAGTCCATAGAGGGCTATGGTGAAAAAGGAAATATCCTCAGATAAAATATGGAAAGAAGGTTTCTGAGACACATCTCGGTTATGTGTGAGTTCCACTCACAGAGTTACATCTGTATTTCGTGGATTTTTTTCCTAGCATTATTTCTGTGGTATCTGAGAACAGATATTTCGTATCCCTTTGAACACTATAGGGCCAAAGGAAATATCCTCCGATAACAAAGAGAAAGATCCTTTGTGAGAAACTACTTTGTGTTCTGTGAAATCATCTCACAGAGTTACAGCTTTGCGTTCAAGAAGCCGTTCGCTAAGACAGTTCTTGTGTAATTGGCAAAGTGATATTTGGAAGCACGTAGAGGGCTATGGTGAAAAAGGAAATATCCTCAGATGAAATCTGGAAAGAAGCTGTCTGAGAAACTGCTTAGTGTTCTGTAAATTCATCTCACAGAGTTACATCTGTATTTCGTGGATCTCTTTGCTAGCCTTATTTCTGTGGAATCTGAGAATAGATGTTTCGGAATACTTTGAAGACTGTAAGACCAAAGGAAATATCCTCCGATAACCAAGAGAAAGAAGCTTTCTGAGAAACTTCTTTGTGTTCTGTGAAATCATCTCACAGAGTTACAGCTTTCCCCTCAAGAAGCCTTTGGCTAAGACAGTTCTTGGGAATTGGCAAAGTGATATTTGGAAGCCCATAGAGTGCGATGGTGAAAAAGGAAATATCCTCAGATGAAATCTGGAAAGAAGATTTCTGAGAAACTACTTAGTGTTCTGTTAATTCATCTCACAGAGTTACATCTGTATTTCGTGAATCTCTTTGCTAGCCTTATTTCTGTGGAATCTGAGAACAGATATTTCGGATCCCTTTGAAGACTGTAGGGCCAAAGGAAATATCCTCCGATAACAAAGAGAAGGAAGCTTTCTGAGAAACTTGTTTGTGTTCTGTGAAATCATCTCACAGAGTTACAGCTTTCCCCTCAGAAGCCTTTCGCCAAGACGGTTCTTGTGGAATTGGCAAAGTGATATTTGGAAGCCCATAGAGGGCTATGGTGAAAAAGGAAATATCCTCAGATGAAATATGGAAAGAAGGTTTCTGAGACACAACTCGGTTATGTGTGAGTTCCACTCACAGAGTTACATCTGTATTTCGTGGATTTTTTTCCTAGCATTATTTCTGTGGTATCTGAGAACAGATATTTCGTATCCCTTTGAACACTATAGGGCCAAAGGAAATATACTCCGATAACAAAGAGAAGGTCCTTTGTGAGAAACTACTTTGTGTTCTGTGAAATCATCTCACAGAGTTACAGCTTTGCGTTCAAGAAGCCGTTCGCTAAGACAGTTCTTCTGTAATTGGCAAAGTGATATTTGGAAGCACGTAGAGGGCTATGGTGAAAAAGGAAATATCCTCAGATGAAATCTGGAAAGAAGCTGTCTGAGAAACTGCTTAGTGTTCTGTAAATTCATCTCACAGAGTTACATCTGTATTTCGTGGATCTCTTTGCTAGCCTTATTTCTGTGGAATCTGAGAATAGATGTTTCGGAATACTTTGAAGACTGTAAGACCAAAGGAAATATCCTCCGATAACCAAGAGAAAGAAGCTTTCTGAGAAACTTCTTTGTGTTCTGTGAAATCACCTCACAGAGTTACAGCTTTCCCCTCAAGAAGCCTTTCGCTATGACATTTCTTGTGGAATTGGCAAAGTGATATTTGGAAGCCCATAGAGGGCTATGGTGAAAAAGGAAATATCCTCAGATGAAATGTGGAAAGAAGATTTCTGAGATACTTCTTAGAGTTCTGTTAATTCATCTCACAGAGTTACATCTGTATTTCTTGGATCTCTTTGCCAGCTTTATTTCTGTTCAATCTGAGAGCAGATATTTCGGATCCCTTGAAGACTATAGGGCCAAAGGAAGTATCCTCCGATAACAAAGAGAAAGAAACTTTCTGACAAACTTCTTTGTGTTCTGTGAAATCATCTCAAAGAGATGCAGCTTTCCCCTCAGAAGCCTTTCGATAAGACAGTTCTTGTGGAATTGGCAAAGTGATATTTGGAAGCCCATTGAAGACTATGGTGAAAAAGGAAATAGCCTCAGATGAAATCTGGAAAGAAGGTTTCCGAGAAACAGCTTGGTGATGTGTGACTTCCACTCACAGAGTTACATATGTATTTCGTGGATCTCTTTGCTAGCCTTATTTCTGTGGAATCTGAGAACAGATATTTCGGATCCCTTTGAAGACTATAAGGCCAAAGGAAATATCCTCTGATAACAAACAGAAAGAAGCTTTCTGAGAAACTTGTATGTGTTCTGTGAAATCATCTCACAGAGTTACAGCTTTCCATTCAAGAAGCCTTTCGCTAAGACAGTTCTTGTGGAATTGGCAAAGTGATATTTGGAAGCCCATAGAGGGCTACGGTGAAAAAGGAAATATCCTCAGATGAAATCTGGAAAGAAGGTTTCTGAGAATCAACTCGGTGATGTGTGACTTCCACTCACAGAGTTACATCTGTATTTCGTGGATCTCTTTGCTAGCCTTATTTCTGTGGAATCTGAGAACAGATATTTCGGATCCCTTTGAAGACTATAGGGCCAAAGGGAATATCCTCCGATAACAAAGAGAAAGAAGCTTTCTGAGAAACTTCTTTGTTTTCTTTGAAATCCTCTCACAGAGTTAGAGCTTTCCCCTCAAGAAGCCTTTCGCCAAGACAGTTCTTGTGGAATTGCAAAGTGATATTTGGAAGCTCATAGAGGGCTCTGGTGAAAAAGGAAATATCCTCAGATGAAATCTGGAAAGAAGATTTCTGAGATACTGCTTAGAGTTCTGTTAATTCATCTCACAGAGTTACATCTGTATTTCTTTGATCTCTTTGCTAGCCTTATTTCTGTGGAATCTGAGAACAGATATTTCGGATCCCATTGAAGACTATAGGGCCAAAGGAAATATCCTCCGATAACAAAGAGAAAGAAGCTTTCTGAGAAACTTCTTTGTGTTCTGTGAATTCATCTCACAGAGTTACAGCTTTCCCCTAAAGAAGCCTTTCGCTAAGACAGTTCTTGTGGAATTGGCAAAGTGATATTTGGAAGCCCATAGAGGGCTATGGTGAAAAAGGAAATATCCTCAGATGAAATATGGAAAGAGGGTTTCTGAGATACAACTCGGTTATGTGTGACTTCCACTCACAGAGTTACATCTGTATATCGTGGATTTTATACCTAGCCTTATTTCTGTGGTATCTGAGAACAGATATTTCGGATCCCTTTAAAGACCATAGGGCCAAAGTAAATATCCTCCGATAACAAAGAGAAACAAGGTTTCTCAGAAACTTCTTTGTATTCTGTGAAATCATCTCACAGAGTTACAGCTTTCCGTTCAAGAAGCCGTTCGCTAAGTCAGTTCTTGTGGAATTGGTAAAGTGATATTTGGAAGCCCATAGAGGGCTATTTTGAAAAAGGAAATATCCTCAGATGAAATCTGGAAAGAAGATGTCTGAGAAACTCCTTGGTGTTCTGTTAATTCATCTCACAGAGTTACATCTGTATTTCGTGGATCTCTTTGCTAGCCTTATTTCTTTGGAATCTGAGAACAAATGTTTCGGAATCCTTTGAAGACTGTAAGACCAAAGGGAATATCCTCCGATAACAAAGAGAAAGAAGCTTTCAGAGAAACTTCTTTGTGTTCTGTGAAATCATCTCACAGAGTTACAGCTTTCCCCTCAAGAAGCCTTTCGCTAAGACAGTTCTTCTGGAATGTTCAAAGTGATATTTGGAAGCCCATAGAGGGCTCTGGTGAAAAAGGAAATATCCTCAGATGAAATCTGGAAAGAAGATTTCTGAGAAACTGCTTAGTGTTCTGTTAATTCATATCACAGAGTTACATCTGTATTTCGTGGATCTCTTTGCTAGGCTTATTTCTGTGGAATCTGAGAATAGATATTTCGGATCCCTTTGAAGACTATAGGGCCAAAGGAAATATCCTCCGATAACAAAGACAAAGAAGCTTTCTGAGAAACTTCTTTGTGTTCTGTGAAATCATCTCACAGAGTTACAGCTTTCCCCTCAAGAAGCCTTTAGGTAAGACATTTCTTGTGTAATTGGCAAAGTGTTATTTGGAAGCCCATAGAGGGCTATGGTCAAAAAGGAAATATCCTCAGAAGAAATCTGGAAAAAAGATTCCTGAGAAACTGCTTAGTGTTCTGTTAATTGATCTCACAGAGTTACATCTGTATTTCGTGAATCTCTTTGCTAGCCTTATTTCTGTGGAATCTTAGAACAGATATTTCATATCCCTTTGAAGACTGTAGGGCCAAAGGAAATATCCTCCGATAATAAAGAGAAAGACGCTTTCTGAGAATCTGATTTGTGTTCTGTGAAATTATCTCACAGAGTTACAGCTTTACCCTCAAGAAGCCTTTCGCTAAGACAGTACTTGTGGAATTGGCAATGTGATATTTGGAAGCCCATAGAGGGCTACGGTGAAAAAGGAAATATCCTGAGATGAAATCTGGAAAGAAGCTTTCTGAGAAACTACTTAGTGTTCTGTTAATTCATCTCACAGTGTAACATCAGTATTTCGTGGATCTCTTTCCTAGCCTTATTTCTGTGGAATCTGGGAACAGATATTTCGGTTCCTTTTGAAGACAGTAGGGAAAAAGGAAATATCCTCCGATAACAAAGAGAAAGAACCTTTCTGAGAAACTCCTTTGTCTTCTGTGAAATCATCTCACAGAGTTACAGCTTTCCCCTCAAGAAGCCTTTAGCTAATACATTTCTTGTGGAATTGGTAAAGTGATATTTGGAAGCCCATAGAAGGCTCTGGTGAAAAAGGAAATATCCTCAGATGAAATCTGGAAAGAAGCTTTCTGAGAAACTGGTTATTGTTCTGTTACTTCATCTCACAGATTTACATCTGTATTTCGTGGATCACTTTGCTAGCCTTATTTCTGTGGAATCTGAGAACAGATATTTCGGATCCCTTGAAGAGTATAGGGTCAAAGGAAATATCCTCCGATAAGAAAGAGAAAGAAGCTTTCTGCGAAACTTGTTTGTGTTCTGTGAAATCATCTCACAGAGTTACAGCTTTCCCCTCAAGAAGCCTTTCGCTAAGACAGTTCTTGTGGAACTGGCAAAGTGATATTTGGGAGCCCATTGAAGGCTATGGTGAAAAAGGAAATAGCCTCAGATGAAATCTGGAAAGAAGGTTTCTGAGAAACAGCTTGGTGATGTGTGACTTCCACTCACAGAGTTACATCTGTATTTCGTGGATCTCTTTGGTAGCCTTATTTCTGTGGAATCTGAGAACAGATATTTCGGATTCCTTTGAAGACTATAGGGCCAAAGGAAATATCCTCCGATAACAAAGAGAAAGAAACTTTCTGAGAAACTTCTTTGTGTTCTGTGAAATCATCTCAAAGAGATACAGCTTTCCCCTCAGAAGCCTTTCGCTAAGACAGTTCTTGTGGAATTCGCAAAGTGATATTTGGAAGCCCATAGAGGGCTATGCTGAAAAAGGAAATATCCTCAGATGAAAACTGGAAAGAAGCTTTCTGAGAAACTGCTCTGTGATGTGTGTCTTCCTCTCTCAGAGTTACATCTTTATTTCGTGGATCTCTTTGCTAGCCTTATTTCTGTGGAATCTGAGAACAGATATTTTGGATCCTTTTTAAGACTATAGGGACAAAGGAAATATATTCCGATGATATAGAGAAAGAAGCTTTCTGAGAAACTTCTTTGTGTTCTGTGAAATCATCTCACAGAGTTACAGCTTTTCCATCAAGAAGCCTTTCGCTAGACAGTTCCTTTGGAATTGGCAAAGTGATATTTAGAAGCCCTTAGAGGGCTAAGGTGAAAAAAGAAATATCCTCAGATGAAATCTGTAAAGAAGCTTTCTGAGAATCGGCTTAGTGTTCTGTTAATTCATCTCAGAGAGTTACATCTGTATTTCATGGATCTCTTTGCTAGCCTTATTTCTGTGGAATCTGAGAACAGATATTTCAGATCCCTTTGAAGACTATAGGGCCAAAGGAAATATCCTCCGATAACAAAGAGAAAAAAGCTTTCTGAGAAACTTCTTTGTGTTCTGTGAAATCATCTCACAGAGTTACAGCTTTCCCCTCAAGAAGCCTTTCGCTAAGACAGTTCTTGTGGAATTGGCAAAGTGATATTTGGAAGACCATAGAGGGCTATGGTGAAAAAGGAAATATCCTCAGATGAAATCTGTAAAGAAGCTTTCTGAGAATCGGATTAGTGTTCTGTTAATTCATCTCAGAGAGTTACATCTGTATTTCATGGATCTCTTTGCTAGCCTTATTTCTGTGGAATCTGAGAACAGATATTTCGGATCCCTTTGAAGACTATAGGGCCAAAGGAAATATCCTCCGATAACAAAGAGAAAGAAGCTTTCTGAGAAACTTCTTTGTGTTCTGTGAAATCATCTCACAGAGTTACAGCTTTCCCCTTAGGAAGCCTTTCGCTAAGACAGTTCCTGTGGAATTGGCAAAGTGATATTTGCAAGCCCATAGAAGGCAATGGTGAAAAAGGATATATCCTCAGATGAAATCTGGAAAGAAGGTTTCTGAGAAACAGCTCGGTGATGTGTGACTTCTACTCACAGAGTTACATCTGTATTTCGTGGATCTCCTTGCTCGCCTTATATCTGTGGAATCCTAGAACACATATTTCGGATCCCTTTGAAGACTATAGGGCCAAAGGAAATATCCTCCGATAACAAAGAGAAAGAAGCTTTCTGAGAAACTTCTTTGTGTTCTGTGAAATCATCTCACAGAGTTACAGCTTTCCCCTCA
The DNA here is from genome assembly GCF_037993035.2 of Macaca fascicularis. NCBI lineage: Eukaryota > Metazoa > Chordata > Mammalia > Primates > Cercopithecidae > Macaca > Macaca fascicularis. The sequence goes on from NC_088389.1 coordinate 34,625,080, forward strand.
AGAAGCCTTTCGCTAAGGTAGTTCTTGTGAAATTGGCAAAGTGATATTTGGAAGCCCTTAGAGAGCTATGGTGACAAAGGAAATATCCTCAGATGAAATCTGTAAAGAAGCTTTCTGAGAAACTGCTAAGTGTTATGTTAATTCATCTCAGAGAGTTACATCTGTATTTCATGGATCTCTTTGCTAGCCTCATTTCTGTGGAATCTGAGAACAGATATTTCCAATCCCTTTGAAGACTATAGGGCCAAAGGAAATATCCTCATATTACAAAGAGAAAGAAGCATTCTGAGAAACTTCTTTGTGCTCTGTGAAATCATCTCACAGAGTTGCAGCTCTCCCCTCAAGAAGCCTTTCGCTAAGAAAGTTCTTGTGTAATTGGCAAAGTGATATTTGCAAGCCCATACAGGGCTATGGTGAAAAAGGAAATATGTTCAGATGAAATCTGTAAAGAAGTTTTCTGAGAAACTGCTAAGTGTTCTGTTAATTCATCTAAGAGAGTTACATCTGTATTTCATGGATCTCTTTGCTAGCCTTATTTCTGTGGAATCTGAGAACAGATATTTCGAATCCCTTTGAAGACAATAGGGCCAAAGGAATTATCCTCCCATTACAAAGAGAAAGAAGCTTTCTGAGAAACTTCTTTGTGCTCTGTGAAATCATCTCACAGAGTTACAGCTTTCCCCTCAAAAAGCCTTTTGCTAAGACAGTTCTTGTGGAATTGGCAAAGTGATATTTGCAAGCCCATACAGGGATATGGTGAAAAAGGAAATATCCTCAGATGAAATCTGGAAAGAAGCTGTCTGAGAAACAGCTTGGTCATGTGTGACTTCCACTCACAGAGTCACATCTGTATTTCGTAGATCTCCTTGCTAGCCTTATTTCTGTGGAATCTGAGAACAGATATTTCGGATCCCTTGAAGACAATAAGGCCAAAGGAAATATCATCCGATAACAAAGAGAAAGAAGCTTTCTGTGAAACTTTTTTGTGTTCTCTGGAATCATCTCACAGAGTTACAGCTTTCCCCTCAAGAAGCATTTCGCTAAGACAGTTCTTATGGAATTGGCAAAGTGATATTTTGAAGCCCATGGAGGTCTATGCTTAAAAAGGAACTATCCTCAGATGAAATCTGGAAAGAAGCTTTCTGAGAAACTGCTTAGTGTTCTGTTGATTCATCTCACAGAGTTACATCTGTATTTCATGGATCTCTATGCTAGCCTTATTTCTGTGGAATCTGAGAACAGATTTTTCGGATCCCTTGGAAGACTAGAGCGCCAAAGGAAATATCCTCCGATATCAGAGAGATGGAAACATTCTGAGAAACTTCTTTGTGTTCTGTGAAATCATCTCACAGAGTTACAGCTTTCCCCTCAAGAAGCCTTTCGCTAAGACAGTTCTTGTGGAATTGGCAAAGTGATATTTGGAAGCCCTTAAAGGGCTATGGTGAAAAAGGAAATATCCTCAGATGAAATCTGGAAGGAAGGTTTCTGAGAAACAGCTCGGTGATGTGTGACTTCCACTCACAGAGTTACATCTGTGTTTCGTGGCATTCTTTGCTAGCCTTATTTCTGTGGAATCTGAGAACAGATATTTCGGATCCCTTTGAAGAATATAGGGACAAAGGAAATATCCTCCGATGACAAAGAGAAAGAAGCTTTCTGAGAAATTTCTTTGTGTTCTGTAAAATCATCTCACAGAGTTACAGATTTTCCCTCAGGAAGCCTTTCGCTAAGACAGTCTTTCTGGAATTGGCAAAGTGATATTTCGAAGCCCATAGAGGGCTATGATGAAAAAGAAAATATCCTCAGATGAAACCTGGAAAGAAGATTTCTGAGAAACCGCTTAGTGCCCTGTTAATTCATCTCACAGAGTTACATCTGTATATCGTGGATCTCTTTGCTAGACTTTTCTCTGTATTATCTCCGAAGAGATATTTCGGATCCCTTTGAAGACTATGGGGCCAAAGGAAATATCCTCCGATAACAAAGAGAGGGAAGCTTTCTAAGAAACTTCTTTGTGTTCTGTGAAATCGTCTGACAGAGTTACAGCTTTCCCCTCAAGAAGGCTTTCGCTAAGACAGTTTGTGGAATTGGCCAAGTGAGATTTGGAAGCCCATACAGGGCTATGGTGAAAAAGGATATATCCTCAGATGAAATCTGGAAAGAAGGTTTCTGAGAAACAGCTCGGTGATGGGTGACATCCACTCACAGAGTTACATCTGTATTTCATGGATCTTTTTCCTAGCCTTTTGTCTGTGGTATCTAAGAAGAGATATTTCGGATCCCTTTGAAGACTATAGGGCCAAAGGAAATATCCTCCGATAACAAAGAGAAAGAAGTTTTCTGAGAAACTTCTTTGTGTTCTGTGAAATCATCTCACAGAGTTACAGCTTTCCCCTCAAGAAGCCTTTCACTAAGACAGTTCTTGTGGAATTGGCAAAGTGATATTTGGAAGCACATAGAGGGCTATGGTGAAAAAGGAAATATCCTCAGATGAAATCTGGAAAGAAGGTTTCTGAGAAACAGCTCAGTGATGTGTGACTTCCACTCACAGAGTCACATCTCTATTTCGTATATCTCCTTGCTAGCCTTATTTCTGTGGAATCTGAGAAGAGATATTTCGGATCCCTTGAAGAATATAGGGCCAAAGGAAATATCCTCCGATAACAAAGAGAAAGAAGGTTTCTGAGAAACTTCTTTGTGTTCTCTGAATTCTTCTCACAGAGTTACAGCTTTCCCCTCAAGAAGCCTTTCGCTAAGACAGTTCTTGTGGAATTGGCAAAGTGATATTTGGAAGCCCATAGAGGGCTATGCTGAAAAAGGGACTATCCTCAGATGAAATCTGGAAAGAATCTTTCTGAGAAACTGCTTAGTGTTCTGTTGATTTATCTCACAGAGTTATATCTGTATTTCATGGATCTCTATGCTAGCCTTATTTCTGTGGAATCTGAGAACAGATATTTCGGATCCCTTGGAAGACTAGAGGGCCAAAGGAAATATCCTCCGATATCAAAGAGAAGGAAACATTCTGAGAAACTTCTTTGTGTTCTGTGAAATCATCTCACAGAGTTACAGCTTTCCCCTCAAGAAGCCTTTCGCAAAGACAGTTCTTGTGGAATTGGCAAAGTGATATTTGGAAGCCCATAGAGGGCTATGGTGAAAAAGGAAATATCCTCAGATGAAATCTGGAAAGAAGCTTTCTGAGAAACTGCTCTGTGATGTGTGACTTCCACTGTCTGAGTTACATCTGTATTTCGTGGATCTCGTTACTAGCCTTATTTCTGTGGAATCTGAGAACAGATATTTCGGATCCCTTTGAAGACTATAGGGACAAAGGAAATATCCTCCGATGACAAAGAGAAGGAAGCTTTCTGAGAAACTTCTTTGTGTTCTGTGAAATCATCTCACAGAGTTACAGCTTTCCCCTCAAGAAGTCTTTCGCTAAGACAGTTCTTGTGGAATTGGCAAACTTATATTTGCAAGCCCATACAGGGCTATGGTGAAAAAGGAAATATCCTCAGAAGAAATCTGCAAAGAAGCTTTCTGAGAAACAGCTCGGTTATGTGTGACTTCCACTCACAGTGTTACATCTGCATTTCGTCGATCACTTTACTAGCCTTATTTCCGTTGGATCTGAGAACAGATATTTCGGATCCCTTTTAAGGCTATAGGGCCAAAGGAAATATCCTCCGATAACAAAGAGAAAGAAGCTTTCTGAGAAACTTCTTTGTGTTCTGTGAAATCATCTCACAGAGTTACAGCTTTCCCCTCAAGAAGCCTTTCGCTAAACAGTTCTTGTGTAATTGGCAAAGTGATATTTGGAAGCCCATAGAGGGCTTTGGTGAAAAAGGAAATATCCTCAAATGAAATCTGTAAAGAAGCTTTCTGAGAAACTGCTTAGTTTTCAGTTAATTCATCTCACAGAGTTATATCTGTATTTCGTGGATCTCTTTTCTAGCCTTATTTCTGTGGAATCTGAGAACAGATATTTCGGATCCTTTGAAGACTATAGGGTCTAAGGAAATATCCTCCGATAACAAAGAGAAACAAGCTTTCTGAAAAACTTCTTTGTGTTCTGTGAAATCATCTCACAGAGTTACAGCTTTCCCCTCAAGAAGCCTTTCGCTAAGCAGTTCTTGTGGAATTGGCAAAGTGATATTTGGAAGCACTTACAGGGCTATGGTGAAAAAGGAAATATCCTCAGATGAAATATGGAAAGAAGCTTTCTGAGAAACTGCTCTGTGACGTGTGACTTCCACTCACAGAGTTACATCTGTATTTCGTGGATCTCTTTGCTAGCCTTATTTCTGTGGAATCTGAGAACAGATATTTCGGATCCCTTTGAAGACTATAGGGCCAAAGGAAATATCCTCCGATGACAAAGAGAAAGAAGCTTTCTGAAAACTTCTTTGTGTTCTGTGAAATCATCTCACAGAGTTACAGCTTTCCCATCAAGAAGCCTTTCGCTAAGACAGTTCCTCTGGAATTGGCAAAGTGATATTTGGAAGTCCATAGAGGGCTATGCTGAAAAAGGAAATATCCTTAGATGAAATATGGAAAGAAGCTTTCTGAAAAACTGCGTAGTGTTCTGTTAATTCATCTCACATAGTTACATCTGTATTTCGTGGATCTCTTTGCTAGCCTTATTTCTGCGGAATCTGAGAACAGATATTTCGGATCCCTGTGAAGACTATAGGGCCAAAGGAAATATCCTCCGATAACAAAGAGAAAGAAGCTTTCTGAGAAACTTCTTTGTGTTCTGTGAAATCATCTCACAGAGTTACAGCTTTCCCCTCAAGAAGCCTTTCGCTAAGACAGTTCTTGTGGAATTGGCAAAGTGATATTTGG